>NC_053025.1:153647749-154020597 GCF_003073215.2 Triticum urartu
CGCGTAAGGAACGCAAAATCCGGGAACATAACACCGATATGACGGAAACTAGGGCGGTAAGAGTGGAACAAAACACTAGGCGAGAGGCCGAGCCTTCCACCCTTCACCAAGTATATAGATGCATTAAGATAACATAGCAATATAATGATATCCCCAACAAGAAAAATAAATGATGTTCCAACAAGGAACGGCCTCCAAACTTCAGCTCCAACTAGCAACGCTATAAGAGGGGCTGAGCAAAGCGGTAACATAGCCAATCAATGGTTTGCTAGGACAAGGTGGGTTAGAGGTTGACATGGCAATTAGGAGGCTGACAAGAAAAAGGTAGGCATCGTAGCATTGGCATAGCAAGAGCGAGCAAACTAGCATAGCAAAGATAGTAGTGATTTCGAGGGTATGATCATCTTGCCTGCACAGTTGTCAGAGTTGACTGAATCCTCACAAGCAAACTCAACGGGCTCCTCGGTAGCGAACTCGTCTCCCAGCTCTACCCAAACAAGACAAACAAGCAACAAGGATACAATCAACCACGTGCAAGACCAAGCAATATGATGAAATGATGATATGCTATGCGGGATGCGATGCGGGATGCAAAATGTAAGATATGACAGGAAATGCATGAACCTGGCCTCAACTTGGAATTCCAAGGGTGCCACTGGATAGAGGGGATGAAATCGCTTGAAAACGATATAAATATCATTGGAATCGGAGTTACGGTTTGGAAATGGCAAGCGTTTTAAGATATGACACCGGTCTGCGATTTACAGCAAGTAGGCATCTAAATGCAACAAAATGAACATGCTACAGCCACCAAACATGACAACAAAATACATGGCAGGGATGCACACAAGATGCTTAACAAAAGACTAGCATTGAGCCACGGCCAATTCCTACATTATAAGGTTCAAACAAGCATGGCAAAAACACAAATGCAAAACAGATTCCAGACTTAGTGAAATTAACACTAGTCTGAAATTTCAGATCACGAAGCCCTCTTCGGAGCAGCAAAACAACATGATAAATGACCTGAACATGACAAGTAAGAACATGGCATGGAGCTACTCAACAAGCTTAACAAAAGACCCAAAGTGACCTGGGGCCAAAAGGGTTCACAAAATATATTAACGGGCACACGAACATAGCTAAAACACAATCAGTTTTCAGACTTAGTGAAAACTGAGACATGCTGAAATAGAACTCACGAAGGCATGTAAACGATCTCGATGCACTCACCACAATGGCATAGCATGCACGGATCAACTACAACAACGCCGGCAAAATCGCAAACAAGTTGACGATCTGCCCAGATTCACCATGAAGCAAAAGTAGAGCTTGATTGACTCAACCTATGGTGCTCCATAATTGCAAACAAAGACATGGATGGATAGAGCATAACATGATTAACAAAAATTCTTTACTGATCATCCTCAAAAGAGGCACGGATCACTAGGAAACAAGCTGAACATATGGCATCATGAACTAAAATATCCCAGACTTGGTGAAAACAACCAAGTCCCTAAAAACAGATTTACCGGGTGCCTCACTTTGCAAGCTTGCACAAGTCACCACACACATCCTAAAAATGCATGGGTTTCACCTCTGGAAAGAAGACAAAATTCTTAACAAAACATATGAAGGACTCACAGGCATAGCATGCACACAATAATCATGGCAAAAATGACAAATGTCTAAGATGAACTAGCAGATCTGACAATTAACTCACAAAGCCTCATTCTAACAGCATTTTTGGCATCAAGATGAACCCAAATGAAAATGATGCTATGGAATGAAATGATGTACTCTTCGAGACGAACATTTTGATATATAATATGCCCAAATCGGAGCTGCAGATGCAAAGTTACGGGCAGTCAAAGTAGGCATAAAAAATTAAGGGGGAGAGAGAAAAAGTCAACCCCAAGGGTTTTTTTGGATCTGGATCTGGCGACGTGCACTGTTCACGACACTGTTCACCGGCGCGGACTTCGAGAACTCCGGCGAGGGCGTGGTGGCCGGAGATGGAGGGGTGAGGCCGGGGCTGGTGGGGACGAGGCGAGGCCGGTCGCCGGCGGGGGCTTGCGGCGGCCGGGGCGACGAGGCGGCGGGGCTGGCTGGCCCGGGGCGGCGCGCTGCCCGGCGGAGGCGGCGGCGGGGTGCCGCGGGCGAGGCGACGGACGGCGGGCGCGGGCGGCGGTCGAGTGGCGCGAGGCGGCGGGGAGGAGTTGGGCCGCGGGGGCCGGGAACGGGCCGGCGGGCCTCCGAGGCGGCGGCGGCGGCGGTTGCCACTTGGCAGCGCGGGAGAGGATGCGGGCGGCGGCGGCGGACAACGTCCGGTGCGGCCGGACACGTCCGGTGCGCGGCGGATCTGATTTTTAGGGTTCCGAGAGGGGGAAGACGAGATCCGAAAATGGAGGGGGTATATATAGGCATAGAGGGAGCTAGGAGACTCCAAATGAGGTGCGGTTTTCGGCCACGCGATCGTGATCGAATGCTCTAGGACATGGAGCAGAGTTTGGTGGGTTTTGGGTCAAATTTGAGGGGTGTTGGGCTGCAACACACACGAGGCCTTTTCGGTCCCTCGGTTAACCGTTGGAGTATCAAACAAAGTCCAAATGATACGAAACTTGACAGGCGGTCTACCGGTAGTAACCCAAGGCCGCATGACAAGTCTCGGTCCAATCT
Source organism: Triticum urartu (assembly GCF_003073215.2). Classification (NCBI taxonomy): domain Eukaryota; kingdom Viridiplantae; phylum Streptophyta; class Magnoliopsida; order Poales; family Poaceae; genus Triticum; species Triticum urartu. The sequence continues at coordinate 153,650,429 of NC_053025.1, forward strand.
GGAAATGTTTAATCCCCACACACGAAAGAAAGCTAGAAATGACCACCGGAGGAGAACGAAGCGCCGGAATGCAAAACGGACAACGGGGAAAATGCTCGAATGCATGAGATGAACACGTATGCAAATGCAATGCACATGATGACATGATATGAGATGCATGAAAACGAAAACAACACACGGAGACAAAACCCGAACCCGAGGAAATAAATATAACTTAACGCCGGAAACGGCAAGAGTTGGAGTACAAATTGGGAAAGTTGCACCTGGGGTGTTACAACACTCCACCACTACGAAAAGATCTCGTCCCGAGATCTAGGACTGAAAGAACTCCGGGTACTCAGAACGGAGGTGATCCTCGCGTTCCCAGGTAGCTTCACGGTCGGAATGGTGAGACCACTTGACTTTGAGAAATTTGATTGACTTGTTGCGAGTCTTGCGTTCAGTCTCTTCAAGGATAGCAACTGGGTGCTCACGATAGGAGAGATCTTCTTGGAGCTCAATGTCGTCGAAGTTGACGGTGCGGTCAGGAGTCTTGAAGCACTTTTGAAGCTGAGAGACGTGGAACACATCATGAACATTTGCAAAGTTTGAAGGAAGCTCGAGTTGATAGGCGAGGTCGCCTCTCTTGTTGACAATCTTGAAAGGTCCCACGTATCTAGGGGCAAGCTTCCCTTTGATACCGAAGCGACGAGTACTTTTCATAGGAGAGACACGGAGGTAAACATGATCTCCGATCTCGAAAGCCAAATCACGGTGCTTACTATCATAGTAGCTCTTCTGGCGGGATTGGGCTGCTTTGAGGTTATCACGAATGACTTTGCACATTTCTTCTGCTTCTGTGATTAAGTCATTACCCAGCAGCTGACGTTCACCGGTTTCAGACCAGTTGAGAGGGGTACGGCACTTCCTGCCATACAGAATTTCAAAATGGGCCTTGCCCGAACTTACTTGAAAACTGTTGTTGTATGAGAATTCAGCATAAGGAAGACAATCCTCCCACTTCATGCCGAAGGAGATCACACAAGCCTTGAGCATATCTTCAAGAATCTGGTTGACACGCTCGACTTGACCGCTTGTTTGAGGATGGAAAGCAGTGCTGAAGCGGATGTTAGTGCCCATGGCCTTCTGAAAAGAATCCCAAAACTTGGAGGTAAAGATGCTGCCACGGTCTGAAGAGATCACTTGAGGAATACCGTGCAGAGAGACAATACGAGAGGTATAGAGTTCCGCCAATTGAGCTGCAGTGATCGACTCTTTGATAGGCAGAAAGTGAGCCACTTTGGTGAGCTTGTCGATGACAACAAATATAGCATCATTGCCACGCTTGGACTTTGGAAACCCAGTCACGAAGTCCATTTCAATGTGGTCAAACTTCCATTCTGGAATGGCAAGAGGTTGGAGGAGACCTGCTGGCCTTTGGTGTTCTGCCTTCACTCTTCTGCAGACATCACATTCATTCACGAATTGAGCGATCTCGCGCTTCATTCGAGTCCACCAATAAGCTTGCTTGAGGTCCTGATACATCTTCCTGCTCCCAGGGTGGATGGAGAGGAGAGAATTGTGAGCCTCGTTCATGATCACTTTACGAAGTTCACCTTTGGGCACAACAATTCGATCCTCGAAGAAGAGAGTGTCCTTGTCATCAAGGCAGTAGCACTTGTACTTGGACTGGCTCTTGGCAATCCCAATCTTCACCTTTTCACCATAGCATCAAGAAGCTGGGCTTGGCGAATCTGGTCTTCTAGGGTAGGAGAGACTTGAAGGTTGGCGAGGAAACCTTGAGGAACAACTTGCAGATTAAGTTTGCGGAAAGCTTCACAAAGCTCGGGTTGATAAGGCTTGAGAATCAGACTGTTGCAATAGGCCTTTCTGCTCAAAGCATCAACAATCACATTGGAGTATACTCAATACTCGGATTATACTCTTGAATCATTTCTACCCATCGAGTTTGCCTTAGGTTGAGATTAGGCTGAGTGAATATGTACTTGAGACTCTTGTGATCAGTGAAAATGTCCACTTTTCTTCCCAATAGAAGATGTCTCCAAGTCAAAAGAGCATGCACAACTGCCGCCAACTCGAGATCATGAGTGGGGTAGTTCTTCTCATTAGGCTTCAACAGGCGAGATGTATAAGCAACAACTTTCTTCTCTTGCATCAATACTGCACCAAGACCTTGGAGAGAGGCATCACAAAAGACCTCGTACGGCTTGGATTCATCAGGCGGAGTCAGAACTGGAGCAGTGATCAACTTCTCTTTCAAAGTGTTGAAAGCAATATCACACTCCGGAGACCAAACGTACTTGACGTGCTTCTGAAGAAGATTTGAGAGAGGCTTCGCGATCTTGGAAAAGTTTTCAACGAATCTTCGACAATAGCTTGCGAGACCGAGAAAACTGCGGAGTTGCATCACATTCTGAGGAGGTTCTCAATTCACAATTGCGGATACCTTCTCGGGATTCACGGAAATGCCCTTGGCAGAGATGATATGACCAAGATAAAGAACCTCATCGAGCCAAAATTCACACTTGGAGAACTTGGCATAGAACTGATGTTCCCTGAGCTTATCGAGAACCAAACGCAAATGCTTGGCATGATCTTCCTTGTTCTTCGAGAAAACCAGAATGTCATCGAGATAGACCAAAACGAAGTCATTGGTGTAGGCGTTGAAGATGAAGTTCATCATGCGAGAGAACGTCGGAGGAGCGTTGGCGAGGCCAAAAGACATGACAATGTATTCATATGAACCAAAGCTTGTTCTGAATGCTGTCTTGGGAATATCTTCTTCACGAATGCGAATCTGGTGATAACCCATACGGAGATCAAGCTTGGAGAATACTTGAGCACCTTTGAGTTGTTCGAACAGCTCATTGATGTTGGGAAGTGGGTATTTGTTCTTGATGGTCTTCTTGTTCACTGGACGGTAATCAACACAAAGTCGGTCCGTTCCATCCTTCTTCTTCACAAAAAGAACACCACAACCCCACGGAGAAGTACTAGGCCGGATGAGACCCATTCTTTCTTGCTCATCGAGTTGCTTCTTCAGCTCCTTCAACTCTTCAGGTCCGAGCTTGTAAGGATGTTTGCACACAGGTTCCGTGCCAGGCTCAAGTTCAATAACGAATTCAACTGGCCGGTGCGGAGGCATTCCTGGGAGCTCTTCTGGAAAGACGTCTTGATATTCGCAAGCAACTGGAATTTGAGCGATAGCATCCAATTCACCCTTCTCATTGAGAGAAAACAGACGGATAGTATTATCCCGAGCGGCAAAGACAATTACATCCTCAGACGAATGAGTCAATTGAATCTGCCTGGCTGCACAATCAAGATGTGCCTTGTGCTTAGAAAGCCAATCCTAAGATCAATATCCGAGTTGCCAAGAACCACCGGAGAAGAGAGAAATTTGTAATCCCCCAATGTGATAGAAACATCTGGGGCAAACGCTCTTGCATTCATAAATTTACCCGGAGAAACCATAGATAACTGTCTAGGCAAATCTTGCAAAGGCAACTCATGCTTAGAAACAAATGGCCTCGAGATGAAACAATGCGATGCACCCGTGTCAAAAAGAACTTTTGCAGGAATATCATTAACAGGAAGGTTACCCATGATCACATCTGACGAGTCCTCTGCCTGAGCTGCATTCATCAAATTGACCTTGGCGGACTTGGGGTTATGCTTGACCACAGCTGTACTTGCCGATCTGACAGGAGGAGGAGGAGGAAGACGCCTCTGGTTGAAACACTTGTTGGCATAGTGACCCTTCTGTTGGCACTTGTTGCACGTGACCTCTGAAAGCGGACGGTGACACGGAGCACTCGATCTTGGAGCTTGAGACGAAGCCTTGTTCTGAAAGCCAGGGTTGGGTGGGTGGGAAGAATCACTGCCACCTTTGCTCTTCTGCTGATACGGCTGACGGAACGGAGGAGGAGGAAGCCAAAACTTCTGCTGCTTGGCCACTTGAGTAGAGGAAGAAGGAGTAACATCTCTGACTCGCTTCCTGGAAGCATCACACCTCAACTGAGCAGCCTCTTGCTTCAGTGCCATGTTGTAAAACTCATCGTACCTCAAGGGCTCAAAGAGAACAAGAGCGAGCTGAATATCTTCTCTGAGACCACCCTTGAACTGATATATCATGCTCTTCTCATCAGGCACGTCCTGCTTGGCAAAGCGGGCAAGCTTCTGGAACAATTTGTTGTAGTCATAGACAGACAAAGAGCCTTGCTTCAGATTGCGGAATTCCTCACGCTTGCTTTCAACCACGCTCTGCGGAATGTGATGAGCTCGGAAATCTCGACGGAAATCATCCCAAGTGATAACACGTCCACCTCTGGAGTCCTTGTACTGCTGGAACCATTCTGCAGCTTGATCTTTGAGTTGGAAGGAAGCGAACTTCACAAAGTCCTCAGGCCTGACGTTACTGCACTCGAAATGCTTACACAGATCCACAAGCCAATCGTCAGCATCGGTTGCCTCAACACAATTACTGAAAGTCTTTGGCCCGTTAGCAAGGAACTGGTTGAGTGTAGCAAAGTGACTCTGGTTGCTGCCTTGATTCCCTTGACTGCCTTGATTGCGCTCTTGAAGAATTTGCATGATCAGCTGAGTGTTTGCATTGGTTGCGGCCATCACAGCTTGCCATGCCTCTGGAGGAGGTGGAGGCGGTGGCGGATCTTGATTCTGGTTCTGACTGGTGCTCTTAGCGGGAGCCATCCTGAAGAGGTTGACCACCATTAGCACATAGACAGACAAATATTGAAGCTGAATCCAACGGAATGAAAAATTGCAACATATAGTCTTCACATCCGAACAAAATGAACGAATGCATTCCTCTTCAAATGGTCACATATCCATAAATTGAGAAGCCACGTAGAATTAAGGTAGAGAAACAAATCAACAAGGTACGGATCAAGAACGAATAATCGGTAAGAAATCCCAATCTCAAACGAATATCCGTGGAAGAAGAACTAGAACTACTAGAATTTCCACCTATGAAACTCCCGAACCTTTCCGGTTATGCAATCAGGTGTTGGGGATACAGGGGAAGCATAATATCTCACCCAAACTAGCAAATCCTACATCCAGCTGTATACATCCTTCAACACATAACCAAGAAAACTTCGGAAACCATCTACCTCAACCTTCGAAAAGCATCCGTTATACAAGTTATGGCGATACTCCCGAACTCCCGCCCCAGTACTGGGTGGCGTCGAGGTTATCTCACCAACGAACTGCATAAAAGAGATTTTCGATGTCGGCGAACATATCTCAAGTATTCCAGAATTGCAACGATAAAATTATGATGACAACACCTCAGAGCTCAACTCCCCGGGACACTTCCACTAAACCCCTGACAGGAGGCACCAAGACAGTGTTCTCATCATAAGCCATCGGAACAAATCCAAGATACTCGCGTGATCCTAAAAGTTTTTTTAGTGAAATTTGAGAAGAGAAGAGTCAAAACTCTACGTCAGGATGCCTTACCAGAGCGATGAGGAGACTGGGAAGTAAAAAGAATTCCTAAACTCTCCGATATATAATTCCTAAGGACTCAAAACATTTTTCTAGACACAACTCGGCTGCTAAGACGATCAAGCAATGGGGCTCCTAAGGTCGGGGAAGGCTATGATTACCAATTGTAACGCCCTCGATGCGGCTATAGCTCCCACGTGTCGAGGCACGACTTAGAGACATAACCGCATTGAAAGCAATGTCGCAAGTCAGGCAATCATTACAACATCCCATGTAATAAGTAATAAAAGGGGGAGATACATAGTTGGCTTACACTCGCCACGTCACATCAGAGTACATAAATAACATCCATCAAACAATCACTCATGGCCCGACTACGGCGCCAAAATAGAAAAGAACCCAACATGCGACAAGGCCCTGAATCGAACCCCAACTAGGCACCACTACTGATCATCGGGAAAGGAAACATAATAACGCTGAGAGTCCTCGTCGAACTCCCACTTGAGCTCGTACTCGTCACCTGGAGCGGAATCACCTGGACCTGCATCTGGAATTATAGTATCTGTGAGCCACAGGGACTCAGCAATCTCGCACCCTCGCGATCAAAACATTTAAGCTTATAGGAATGGATAAGGCAAAGATATGTGGAGCTGCAGCAAGCGGCTAGCATATGTGGTGGCTAACTTATTCGCAAAAGAGAGCGAGAAGAGGAGGCAAGGCGCGAGCGAGAAGCTATAGGAACAACCTACGCAAGCATAACTCTAACACCGTGTCCACTTCCCGGACTCCGCCGAGAAGAGGCCCTCACGGCAACACACTCAGTTGTTTCATTTTAATTAATTAAGGTTTAAGTTATCTACAACCGGACATTAACAAATTCCCATCTTCCCATAACCACGGGCACGGTTTTCGAAAGTTCAATCCTTGCAGGGGAGTCCCAACTTAGCCCATGACAAGCTCTCACGGTCAACGAAGGAAAAGACCTCCTCCCAAGACGTTCTGATCAGACTCGGTATCTCGGTAACTCAAGACACTTCGACAGGTTAAAACAAGACCAGCAACACCGCCCGAATGTGCCGACAAATCCCGACAGGAGCTGCACATATCTCTTTCTCAGGGCACACTCAGATGAGCCAGACGCCGGGTAAGCCAGCCCAGAGTTGCCCCTGGTAGCCTCGGACATCGCTCAGTGGGACCAACACTCAGAGGAGCACTGGCCCGGGGGGGTTAAAATAAGATGACCCTTGAGTCTGCAGAACCAAAGGGAAAGAAAAGGCTAGGTGGCAAATGGTAAAACCAAGGTTGGGCATTTCTAGAAAAGCTTTAATCAAGGCGAAATATCAAGGGGTTCCCATTATAACCCAACCGCGTAAGGAACGCAAAATCCGGGAACATAACACCGATATGACGGAAACTAGGGCGGTAAGAGTGGAACAAAACACTAGGCGAGAGGCCGAGCCTTCCACCCTTCACCAAGTATATAGATGCATTAAGATAACATAGCAATATAATGATATCCCCAACAAAAAAATAAATGATGTTCCAACAAGGAACGGCCTCCAAACTTCACCTCCAACTAGCAACGCTATAAGAGGGGCTGAGCAAAGCGGTAACATAGCCAATCAATGGTTTGCTAGGACAAGGTGGGTTAGAGGTTGACATGGCAATTAGGAGGCTGACAAGCAAAAGGTAGGCATCGTAGCATTGGCATAGCAAGAGCGAGCAAACTAGCATAGCAAAGATAGTAGTGATTTCGAGGGTATGATCATCTTGCCTGCACAGTTGTCAGAGTTGACTGGATCCTCACAAGCAAACTCAACGGGCTCCTCGGTAGCGAACTCGTCTCCCGGTTCTACCCAAACAAGACAAACAAGCAACAAAGATACAATCAACCACGTGCAAGACCAAGCAATATGATGAAATGATGATATGCTATGCGGCATGCGATGCGGGATGCAAAATGCAAGATATGACAGGAAATGCATGAACCTGGCCTCAGCTTGGAATTCCAAGGGTGCCACTGGATAGAGGGGATGAAATCTCTTGAAAACGATATAAAGATCATTGGAATCGGAGTTACGGTTTGGAAATGGCAAGCGTTTTAAGATATGACACCGGTCTGCGATTTACAGCAAGTAGGCATCTAAATGCAACGAAATGAACATGCTACAGCCACCAAACATGACAACAAAATACATGGCAGGGATGCCCACAAGATGCTTAACAAAAGACTAGCACTGAGCCACGGCCAATTCCTACATTAGAAGGTTCAAACAAGCATGGCAAAAACGCAAATGCAAAACAGATTCCAGACTTAGTGAAATTAACACTAGTCTGAAATTTCAGATCACGAAGCCCTCTTCGGAGCAGCAAAACAATATGATAAATGACCTGAACATGACAAGTAAGAACATGGCATGGAGCTACTCAACAAGCTTAACAAAAGACCCAAAGTGACCTGGGGCCAAAAGGGTTCACAAAATATATTAACGGGCACACGAACATAGCTAAAACACAATCAGTTTTCAGACTTAGTGAAAACTGAGACATGCTGAAATAGAACTCACGAAGGCATGTAAACAATCTCGATGCACTCACCATGGTGCAAGTCACAGCAAGGCAAGCATACATCCATTAAGAAGGCACAAAATAAAAGCTAGACATGGCAAGAACAATGGCATAGCATGCACGGATCAACTACAACAACGCCGGCAAAATCGCAAACAAGTTGACGATCTGCCCAGATTCACCACGAAGCAAACGTAGACCTCGATTGACTCAATCTATGCTGCTCCATAATTGCAAACAAAGACATGGATAGATAGAGCATAACATGATTAACAAAACTACTTTACTGATCATCCTCAAAAGGGGCACGGATCACTAGGAAACAAGCTGAACATATGGCATCATGAACTAAAATATCCCAGACTTGGTGAAAACAACCAAGTCCCTGAAAACAGATTTACCGGGTGCCTCACTTCGCAATCTTGCACAAGTCACCACACACATCCTAAAAATGCATGGGTTTCACCTCTGGAAAGAAGACAAAATGCTTAACAAAACATATGAAGGACTCACAGGCATAGCATGCACACAATAATCATGGCAAAAATGACAAAAGTCTAAGATGAACTAGCAGATCTGACAATTAACTCACGAAGCCTCCTTCTAACAGCATTTTTGGCATCAAGATGAACTCAAATGAAAATGATGCAATGGAATGAAATGATGTACTCTTCGAGGCGAACATTTTGATATATAATATGCCCAAATCGGAGCTACGGATGCAAAGTTACGGGCGGTCAAAGTAGGCATAAAAAATTAAGGGGGAGAGGGAAAAAGTCAACCCCTAGGGTTTTTTTGGATCTGGATCTGGCGACGTGCACTGTTCACGACACTGTTCACCAGCGCGGACTTCGAGAACTCCGGCGAGGGCGTGGTGGCCGGAGATGGAGGGGAGAGGCCGGGGCCGGTGGGGACGAGGCGAGGCCGGTCGCCGGCGGGGGCTTGCGGCGGCCGGGGCGACGAGGCGGCGGGGCTGGCCGGCCCGGGGCGGCGCGCTGCCCGGCGGAGGCGGCGGCGGGGAGCCGCGGGCGAGGCGACGGATGGCGGGCGGAGCGGCTGGCCGGAGCGGGCGGGCGCAGTGGCGGACGGCGGGCGCGGGCGGCGGTCGAGTGGCGCGAGGCGGCGGGGAGGAGTTGGGCCGCGGGGGCCGGGAACAGGCCGGCGGGCCTCCGAGGCGGCGGCGGTTGCCACTTGGCAGCTGTGACGCCCCCGATTTGACCGTACACTAATCATACACGCAAACGTGTACGATCAAGATCAGGGACTCACGGGAAGATATCACAACACAACTCTACAAATAAAAATAAGCCATACAAGCATCATATTACAAGCCAGGGGCCTCGAGGGCTCGAATACAAGAGCTCGATCACAGACGAGTCAGCGAAAGCAACAATATATGAGTACAGACATAAGTTAAACAAGTTTGCCTTAAGAAGGCTAGCACAAACTGGGATACAGATCGAAAGAGGCGCAGGCCTCCTGCCTGGGATCCTCCTAACTACTCCTGGTCGTCGTCAGCGGGCAGCACGTAGTAGTAGGCACCTCCGATGTAGTAGGAGTCGTCGTCGACGGTGGCGTCTGAATCCTGGGCTCCAACATCTGGTTGCGACAACCAGGTAGAAGGGATAGGGGGAAAAGAGGGAGAAAGCAACCGTGAGTACTCATCCAAAGTACTCGCAAGCAAGGAGCTACACTACATATGCATGGGTAAATGTGTAAAGGGCCATATCGGTGGACTGAACTGCAGAAAGCCAGAATAAGAGGGGGATAGCTAGTCCTTTCGAAGACTACACTTCTGGCAGCCTCCGTCTTGCAGCATGTAGAAGAGAGTAGACTGAAGTCCTCCAAGTAGCATCGCATAGCATAACCCTAACCGATGATCCTCCCATCGTCGCCCTGTGAGAGAGCGATCACCGGTTGTATCTGGCACTTGGAAGGGTGTGTTTTATTAAGTTTCCGGTTCTAGTTGTCATAAGGTCAAGGTACAACTCCAAGTCGTCCTGATACCGAAGATCACGGCTATTCGAATAGATTAACTTCCCTGCAGGGGTGCACCACATTCCCCAACACGCTCGATCCCATTTGGCCGGACACACTTTCCTGGGTCATGCCCGGCCTCGGAAGATCAACACGTCGCAGCCCCACCTAGACCAACAGAGAGGTCAGCACGTCGGTCTAAACCCTAAGCGCCCAGGGGTCTGGGCCCATCGCCCTTAGCACACCTGCACGTTGCGAACGCGGCCGAAAGCAGACCTAGCCTAGTGGCCTTCCAGTCCAATCCGGCGCGCGCCACTCAGTCGCTGACGTCACGAAGGCTTCGGCTGATACCACGACGCCGGGATACCCATAACTACTCCCGCGTAGATGGTTAGTGCGTATAGACCAAATGGCCAGAACTCAGATCAAATACCCAGATCTCGCTAAGCAGTGTTAAGTATACGCGAACGCCGACCAGGGCCAGGCCCACCTCTTTCCTAGGTGGTCGGAACCTGCCCTGTCGCTCCGCCTCAAAGATCCGCTCGCGGGTGCTCCTCAAGCCGACCCGTCTTTAGTCACCACATGTATCATGTATAAAGTATATAGTATATACCCGTGATCAACTCCCGAGTGATCACGGCCGATAGTATAGCATGGCAGACGGACAAGGATGTAGGGCCACTGATGATAAACTAGCATCCTATACTAAGCATTAGGATTGCAGGTAAAAGTAATAACAGTAGTAGCAAGGACAGGCTATGCATCAGTATAGGATTAACGGGAAGCAGTAACATGCTACACTACTCTAATGCAAGCAGTATAGAGAAGAGTAGGCGATATCTGGTGATCCAAAAGGGGGGCTTGCCTGGTTGCTCAGACAAGAAGGAGGGTCGTCATCGACGTAGTCGATCACAGGGGCATCAGCGGCAGTCTCGGGATCTACCGGAAAAGTAATGGAGGGGGAACACAATAAATAACAGAGCAATCAAAGCATAACATGACAAACGTGGTGCTAGAGGTGATCTAACGCAGGGATAGGTGATACCGGCGAAGGGGGGGGGAAACATCCGGGAAAGTATTCCGGTGTTTCGCATTTTCGGACAGATGAACCGGAGGAGGAAAGTTGCGTGTTCGCTATGCTAGGGATGCGTGGCGGACGAACGGGCTGCGTATCCGGATTCGTCTCGTCGATCTGAGCATCTTTCATGTAGAAAGTATTTTCATCCGAGCTACAGATTATTTTATATTAATTTTTAAAGATTTTAAATCATTTTCTAATCTATTAATTAATAATTGAATTAACATTATCCAGAATAGTGTACGCTGACGTCAGCATGACATCAGCAGTCAACAGGGCGTTGACTGGGTCAAACTGACGCGTGGGTCCCACATGTCATTGATTGATTAGGCTAATCAGGGGTTAATTAAGTTAACTAGTAATTAGGTTAATCTAATCAAGATTAGTTAATTTAATTTAATTAAGTCTTTAATTAATTAATTAATTAATTTAATAATAATTAATTATTTTTTTATTATTTTTTTAATTCTTTTATTTTATTATTATTAAAACATTCTCGGCATGGGGCCCATCTGTCATAGGCCCCAGGGGCCGATGCGGGTGTGCAGGCGCTACAGGCGCCTGTGCGGGCGCTCGCCCGCAGGGAGCGGCGGGGCGAGGCCAAGTCACGGCGGCCGCGATGGCCACGGCGCGGCGGCGTGGGTGGCGCAGGGGATGGAGTGCGGGGCCGGCGACGAGTGCCCGCCCGCCCGGCAGGGCGCTACGGGGCAGCAAGCGAAAACGGGGGGGGCGCTTGCGGGCTGGCGCCGGCAACCGTGGAGGTGGCCGCGACCGAGGCAGGCGGCTGGGGCGCGCTAGCCTAGCGCGGGCACGGCTGGGCGAAGCCAGCGCGGCCAGGGCGCGTAGTGAGTGAGGGAGCGGGGCGGGGCGCCGGTTGTAGTGGCCGCGGCAGCGCAAGGGGGGCGCAGTAGCGGCAGGTAGACGCGAGTGCAGTGGGCAGGGGCCAGGGAGCGGAGCTCCAAGCGCGGCGGCGCTGCAGACGGGAGCGGAGCAGGCGCGCAGCAGTGGGGTAGCGGGCGGCGGGAAGGCGTGCGGCATCTGGACGGCATCGCCAGCGAAGCGAGGCTGGCGCGCGGGTGCGCGCGTGCTCACCGCGAGCACGAGCACCGGGCGGCGCGTGCACGGCTGCGGGACGGTGCGAGGAGCAACGAGGAAGAGAGGCCGGGGCCTCACCGCGGATTCGTGGGGTCAAAGGCAGCGGGGCTCGGGGAAGTCGACGGGGACGACGCGTCGATGGGGAGGCAGGCCGGCAGGGAGGAGGACGGGGTCGCGTCGACGACGGAGAGGCGAGCGGCGTGGTTCCGGCGACGGGATCCGGGGAGCGTCAGGCGAGGGCGGGTGTTGACGAGGCGGCGGGGTCGTGCCCCGATCCCGTTCTGGATCGGGAAGGGGGTGAGGACGGGGAGGCGAGCGACGGGGTCTAGCGGCGATGGCGGCGGGCCCATGGCGCGCAACGGCAGCGGGAGGGGGTCGGGGGGCGTCGGTTGCCCCCCCCGATCCAGATCCGTTCGGGGGGGGGGGGGGGAAGGAGCGAGGGGAGTGGGGACGAGTGGGTGCGGGCTAGGGTTTCGGTTGACCAGGGGTGGGGGTTATGGGGGTGTGTGGGGGGGCCGTGGGCTGGGGGGGGGGGGGGGCCCCGTTCGGGCGGATGAGGCCAGCTGGGCCACTTGGCCCAGCGGGGGGGGGGCGTTTCTCTTTTTTTTGTTAGTTTAGTTTTTCCCTTTTCTGTTTTATTTCTAGTTTCTTTTTCATTTAGTTTTTAACTAATATTAAAATAATCCCTAATTTAGTAATACATTAAAATCCCCTACAACAAAAAGGTTTTACCCCAAAGCTATTTAGTTTAGTATTTTCTTAATTATAAAAGCATTTATATATTGGTTTTTGCTACTGTTTTATTCACCTAAGGGTATTTAAACAATTTATAAAAATGGGGTTTCTTAACCATAATTACCTATGCATTATTTGGCACGTCTAGAGCATTTTAGTTTTAATGTTTGGAAACTTTTACTGTTTGCCTATATTTTAAATTTGAATTTGAATCGTTTTTGAACTAACTCGAGTTTATCAACAGTAACCGAGGGGACGTGGCATCCTTAGCAGAGGGTTACTGTAGCTTAATTATCCGGGCGTCACAGCAGCGCGGGAGAGGACGCGGGCGGCGGCGGACAATGTCCGGCGCGGCCGGACACGTCCGTTGCGCGGCAGATCTGATTTTTAGGGTTCCGAGAGGGGGAAGACGAGATCCGAAAATGGAGGGGGGTATATATAGGCATAGAGGGAGCTAGGAGACTCCAAATGAGGTGCGGTTTTTGGCCACGCGATCGTGATCGAACGCTCTAGGACATGGAGCAGAGTTTGGTGGGTTTTGGGTCAAATTTGAGGGGTGTTGGGCTGCAACACACATGAGGCCTTTTCGGTCCCTCGGTTAACCGTTGGAGTATCAAACGAAGTCCAAATGATACGAAACTTGACAGGCGGTCTACCGGTAGTAACCCAAGGCCGCATGACAAGTCTCGGTCCAATCCGGAAATGTTTAATCCCCACACACGAAAGAAAGCTAGAAATGACCACCGGAGGAGAACGAAGCGCCGGAATGCAAAACGGACAACGGGGAAAATGCTTGAATGCATGAGATGAACACGTATGCAAATGCAATGCACATGATGACATGATATGAGATGCATGAAAACGAAAACAACACACGGAGACAAAACCTGAACCCGAGGAAATAAATATAACTTAACGCCGGAAACGGCAAGAGTTGGAGTACAAATTGGGAAAGTTGCACCTGGGGCGTTACAGAAGAGGGCGTAGATGATATCGGGACCAACACGATGGTATGGTGGTGGTGGTGGCAGCGGAATTCCGGCAGGGCTTCACCAAGCGCGTATCGCTGAAAGGTGGGAGGAGTTGGGAGAGGTAACAGACAAGGATCGAAGGGTGGCTGCCCCAACTCCTCCCCACCTTTACATAGGCATGGAGGGGGCTGATGGCTTGCCCTCCAAGGCCCTAGGGTCATTGGCCAATGGGGGACGAAGGAAATCCCACCTTTCCTTCCCCACCGATCGCTATCCCCCTTTTTAGGAATCCTGATCTTATCCCCTTGGGATATGACACTATTCCTTTTAAGGGAGGATCTTGGTGCTTATTGTGGGGACTTTCCACACTATCCATGTTCATGTGGGCCCCCATGGTGGGCCCCACTACGGAACCTTCTAAAACCTTCCCGGTACAATACCGAAAAAACTCGAACTTTTTCCAAACCCCGATAACAACTTTCCATACATGAATCTTTACCGCCGGGCTATTCCGGAGCTCCTCATGATGTCCCGGATCCCATCCGGGACTCTGAACAACCTTCGGACTTTCCACCATTAATCTCCCAATACTACCCTACCGCTACTGAACATTAAACATGCGACCCTACGGGTTCAAGAATCATGAAGACATGACCGAGACTCCTCTCCGGTCAATAACCAATAACAGGACCTGGATCCCCATATTGATTCCTACATATTCCAAGAAGATCTTTATCAGTTGAACCGCGATGTCAAGGATTCAGCTAATCATGTATGCAGTTCCCTTTGTCTATTGGTATGTTACTTGCCTGAGATTCGATCCTCGGTATCTCCATACCTAATTTAATCTCGTTACCGGCAAGTCTCTTTACTCGTTCCGTAATACAAGATCCAGTGGCTAACTCTTTAGTCACATTGCTTGCAAGCTCATTGTGATGTTGTATTACCGAGTGGGCCTCGAGATACCTCTTCGTCATACGGAGTGACAAATCCCAGTCTTGATCCATGCCAATCGAATAGACACCCTCGGAGATACCTATAGAGCATCTTTATAGTTGTAACATCCCAATTTTCAATTTGGATGTTAATCATTGGGTCATCATTTGCATCCATGCTCTTTGCATTTTTAATTTGTTTCGTTTGGACATTTTGATCCTAGAGACCTTAAGCAACTCTAGGACCATTTGAGAGAGTTGGAGGTTTTTCATAAAATCCATTTTTGATTTTTTCAAAATTGGTAAATTGAATCAAAGTGATTTTTATTTGAAATTATTTTTCTGATTATTTCAAAAGAAATAATGAGAGAAGATAATATGACTTCTTCAAAACAGAGGAAATAATGGAAATTTAATTTTAAATAAAAATATATTTTATTTGAGTTTTTCTTCGAGTAACTTAGGAAAAAATTGCATTTTTAAAAAATTGCATTATAGCCCAGAAAAATGTTCATGTTGTCCTAAATATTAGTAGAGGACCGTGATTTTTTTTGGGATTTTTGGATTTTTTATTTTATTTTGGAATTTTTCCGTTTCGGTGAAATTATTAAAAAAAAGTTCTTTCGGACCGAATGGGCCGAAGGCCCAGCCGGCGCCGCCTTCCCCGAGCCATGGCCGACCCAGACTCGCCCGAGTCTGGTGCCACCCTGCCTCCCGCGCTGACCCCCTCCCCAAGTCGGACCCCCGGGGCCCCTTTTAAAAGTCGAGCTGCCCCCTCTCTCCTCAGCCTGTCGCAGCCCCGCCTCCCGCCGAGCCGCCCCGCCGCCGCCGCTGCTGCTTTGTGCCGCCGCCCCGCGCCGCTCGCCGCGCCACCCCAAGCCATGCCGTGCTGCCCCGCCACCCGCTCCCGCCGTCACCGGAGTTTGCCACCGCCGCCGGTTTTCCCACACCGAATTGGAAAAACCGAAGAAAAATCTGCCCGTTTTTTATTAAGTTCGGTTTGTTTTTATAGATTGGTTTTATTTTTAGGGTTCATTACTTAGCGAACGTCCACCCGCTCTTCTCTGTTAGCGAACAAATTCGTTCGTTAGTCTCTATTAGCGGACGTTCGTTTGATAGATTTTCCCTTTAGTTTAATTTTTGGCCGGGGACCTATCCGTAATTACTTTTATCGCAGATTAGTCCATGATCTTTAAACCCTCGCTACTTTTTGCTCGTTTGTCCAAATCCAGTGAAACCAACGCCAAAATCTTCGTCTTGTTCCCCTTTATCCAGATAATCAACTTGAAGATGATTTTGGAAATTTAAATTTGGTTTCAAGCATATTTGATTTCGACCTTTTTTTTATTGTAGTTTGAGTTTCGTAACTCCGATTCGATTGATTCTTTTTGCAAATCAAAGCTCTTCACTTGAAATTTTAGTTTACTTCTTTTTGTTTGGGTTTTACCTTTGCATCTTATGCTTGAGTGCTTATGTATGCTATTGTTTGTTCGCGATAGAGTTTCTGGAGTGCGAGGCTTGCTACTACGAATCTCTAGGGTTTTTCGATTGTCAGTAAGGCAAGTAACACTTTGATACAATTTGATCATATCCCTTTGAAAGTGCGTTATATCGACTAGAGGGGGGGTGAATAGGCGATTTTTATGAAAGTCTTCAAAACGTGGAAGTTATGAAGACAAACAGTAGAGATATGCCTATTACTATGCAGCGGAAGTTAGACTACACTAGGCAAGCCATGGTCAAGTATCAACAGAGTGAAAGCACAATGACAAATAGCTGTAGTGTAATTAGGATCAGGTAGGAAGATACTATGAAGCCAAACAGATCATACACTCACGTTGTGAAGACAAAAGATAGAACAGACACGCAATGACTTCACAATGAGTGATCAGTAAGTAAAAGGAAGTGAAGATGAAACCAGTGACTCGTTGAAGACAATGATGTGTTGGACCAGTTCCAGTTGCTGTGACAACTGTACGTCTGGTTGGAGCGTCTAGGTATTTAAACCTTAGGACACACAGTCCCGGACACCCAGTCCTGAACACGCAGCTCAGGACACCAAGTCCTCACCGTATTCTCCTTGAGCTAAGGTCACATAGTCCTCGCCCAATCACTCTGGTAAGTCTTCAAGGTAGACTCCCAAACCTTCACAGACTTCGTTCACTAGCAATCCACAATGTCTCTTGGATGCTCTGAATGCGACGCCTAACCGTCTGGGGATGCACAGTCCTCAAGTGTAATAAGTCTTCAGATCACACAGACAAGAAGACTTAAGTGATGCCCAATGTTCTCTGGCTCTGGGTGGTTAGGGATTTATCCTCGCAAGGAATTCTCTCTCTCAAAGGCTTCGAGGTGGGTTGCTCTCAAACGACAAAAGCCGTGCACTGAAATCTGAGCAGCCAACCGTTTATGGTTGTAGGGGGTGGGCTATTTATAGCCACTTGGCAACCCGACCTGATTTGTCCGAAATGACCCTGGGTCACTAAGGAACTGACACGTGTCTCAACGGTCAGATTTCAAACTCTCATGGCAACTTTACTTGGGCTACAAGCAAAGCTGACTTGTCCGGCTCTGGACAAGATTCGCTCTCATTGTCTTCACTCGAAGACATAGGTTTTTGGTTTAGGCATCACTTCAGTCATTCTGACTGGTTCTCCTGGACCCCACTTAACAGTACGGTGGTTCCTATGACACAGCACAAAAGAAAAAGAACTACGAAAGATCTAAGTCTTCGAGCTCCATAGGCTTCATAACGTGTCTTCTTTTGTCATAGTCTTCAATGTGAATATCTTCATATACCACCTTTGACTTCAATGTCTTCATACATTTTTAGGGGCCATCTCTGGTAGTAAAACCGAATCAATGAGGGACTTCTACCTGTGTTATCCTGCAATTCTCACAAACACATTAGTCCCTCAACTAGGTTTGTCGTTAATACTCCAAAACCAACTAGGGGTGGCACTAGATGCACTTACACCCTTTATTACCCAGTTTTTATGCATTAGTTTCACCCATCAAACATTGCATGAGTAGGATTTTGATAACATGGGGGTATTGGGAAGTAATTTATGAGGTAAGAACCTATTGTCTTATATTCAAACCTAGGGTGTTACTACATTGTGCTTATACTGCTTTGCTATGCTAGTAGACGTGGTTTGGTTTGAGAGAATTCGTGGAAGATGTGAGAGTTATTATTAACTAAGGGAACTTAAGGTGGCTACTTTAATACACATCTAGGTGGATTGGTTGTGGGCACCTGGGGATATACCAGTGTTGTCCAAGGAGATCCCGGGGAACCCGTGTGATCATCCTATGGTTTGCCACCCAGGCTCAAAGGGATCATAAGATTATTCATGCTGGAAACTTCCGTGTGCAGCCACAAGCCATTATGCGCTCTGGCATAGTTGAGTATGTTGCGTGACCTCTTTCAGTGGTAGGCTAGCAGATGAAGGGGATGTGGGTGGTACTGTCTACCCATAGTAAAGAGTTAATGCTTCTAAAAGACCGTGTCTCGGTCATCCGTTTCTCAAACATCATGTAGTGCAAGAAATTCAACAGAGGAGATCGAGTCTTGTGGGGAAAAGTGCGCAAACCTCTGCAGAGTGTACAAACTAATCATGATTAGCCGTATCCCCTGTTATGGACATCTTGAGTATCTGGTGCTTGAATTATTATGTTGATCTCCTCACTTTACTTAATTAGTTTGTTGGGTTATTAATTTTAATTTTGGGATTGAGTTGGGGTTACCTTCTCAATAATTTTGACAAACTATGTAGTTAAATAAAATATATTCCTTTGTTGTAGGAAAAAACTAGCTTTATGCAAATGATAACCATAGAGCCTCCACCAGCCATATATGCATGTAGTGATAGCTGTTATTCTGTTCATTGCTCTATAGTGTTATCTTGCCAGCATATTCCATGTGCTAACCTACACGGCTGCAATGTATCATGTTGCAGAATTTTCAGACGAAGAGTAAGGTGCGCTAGGTCGTTGTCATTCACTCAGTTTTGCCATGGAGTTGGATGGACTCATTTACCTTCGAAGCTTCCGCAGTTATCTTATTTATATGGCCTTCAGCCATGTAATTGTAATAAGTACTCTTTTGAGACTCTCGATGTAATAAGTGTGTGATTGAAACTCTGTAATAAATCCTCGAGTACTATGTGTGTCAGCAATACCGATCCATGGATGACACTTAAGCACAGAGACTTGACCGTCTGAGGTTGGGTCGCTACAAGATGGTATTAGAGCACATGCTGATTGTAGGACGCGACCACTAGGACAAGCCACATGATACTCTTCTCTATTCATTTCTGACTCCTCTCCATTTCTACTCTATAGATGGCAGACCCAAGGAACAAGTTCACTCAACCGGATGACGACACCCCTTTCAGACGACATTTGAAGGAAGTCACTAGGTACCTGAGCATCGGCATCCCAAGCTTCACCGGAACCTACACCGCCTCTCTACCTGAAGAAGAGCGTTGGATGATTCAATTTCATGTTCCAAGAAGGACGTTCATGCCAGTTATCGAGCCCATCGAGTTTTCCTTTGATGCACCAACCTGGAGTCTAGGAAAGAGCATGACCGCTCACATCACCATTGGACACATTGGCGAGGTGTACAATAAGGAGCTTAAGGACACCATCTACCAGATATGTGGATGCCAAGATGAGCAATGGGAGATGATTTGCACCAGGAAGGACAAATCCATTGCAGCCTACATACAGGAACTAAATCAGCACATACGTCGTCAGGAGAACCATATGTGCGCCAATATGATAGACATGAAGAAGGTGATGACCGGGAACATGGAGCTAGAAGAGGAACTCAAGTCTACGCGTGATGGATATGAAGAAGAAATTGATGTACTACTGGAGAAGAATGAAGACCCGAAGAAGAAGCTAGGAATATTCAGGGGAGATCCCGAACCTGAAAAGGACATCCGTTCTGAAGGCTACATCATACTCGATGACACCGACTCCGACCCCGACAACGATGATGATTATGAAGATGAAGCTGGAGCAGATATCATGGAGTCATCCACCGATCAAAATTTCTAGTCGATCACCATATTATCAGTAGTTGTATATAGTAATAGTCCGAGCATTTTGTAACGGTAGCTTAGATCGATTGTATGATCTTATTGAATTGAGTGGTGTGAAATGAATGGGCATATGGGTAGTGATCTCTCTTTAGACCTCACTCTATTCTGTTCTCACCCCTCTAAACCTATCAGATGCCTCCGAGACATGACCTCGGATTTGTCTTCCCACCGAAGCTCACTCAGTTGATCCAATAGCAGAATGCCTTGATGCAGTTGCTTGTCCAGAACCAAGGCAACAACAACAACAACAAAAACCCACCTCCACCACCACCAGTTGACAACCTAGCCCGTTTTCTAAGGTTGAATCCGCCGGTGTTCTCTAGTAGCACCGAGACGATTATTGCTGATGACTGGGTCCGCAGGATTGGAAGGGAGCTGACCATCGCAGGTTGCATAAATGCTGAGAAGGTGCACTTTGCCTCACATCAACTGGATGGACCCGCAGCCTCATGGTGGGAGAACTAGACTGCCACTTTCCCCGTGGCTAATGTCACTTGGGATCAGTTTCAGCAAGCATTCTGCACTGCACATGTCTCAACCGGAGCTATGAGCATGAAGAAGCATGAGTTTCACAACTTACACCAGGGAAATCATACTAAGGGGCAGTACGTGGATGAGTTCACAACTTACGTGAAGCAGGAGAAGTTTATGGAGGGGCTGAATGATGAGTTGAGTATGCAGTTGATGGTGGCAACATTCGCCAACTACCAGGAGTTGGTAGATAGGGCTCTCATGATTGAAGGCAAGCAGCAGCAGATTCAGAACCGCAAACAGAAGTATGGACAGGGGAAGTACAACTCTGGAGCTCAGTAGAAGCCTCGTTTTACCCCGAACTCGGGAGGACATAACCATCATAACCATGGAGGCCACACTCACAATGGAGGGAGTTCACACAACCACAGTGGCCCTAAGAATGGGAATGGGAATGGAGGAAGCAGCAGTCAGAGCCGTTCCAACATAGCAACACCCGCCAAGAAGGATCTGAGTCACGTTACCCATTTCAAGTGCGGGAAGACTGGACATTACGCCAATGAATGCCCTAAGATAAAGAATGGCAATGGAAATGAAAGCTCTGGAAAGAAGCCCAATCTCTTCACTAGAGGTCAGGTGAACCACATCAACATGGATGAAGTCGAAGAGCAGCCTGACGAAGTGATTGGTAAGTTTTTGATTTAGTAATTTACCGCTCTTGTTCTTTTTGACACTGGTGCATCGCATTCATACATATCAAGGGGATTTGTGGACAAGTTTAAATTGCCAACCTTAGCCCTTAGGTCACACATGTTACTAAGCTCGCTAGGAGCGGAGTATATGGCCAGCCGATGGTGTGATCGGTTACCATTAACCATTGGTAGCCATGTTTTTCCCCCAGACCTAATAATTTTGGAGTCACAAGGATTGGATATAATACTAGGTATGGATTGGCTGTCGAAGTATGGAGGAAACATCAACTGTGCTAGTAAGTCGATACTACTCACCATCCTTGAGGGAAAAAGGATCAAGTATGTATCTAGGCATGCGCCAAGGAGGACTCAAGTGAATTCACTTTCGGGAGTTGTTCAGGAGGAAGTGCCAGTTGTGAAGGATTATCCCGACGTATTCCCGGAGGAACTACCAGGCATGCCACCAGATCGAGATATAGAATTTTTGATAGAGCTGTTGCCAGGCATGGGACCAATATCAAAGAGTCCGTATCGAATGCCCGCGAATGATCTGGAGGAAATTAAGAAGCAAATAAAGGATTTATTGGAGAAAGGTTACATCCGACCAAGTTCCTCATCGTGGGGAGCCCCAGTGCTCTTAGTTGAGAAGAAGGATGGATCTTTGAGAATGGTTGTTGATTATCGTGCATTGAATGAAGTGACGATCAAGAACAAGTACCCACTACCGATGATCAATGATTTGTTTGACCAGCTGCAGGGAGCTAATGTATTCTCCAAGATCGATCTTCGATCGGGATATCACCAGCTGAAGATCCGAGAACAAGATATACCTAAGATAGCTTTTACCACAAGGTATGGGCTATATGAGTACACGGTCATGTCTTTTGGATTGACTAACGCCCCTGCCTATTTTATGAGTATGATGAATAAGGTGTTCATGGAGTTCTTGGATAAGTTTTTTGTGGTGTTCATTGATGACATATTGGTGTACTCGAATAATGAAGAAGAACACAAGGAACATTTGCGCTTAGTTCTCGAGAAGCTCAGGGAACATCAACTATACGCCAAGTTCAGCAAATGTGAGTTTTGGTTGAAAGAAGTTGGATTTCTTTGACATGTTATATCAGGAGAAGGTATAGCAGTAGACCCTACCAAGGTTCAGTCTGTCACTGAGTGGTTGGCACCCACCTCAGTTGGAGAGATACGCAATTTCCTTGGACTCGCAGGATATTATGGGAGATTCACTGAATTTTTTTCCAAGATTGCAAAGCCCATGATGGAGTTATTGAAGAAGGACACCAAGTTCAAATGGACTGAGGAATGTGAGGCCAGTTTTCAGGAGTTGAAGAAATGTTTAGTTACAGCCCCGGTGCTAATTCTTCCGGATATACGCAAGGATTTCCAAGTTTATTGTGACGCCTCTCGCCTGGGACTTGGAGGTGTACTTATGGAAGACGGAAGAGTTGTTTCATATGCCTCACGACAGCTTCGACCTCATGAGTTGAATTATGCCACACATGATTTGGAGTTAGCAGCCATAGTGCATGCGCTCAAGACCTGGAGACATTTTCTTATTGGAAACCGTTGTGATGTTTACACGGATCATAAGAGCTTGAAGTATATTTTCACATAGAAGGAGTTGAATCTCAGGCAGAGGAGATGGTTGGAGCTCATAAAGGATTATGATATGAAGTTACACTATCATCCAGGAAAGGCCAATGTTGTAGCAGACGCTTTAAGCCGCAAGAGTTATGCAAATACTCTCGTAACCGGAGGATTACCGCAGGAGTTGGCCGACGATCACAAGGAACTTCATTTGGAGATAGTTCCAAGAGGTTTTGTTGCAGCTTTGGAAGTTCAGTCCACATTATTGGGAAAGATTCGAGAAGCCCAGAGGATTGATAAGGAGATTGCTGAGATAAAGGAGAAGATGAGTAAAGGATAATCCAAGGGTTTTCATGAGGACGAACACAAAACTTTATGGTTTGGGCACCGTATTTATGTGCCTAATAATCCAGAGATCAGGGAGTTAATACTTCAGGAAGCTCATGACTCGCCATACTCGATTCACCCCAAAAACACCAAGATGTATTTGGATTTGAAGGAACGCTTCTGGTGGACAGGTATAAAGAAGGATATTGCCGAGTATGTAGCGGTATGTGACGTATGTCAGAGAGTTAAGGCATAACACTAGAAGCCAGTAGGATTACTGCATCCTATGCCGATACCCGAATGGAAGTGGGATAAACTTGGTATGGATTTCATCACTCGATTACCCAGGACATGATCAAGTTATGATTCCATCTAGGTAGTAGTAGATCGCTTGACCAAAGCGGCCCACTTTATCCCTATGAAAACCACTTATACGAGCGCGAAGTTGGCCAAAATATAAATGACCAGGATCGTATGTCTGCATGGAGTTCCGAGGACCATCATATCAGATAGAGGAACACGGTTTACCTCGAAGTTTTGGAATCAATTACACTAGACTTTGGGTACCAGGCTAGAGTTCAGTACAACCTTTCATCCGCAGAGAGATGGATAGACCGAGAGAGTCAATCAGATTCTAGAAGACATGTTGAGAGCTTGTGCGCTAGATTATGGATCTAGTTGGGATGATAACTTGCCTTACGTAGAGTTCTCGTATAACAACAACTACGAGGCTAGTTTGAAGATGGCCCTTTCAAAGCCTTCTAGGGAAGGAGATTGTAACGCCTGGATAATCAAGCTACGGTAATCCCCTACTAATGATGCCAAGTCATCACTATTACTGTTGCTAATCTCACTTTGATTCAAAACCAATTCAAATTCACTTTTTAAAATAAAGTCAAATAATTTATTTCTCCAAACAGTAAAACAAAAATGTTCAAAGTGTGGCAAATATTCCATAACTAATTATGGTGTTGACCCAACACTTTTGTAAAAATATTTAAATGCCCTTTTGTAAATATAACAGTGGCTAAAAATAATTATTAAATGCTTTTTAAATTATAAAAGTACTAAACTATTTCATTTTGAACCTCAAACTAAATGTGGTAGTGGAGTATTTAATAGTACTAATTTTGAGTCTAGGTTTGTATTTTACAAAAGTAAAAGTAGAATAAAACTAAATAGAAAACAGAAAAAGAAAAAGAAAATGCAAAGTAAATAAAAAGAGAAAGGCCGCCCACTGTTCCCCCCGGGCCTTGGCCCAACTGGCCATTGGCCAACTCACCATCGCCGTTTCCCCCGTCTCTGTTCACGAGGAGCTCGTGGCCAGCACTGATGGCCGCCACGGCCATGGCAGACGCCGTGGCGCCCATCCACCGGCGCCGCCCCCCCTAATTAAGCCGGCGCCTCTCCCCCAGACCGAACCCTAAGAGCCTCTCTCCTCACTCACCCTCCCCGCGCCTCTCCTCTCCCCTCCTCAGATCCACCGCGGTGCGGTCGCTCGAGCGGGCTCATCGTCGTTGCCTCGCCGTGCGCATGGCCACCGGCCATCGTTGGTCGTTCTGCGATGTCCAGAAGCACTCAGCCTTTGTCTTCATCTTCCTCGCCATAGGATCGAAGCCCAGGAGCACCGCCAACGCCGTCTTCTTCTTCCCTCCGTCCGCTTCGGTCGCCGGCCCTCTCCGTCGACTCTGACCACCCTGCTGCTACTATGCTACCACCGGGCCTCCGTGTGCCTCCGTGGTGAGCACCTCGTTCGATTCCCCCTGTTTCCCCTTCGAATCCTTTGCCGTAGACGCCGTCCCATGTTCGCCGCCGCTGGAACTCATCCGCGAAATGCACGCTCACATGCTCCGGCTGCTCGACCTGCTGTTGCTGCTGCCACGGCCCCGCACAGCCGCGTGCGTGCCCAGCCACCACCGCGACCCACGCGCCCGCTCCTGCGCGTCCCTGCTAGCGCCTAGCTGTGCTCCCGCTGGCTAGCTGTGCCCTGCGCGCGCCCGCCCGCGGGTGGCTGCGGCCCCACTATGCCGTCGCCGCCCCGTGTCCCGCCCGCGTCGGCGGCCCTGCACCACAGCCCGTGCCTCGCTTTCCCTCGCGCAGTCGCCGGCGTCCTGCTCCCTGCCGCCCGCAGCCACGCCCGTCGTTGCTTCCTGCCCGCCATGCTCGCCTCCGCTGCCCACCACCCCTGCCGCGCCCCTGGATCGCTCGCCGCTGCTCCCCCTAGCGCGCTTCCGCGGCCGCACCCCGCCTCCGCCCGGAGCGTTGCTGCCGCCTACCCCCCGTGCCCGGCCATGGTCCGCATCCGCCGCCCTGCGCCTGTTCCTCTCGCCCGCCGCAAGCGCTCGCCGTCGCCGCTACGCGCGCCTCCTTTGGCCGCTCCGCGCTGCCGCTCCCCGCGCAACGCCGTCGCCCTGCGCCGCCCCTGAGCCCGCCTCCTCCTGTCGTGGCCGGCCGGTGAGCCCTGCCGTGGCCATGACCTCACCCCCTCGCGTGACGAGCGCCTGGGTGCGCCCCGCCCCAGTGCCCGTAACCCGTCGCCCGCTAAGCCCTAGGCCCACTAACAGGGGGCCCCATGCCTTTGGTTAAAAAAAGAAAGAGTTTAATTTTTTAGTAAAAATAATTAAATTAATTAATTGATTAACCTAATTAATCATGTAAATAACATGTTAACTACTTAATTAGTTTAAACTAATCATGTTAGTAAATAGGCAGGCAATGACAGGGGGCCCCACTCCCTGTTGACAAGTCAACGAGGCCCCCCTGGCCCACATGTCAGCCATTGTGTACATTCTATGTACATAGGGCTGGGTACCCGTAGCATTTTATTCATTTATTTTTGAAATAAAATAAATCTAGGAAATTGGAAAAACAACTAAAACTTTGAAAATTAATATAAAATAATCCATAACTTGGATGAAGGAGTTTTATACATGAAAGTTGCTCAGAGCGACGAGACGAACCCGAATACGCGGTCCGTTTGTCAGCCACATGTCCCTAGCATAGCGAGCGTGCAACATTTCACCTCCGGTTCATCTGCCCGAAAACGCGAAACACCGGAATACTTTCCCGGATGTTTTCCCCCTTCGTCGGTATCGCATATCCCTACGTTAGGTCACCCCTAACACAACGTATTGCCGCATCTTGCTTTGTGTTACATTTGATTGCTCTATTATTTATTGTGTTCCCCCTCCGTTACTCCTTTCTGGTAGACTCCGAGACTGCTGTCGATGTCCGTGTGTTCGACTACATTGAAGATGACCCCTCCTTGCCAGAGCAACCAGGCAAGCCCCCCCCTTGATCACCAGATATCGCCTATTCTCCTCTCTACTACTTGCATTAGATTAGTGTAGCATGTTACTGCTTTTGGTTAATCCTAATCTGTTGCATAGCCTGTCATTGTTGCTACACTTATTGATACCTTACCTGCAATCCTAAATGCTTAGTATAGGATGCTAGTTTACCATCAGTGGCCCTACATTCTTGTCCGTCTGCCATGCTATACTATCGAGCCGAGATCACTCGGGAGGTGATCACGGGTATATACTTATATACATATTATATGATACTTGTGGTGACTAAAGTTGGCTTGGCTCGTAGAGTACCCGCGAGTGATTCACGGATTGGGTCCGAAAGGACGTTTGTCCCGATGGCCCTCTGAGTGGATCTTTGTGGCGGAGCGACAGGGCAGGTTGACACCGCCTATGAGAGAGGTGGGCCTGGCCCTAGCCCTGGTCGGCGTCCGCGGTTATTTCAAAATAACACGCTTAACGAGATCTGGGTATTTGATCCGAGTCTGGCCACTGGCCTATACACACTAACCAACTACTCAGGAACAGTTATGGGCACTCGATGTCGTGGTATCAGCCGAAGCCTTCGTGACGTCAGCGACTGAGCGGCGCGCGCCGGGTTGGACTGGAACGCCTGCTCTTATATAAGGGAGGCTAGGTCTGCTCGCCGGCCGCGTACGCAACGTGCAGGTGTGCAATGGGCGATGGGCCCAGACCCCTGTGCCATAGGATTTAGACCGGCGTGCTGACCCCTCTGTTGTGCCTAGGTAGGGCTGCGATGTGTTGATCTTCCGAGGCCGGGCATGACCCAGAAAAGTGTGTCCAGACAAAGGGGATCGAGCGTGTTGGGAAATGTGGTGCACCCCTGCAGGGAAGTTGATCTATTCGAATAGCTATGTCCCTCGGTAAAAGGACGACCCGGAGTTGTACCTTGACCTTATGACAACTAGAACTGGATACTTAATAAAACACACCCTTCCAAGTGCCAGATACAACCGGTGATCGCTCTCTCACAGGGCGACGAGGGGAGGATCACCGGGTAGGATTATGCTATGCGATGATATTGGTGAACTTACCATCTACTCTCTTCTACATGCTGCAAGATGGAGGTTGCCAGAAGCGTAGTCTTCGATAGGACTAGCTATCCCCCTCTTATTCCGGCATTCTGCAGTTCAGTCCACATACACTACTCCTTGTTCATTTGATACCATACATATGTAGTGTAGCTCCTTGCTTGCGAGTACTTTGGATGAGTACTCACGATTGCTTTGCTCCCCCCTTTTTTCCCTTTCGATACCCATTTGTTGCGACCCGACGAGGGAGTCCAGGAGCCAGACGCCACCGTCGACGACGACTCCTACTACTCTGGAGGTGCCTACTACTACGTGCAGGCCAATGACGACAACCAGGAGTAGTTTAGGAGGATCCCAGGCAGGAGGCTTGCCCCTCTTTCGATCGGTATCCCTAGTTTGTGCTAGCCTTCTTAAGGCAAACTTGTTTAACTTATGTCTATACTCAGATATTGTTGCTTCCGCTGACTCTAGTGTATTCGAGATTGTGTATTCGAGCCCTCGAGGCCCCTGGCTTGTAATTTGAAGCTTGTATTATTTTAATTTGTGTTTAGAGTTGTGTTATGATATCTTCCCGTGAGTCCTTGATCTCGATCGTACACCTTTGCGTGTATGATTAGTGTACGGTCAAATCGGGGGCGTCACAAGTTGGTATCAGAGCCGACTGCTTGTAGGAACCCCCCTTTCCAATTCCTTGGATGAAGTTGAGTCTAGTCTTTGAAAAACTGATTTACTAACATGGCTGTGTGGCTTATGGGACCACGTCGCCATTGGGTGGTATTTGAATCTTTTACTCCTCGTCTATACTCTAGGAATCTGATCTCTCTTCTATTCGGGTTAAATGATTTTGCTAACTCTAACTCTAGGTTCTCGTAATTACTTCCTCCCGGAGAGCCCCTTCGTTCGAGATGATGGCCTGCTTCACCAGAAGATTCCGAAGATACTCTTCGATGTTTTCCCGAGACCCATGTGCCCTTCGCCATTGCAATCCCATATCACCAATAAATCCCTATGGATAGCTGCATACACTTGTCGTCCATACCTTCTTTTCCAATTTTTCTTGTTATTACAAGATACCCTGAAATACTTTGGATATTATGAGAATCCTTTGTGCCAGCTGCCTTGCAACTCCTTTTCCGCATGAATACATGTTTGAATAATTCCTCACACTTACCGGGGATTCGTTCATCCCTAGTTGTTCATGCATTTCACACATGTCTTCGAAACGCTATTCAATCTTCCGAAAATCCTCAACAACCTATTGCTCTGGAAAGTTTTACCTGCTTGCATTATGGTTAATTCCATAAGTATAGCAATATTCGTTAAAATCCTTTGTGGTTGTCATTCTGAGCCTTTGATTCAATAGGTGTGCAATTACTCATTGTCTTCAATGATCCTTAGAAATTTTACTTTTGGCTCGGACGATATTTTAAACAGGAGCTGGTTCTCGGCAAATCAAACCATGGTTGTTTGCCGTTCTAATTCTATTCAACTTACCCACCATTTGATCAGAGCGTCTGCTTATGATCCTTCATTTTGGAAATCATAATTCCTTTGTTAATTAAATTTTGAATTAGTCAGTTGTTTCTATAATCTCTTCTCCTTGCATTCTTTCTTCGTCTGATTGGGTACCGATACCCACATAAGCTCTATTATGGGTCATCAGATTGTTTGCTGGACTACCATCCGATAGTGTCCTTCATATTTAATCACCTTGTGAATTCTTCCTTGATACATAATGCCTTTGGTAAATTGTATCCCCTACTTTTGTCTACCATGCTCTGCTTCCGAGCTCGAGTTAATTACCTCTAAAGTTTTTGCAAATGTTCCTAAGATGCCCCGACGGGTTGAACTAATGCTTTCCCTAATTTGTTTGAACCCGGAAATTTCTATGAGTCATACTCTTCTGGTGTTTTGCCAAAAATAACTTCAACATTACAACTTCATCGAAGGCGAGAAGTGAATGGAAGGTTATGCATTGAAGAAGTGGGAGTCGACCTTGAAGTTTGTGTTCATGCCCGTGGACTCGATGTGGAACTTATCATGGAAGCTTCTTGTGATAATAATAATACCCTTGCTATAAGTTCATCTGGTATCTATGTTTGGTCCTTTGCAACTTTGGTTCTGACCATGATTGTTCCCCTTTGATTCCATTTCTCAGTCATGTTAAATCACTTGTCTTCTGCAGATCAATGCATCTCCACAACCTCTATTTTGGTCTTCCTTTGAGTATTACCCTGCGGTATCTCGAGAATAACAAAGAACTGTGTTTCTTCCTATGAGTCTTCATCTAGTATTGCTTCTCACTGAATTCAGATTTCCCCTGGGTTCTGACTTATTAGTCACTTGAGACCACCAATAAGTGAATCGATTCCTCACTCTGATTCGAT
The DNA here is from genome assembly GCF_003073215.2 of Triticum urartu. Lineage (NCBI taxonomy): Eukaryota > Viridiplantae > Streptophyta > Magnoliopsida > Poales > Poaceae > Triticum > Triticum urartu. Next base: position 153,680,210 of record NC_053025.1, read on the forward strand.
AACTCCAAGTAATTTTCGTTGCTTACGAGTTTAATAACCCTTCAAGTCATTCCTAGACTGATCGGCTATATCATTAACGTGCTAAATTTTAACTGTGCTACCTGGTCCTTCTTCCCGGAGCATAATTTCGACGATGAGCTAAGCCTACGTCGATTTTCCTCGTCATATCTTTTCACCTTGAACAACAAGCTTGATTTCGAGTTTGTGTTGTACCCATGGTTCCAATAACCTTTCGCTTCATCATTCCTTTGACTTTATGTCATCGTCGATCGATTACATCTTCATGAAATCTCTCGACAAATGTGTCGTGATCATCATCAATATTCTGAGCTCTTCCAGGATATCAATCAAATTCATGATGAGAAATACCATCCTTGACCCTTGATGATTTGTGTTATCATCGACAACATTCTTGCCTCCCCCCAACACAAACTTGTTCAGATAATATTGTAAATACATCCTTTTTGACATGTTGATGGATTGCTGCCGGACCGATCGGCCACGTCCTCATCTTTTCCTGGTAAAATTACACGAGATGTTCTAGAAATTCCCGATGGATCCTTTCTGTTCCCAAGGTCCGACCTTTACCTAATGACCATGTCAATGATATCCTGAAGCATGAGTGTGGTACGCCAAACACCATTTAGAACATGGGAGGTGCAATGCTAATGTTTCTAGATCACTCATCCAAACACTATTGTATGGGTAACGTCTTAAATTTCCTCTCCCCTTTACCTAAATGGTAATCTACCTACTATCCTCTCATGGATATCACCATATGCTTGTCCTTGGAAGGTTATACTCCTGATATTTGTGTTGAAACACTTTTTCCTTCCAGTGTTCTGATTAAATAATAATCACATTTTTCCTTTCCATTGTTTTGTTTCACCTTTCTTGTAATCGAACTTGTCTGAGCAGAGATAAATCCCTGCTTAAGTAAGCACCTCGAGGTACAATTTGTCAGTAAGACCTTGTTACTATTGTTGATGACATTCCGGTAGCCACCGATGGACGAGAACTTTGCCTATTGGTCCGCCTCGTCTTAACGAGCAAGAAAATGGTTGTCTTCGTCCTGCAGGGAAGTTGATCTATTCGAATAGCCGTGTCCCTCGGTAAAAGGACGAACCGGAGTTGTACCTTGACCTTATGACAACTAGAACCGGATACTTAATAAAATACACCTTTCCAAATGCCAGATACAACCGGTGATCGCTCTCTCACAGGGCGACGAGGGGAGGATCACCGGGTAGGATTATGCTATGCGATGATACTTGGTGAACTTAGCATCTACTCTATTCTACATGCTGCAAGATGGAGGTTGCTAGAAGCGTAGTCTTCGATAGGACTAGCTACCCCCCTCTTATTCCGGCATTCTGCAGTTCAGTCCACATACGCTACCCCTTGTTCATTTGATACCAATGCATACATATGTGGTGTAGCTCCTTGCTTGCGAGTACTTTGGATGAGTACTCACGGTTGCTTTTCTCCTCCTTTTTCCCTTTCGATACCCGTTTGTTGCGACCCGACGAGGGAGTCCAGGAGCCAGACGCCACCGTCGACGACAACTCCTACTACTCTGGAGGTGCCTACTACTACGTGCAGGCTGCTGACGACGACCAGGAGTAGTTTAGGAGGATCCTAGGCAGGAGGCCTGCGCCTCTTTCGATCGGTACCCCCAGTTTGTGCTAGCCTCCTTAAGGCAAACTTGTTTAACTTATGTCTGTACTCAGATATTGTTGCTTCCGCTGACTCTTGTGTATTCGAGATTATGTATTCGAGCCCTCGAGGCCCCTGGCTTGTAATTTAAAGCTTGTATTATTTTAATTTGTGTTTAGAGTTGTGTTGTGATATCTTCCCATGAGTCCTTGATCTTGATCGTACACCTTTGCGCGTATGATTAGTGTACGGTCAAATCGGGGGCGTCACAGAGGTGCAGGACACCATTGATGTGGGATGAAGTCAGAGACTGTTAGTTGTTCGGACCAGATTTAATCAAGTAGTCTGAAGAGAAGGTTAGATTGATTCGTGATAGACTGAAGGTAGCTCAGTCTAGGCAAAAGAGTTATGTCGATACAAAACGCAAGGAGGTAGCCTACGAAATCGGAGACAGAGCATATCTCCGTGTGTCACCACTTCGAGGAGTTAAACGATTTGAGTCAAAGGAAAGTTAGCCCCAAGATTTGTAGGACCATACCGAGTTTTGGAACGTATGGGAGAAGTGGCCTACAAGTTGGAGTTGCCCAAAGGTTTGTCAGGAGTTCATGATGCGTTTCACGTTTCCCAGTTGAAGAAGTGCCATGCAGAGATGGCTGATATTCCTCTAGGAGATATAGTGCCCCTGGAAGCAATTCAATTGGAGAGTGACCTAAACTATGAGGAGAAACCCGTCAATATTCTCGAGTTTGCCAGCCGAGTTACACGCAGTAAGCTCATCAAATTTTGCAAATTTTAGTGGAGCCACCATACTGAGGAGGAAGCCACCTGGGAGCGAGAAGAAGACCTACGGAAAGACCACCCACACCTATTTGCTGGCCAACCCTAATCTCGAGGGTGAGATTCATCTTAAGGGGGGTAGGTTTGTAACATCCCAATTTTCAATTTGGATGTTAATCATTAGGTCATCATTTGCATCCATGCTCTTTGCATTTTTAATTTGTTTTGTTTGGACATTTTGATCCTAGAGACCTTAAACAACTCAAGGACCATTTGAGAGAGTTGGAGGTTTTTCATAAAATCCATTTTTGAATTTTTCAAAATTGGTAAATTGTATCAAAGTGATTTTTATTTGAAATTATCTTTCCGATTATTTCAAAAGAAATAATGAGAGAAGATAATATGACTTCTTCAAAACAAAGGAAATAATGGAAATTTAATTTTAAATAAAAATATATTTTATTTGACTTTTATTTGAGTTTTTATTCGACTAAATTAGGAAAAAATTGCATTTAAAAAATGCATTATAGCCCAAAAAAATGCTCATGTTGTCCTAAATATTAGTAGAGGACCGTGAAAATTATTTTTGGGATTCTAGGATTTATTTTATTTTTGAATTTTTCCGTTTTGGCGAAATTATTAAAAAAAATTCTTTCGGACCGACCGGGCCGAAGGCCCAACCGGCCCAGCCGCCGCTGCCTTCCCCGAGCCATGGCCGACCCGGACTCGCCGGAGTCCGACGCCACCCCACCGCCCGCGCCGACCCCCTCCCCAAGTCATACCCAGGGCCCCTTTTAAAAGCCGAGCCGCCCCCTCTCTCCTCAGCACGCCGCAGCCCGCCTCCCGCCGAGCCGCCCCGCCGACGCCGCTGCCGCTTTGCGCCGCCGCCCCGCGCCGATCGTCGCGCCACCCCAAGCCATCCCGCGCCGCCACGCCGCTCGCTCCCGCCGTCGCCGGAGTTCGTCGTCGCCGCCGGTTTTCCCACACCAATCTAGTAAAAACCGAAGAAAAACCCACCTGATTTTTTATTAAGTTCGGTTTATTTTTATAGATCGATTTTATTTTTAGGGTTCGTTATTTAACGAACATTCACCCGATCTTCTCTGTTAGCGGACATGATAGATTTTTTATTTTTAGTTTAATTTTTGACTAGGGACCTATCTGTAATTACTTTTATCACAGATTAGTCCCTGATCTTTAAACCCTCGCTAAGTTTTGCCTGTTTGTCCAAATCCAGTGAAACCAACGCCAAAATCTTCGTCTTGTCCCCCTCTTTCCAGATAATCAACTTGAAGATGATTTTGGAAATTTAAAATTTGGTTTCAAGCAGATTTGATTTCGAACTTCTTTTGATTGTAGTTTAAGTTTTGTAACTCCGATTCGATTGATTCTTTTTGCAAATCAAAGCTCTTCACTTGAACTTTTAGTTTACTTCTTTTCATTTGGGTTTTACCTTTGCATATTATGCTTGAGTGCTTATGTATCCTATTGTTTGTTTGTCATAGAGTTTTCGGAGTGCGAGGCTTGCTACTATGAATCTCTAGGGTTTTCCGATCGTCAGCAAGGCAAGTAACACTTTGATCATATACCTTTATTACCCAGTTTTTATGCATTAGTTTCACCCCTCAAACATTGTATGAGTAGGATTTTGATAACATGTGGGTATTCGGAAGTAGTTGATGAGGTAGGAACCTATTGTCTTATATTCAAACCTAGGGTGTTACTACGTTGTGCTTATACTGCTTTGCTATGCTAGTAGACGTCGTTTAGTTTGAGATAATTCATGGAAGATGTGAGAGTTATTATTAACTAAGGGAACTTAAGGTGGCAACTTTAATACACATCTAGGTGGATTGGTTGTGGGCACCTGGGGATATACCAGTGTTGTCCAAGGAGATCCCGTGGAACCCGTGTGCTCATCCTATGGTTTGCCACCCAGGCTCAAAGGGATCATAAAATTATTTATGCTAGAAACTTCCGTGTTCAGCCACAAGCCATTATGGGCCCTGGCATAGTTGAGTATGTTGCGTGACCTCTTTCAGTGGTAGGCTAGCAGATGTAGGGGATGTAGGTGGTATTGTCTACCCATAGTAAAGAGTTAATGCTTCTGAAAGACTGTGTCTCGGTCATCCGTTTCTCAGACATCATGTAGTGCAAGAAATTCAATGGAGGAGATCGATTCTTGTGGGTAAAAGTGCACAAACCTCTGCAGAGTGTACAAACTAATCATGATTAGCCATGTCCCCGGTTATGGACATCTTGAGTATCTGGTGCTTGAATTATTATGTTGATCTCATCACTTTACTTTATTAATTTGTCGGGTTATTAATTTTTAATTTTGGGATTGAGTTGGGGTTACCTTCTCAATAATTTCAACAAACTATGTAGTTAAATAAAATATATTCCTTTGTTGTAGGTAAAAAACTAGCTCTATGCAAATGATAACCATAGAGCCTCCACCAGCCATATATGCATGTAGTGATATCTGTTATTTTGTTCATTGCTCTATAGTGTTATCTTGCTAGCATATTCCATGTGCTAACCTGCACGGCTGCAACGTATCATGTTGCAGAATTTTCAGATGAAGAGTAAGGTGCGTGTAACGCCCTCGATGCGGTTATAGCTCCCACGTGTCGAGGCACGACTTAGAGACATAACCGCATTGAAAGCAATGTCGCAAGTCAGGCAATCATTACAACATCCCAAGTAATACATAATAAAAAGGGGGAGATAACATAGTTGGCTTACACTCGCCACGTCACATCAGGGTACATAAATAACATCCATCAAACAAACACTCATGGCCCGACTACGGCGCCAAAATAGAAAAGAACCCAACATGCGACAAGGCCCGAATCGATCCCCAACTAAGCACCACTACTGATCATCGGGAAAGGAAACATAATAACACTGAGAGTCCTCGTCGAACTCCCACTTGAGCTCGTACTCGTCACCTGGAGCGGAATCACCTGGACCTGCATATGGAATTATAGTATCTGTGAGCCACAGGGACTCAGCAATCTCGCACCCTCGCGATCAAAACTATTTAAGCTTATAGGAATGGATAAGGCAAAGATATGTGGAGCTGCAGCAAGCGGCTAGCATATGTGGTGGCTAACTTATTCGCAAAAGAGAGCGAGAAGAGGAGGCAAGGCGCGAGCGAGAAGCTATAGGAACAACCTGCGCAAGCATAACTCTAACACCGTGTCCACTTCCCGGACTCCGCCGAGAAGAGGCCCTCACGGCAACACACTCAGTTGTTTCATTTTAATTAATTAAGGTTTAAGTTATCTACAACCGGACATTAACAAATTCCCATCTTCCCATAACCACGGGCATGGCTTTCGAAAGTTCAATCCTTGCAGGGGAGTCCCAACTTAGCCCATGACAAGCTCTCACGGTCAACGAAGGAAAAGACCTCCTCCCAAGACGTTCTGATCAGACTCGGTATCTCGGTAACTCAAGACACTTCGACAGGTTAAAACAAGACCAGCAACACCGCCCGAATGTGCCGACAAATCCCGACAGGAGCTGCACATATCTCTTTCTCAGGGCACACTCAGATGAGCCAGACGCCGGGTAAGCCAGCCCAGAGTTGCCCCTGGTAGCCTCGGACATCGCTCAGTGGGACCAACACTCAGAGGAGCACTGGCCCGGGGGGGTTAAAATAAGATGACCCTTGAGTCTGCAGAACCAAAGGGAAAGAAAAGGCTAGGTGGCAAATGGTAAAACCAAGGTTGGGCATTTCTAGAAAAGCTTTAATCAAGGCGAAATATCAAGGGGTTCCCATTATAACCCAACCGCGTAAGGAACGCAAAATCCGGGAACATAACACCGATATGACGGAAACTAGGGCGGTAAGAGTGGAACAAAACACTAGGCGAGAGGCCGAGCCTTCCACCCTTCACCAAGTATATAGATGCATTAAGATAACATAGCAATATAATGATATCCCCAACAAAAAAATAAATGATGTTCCAACAAGGAACGGCCTCCAAACTTCACCTCCAACTAGCAACGCTATAAGAGGGGCTGAGCAAAGCGGTAACATAGCCAATCAATGGTTTGCTAGGACAAGGTGGGTTAGAGGTTGACATGGCAATTAGGAGGCTGACAAGCAAAAGGTAGGCATCGTAGCATTGGCATAGCAAGAGCGAGCAAACTAGCATAGCAAAGATAGTAGTGATTTCGAGGGTATGATCATCTTGCCTGCACAGTTGTCAGAGTTGACTGGATCCTCACAAGCAAACTCAACGGGCTCCTCGGTAGCGAACTCGTCTCCCGGTTCTACCCAAACAAGACAAACAAGCAACAAAGATACAATCAACCACGTGCAAGACCAAGCAATATGATGAAATGATGATATGCTATGCGGCATGCGATGCGGGATGCAAAATGCAAGATATGACAGGAAATGCATGAACCTGGCCTCAGCTTGGAATTCCAAGGGTGCCACTGGATAGAGGGGATGAAATCTCTTGAAAACGATATAAAGATCATGGGAATCGGAGTTACGGTTTGGAAATGGCAAGCGTTTTAAGATATGACACCGGTCTGCGATTTACAGCAAGTAGGCATCTAAATGCAACGAAATGAACATGCTACAGCCACCAAACATGACAACAAAATACATGGCAGGGATGCCCACAAGATGCTTAACAAAAGACTAGCACTGAGCCACGGCCAATTCCTACATTAGAAGGTTCAAACAAGCATGGCAAAAACGCAAATGCAAAACAGATTCCAGACTTAGTGAAATTAACACTAGTCTGAAATTTCAGATCACGAAGCCCTCTTCGGAGCAGCAAAACAATATGATAAATGACCTGAACATGACAAGTAAGAACATGGCATGGAGCTACTCAACAAGCTTAACAAAAGACCCAAAGTGACCTGGGGCCAAAAGGGTTCACAAAATATATTAACGGGCACACGAACATAGCTAAAACACAATCAGTTTTCAGACTTAGTGAAAACTGAGACATGCTGAAATAGAACTCACGAAGGCATGTAAACAATCTCGATGCACTCACCATGGTGCAAGTCACAGCAAGGCAAGCATACATCCATTAAGAAGGCACAAAATAAAAGCTAGACATGGCAAGAACAATGGCATAGCATGCACGGATCAACTACAACAACGCCGGCAAAATCGCAAACAAGTTGACGATCTGCCCAGATTCACCACGAAGCAAACGTAGACCTCGATTGACTCAATCTATGCTGCTCCATAATTGCAAACAAAGACATGGATAGATAGAGCATAACATGATTAACAAAACTACTTTACTGATCATCCTCAAAAGGGGCACGGATCACTAGGAAACAAGCTGAACATATGGCATCATGAACTAAAATATCCCAGACTTGGTGAAAACAACCAAGTCCCTGAAAACAGATTTACCGGGTGCCTCACTTCGCAATCTTGCACAAGTCACCACACACATCCTAAAAATGCATGGGTTTCACCTCTGGAAAGAAGACAAAATGCTTAACAAAACATATGAAGGACTCACAGGCATAGCATGCACACAATAATCATGGCAAAAATGACAAAAGTCTAAGATGAACTAGCAGATCTGACAATTAACTCACGAAGCCTCCTTCTAACAGCATTTTTGGCATCAAGATGAACTCAAATGAAAATGATGCAATGGAATGAAATGATGTACTCTTCGAGGCGAACATTTTGATATATAATATGCCCAAATCGGAGCTACGGATGCAAAGTTACGGGCGGTCAAAGTAGGCATAAAAAATTAAGGGGGAGAGGGAAAAAGTCAACCCCTAGGGTTTTTTTGGATCTGGATCTGGCGACGTGCACTGTTCACGACACTGTTCACCAGCGCGGACTTCGAGAACTCCGGCGAGGGCGTGGTGGCCGGAGATGGAGGGGAGAGGCCGGGGCCGGTGGGGACGAGGCGAGGCCGGTCGCCGGCGGGGGCTTGCGGCGGCCGGGGCGACGAGGCGGCGGGGCTGGCCGGCCCGGGGCGGCGCGCTGCCCGGCGGAGGCGGCGGCGGGGAGCCGCGGGCGAGGCGACGGATGGCGGGCGGAGCGGCTGGCCGGAGCGGGCGGGCGCAGTGGCGGACGGCGGGCGCGGGCGGCGGTCGAGTGGCGCGAGGCGGCGGGGAGGAGTTGGGCCGCGGGGGCCGGGAACAGGCCGGCGGGCCTCCGAGGCGGCGGCGGTTGCCACTTACCAACTTGTGACGCCCCCGATTTGACCGTACACTAATCATACACGCAAACGTGTACGATCAAGATCAGGGACTCACGGGAAGATATCACAACACAACTCTACAAATAAAAATAAGCCATACAAGCATCATATTACAAGCCAGGGGCCTCGAGGGCTCGAATACAAGAGCTCGATCACAGACGAGTCAGCGAAAGCAACAATATCTGAGTACAGACATAAGTTAAACAAGTTTGCCTTAAGAAGGCTAGCACAAACTGGGATACAGATCGAAAGAGGCGCAGGCCTCCTGCCTGGGATCCTCCTAACTACTCCTGGTCGTCGTCAGCGGGCAGCACGTAGTAGTAGGCACCTCCGATGTAGTAGGAGTCGTCGTCGACGGTGGCGTCTGAATCCTGGGCTCCAACATCTGGTTGCGACAACCAGGTAGAAGGGATAGGGGGAAAAGAGGGAGAAAGCAACCGTGAGTACTCATCCAAAGTACTCGCAAGCAAGGAGCTACACTACATATGCATGGGTAAATGTGTAAAGGGCCATATCGGTGGACTGAACTGCAGAAAGCCAGAATAAGAGGGGGATAGCTAGTCCTTTCGAAGACTACACTTCTGGCAGCCTCCGTCTTGCAGCATGTAGAAGAGAGTAGACTGAAGTCCTCCAAGTAGCATCGCATAGCATAACCCTAACCGATGATCCTCCCATCGTCGCCCTGTGAGAGAGCGATCACCGGTTGTATCTGGCACTTGGAAGGGTGTGTTTTATTAAGTTTCCGGTTCTAGTTGTCATAAGGTCAAGGTACAACTCCAAGTCGTCCTGTTACCGAAGATCACGGCTATTCGAATAGATTAACTTCCCTGCAGGGGTGCACCACATACCCCAACACGCTCGATCCCATTTGGCCGGACACACTTTCCTGGGTCATGCCCGGCCTCGGAAGATCAACACGTCGCAGCCCCACCTAGACCAACAGAGAGGTCAGCACGCCGGTCTAAACCTAAGCGCCCAGGGGTCTGGGCCCATCGCCCTTAGCACACCTGCACGTTGCGAACGCGGCCGAAAGCAGACCTAGCCTAGTGGCCTTCCAGTCCAATCCGGCGCGCGCCACTCAGTCGCTGACGTCACGAAGGCTTCGGCTGATACCACGACGCCGGGATACCCATAACTACTCCCGCGTAGATGGTTAGTGCGTATAGACCAAATGGCCAGACTCAGATCAAATACCCAGATCTCGCTAAGCATGTTAAGTATACGCGAACGCCGACCAGGGCCAGGCCCACCTCTTTCCTAGGTGGTCGGAACCTGCCCTGTCGCTCCGCCTCAAAGATCCGCTCGCGGGTGCTCCTCAAGCCGACCCGTCTTTAGTCACCACATGTATCATGTATAAAGTATATAGTATATACCCGTGATCAACTCCCGAGTGATCACGGCCCGATAGTATAGCATGGCAGACGGACAAGGATGTAGGGCCACTGATGATAAACTAGCATCCTATACTAAGCATTAGGATTGCAGGTAAAAGTAATAACAGTAGTAGCAAGGACAGGCTATGCATCAGTATAGGATTAACGGGAAGCAGTAACATGCTACACTACTCTAATGCAAGCAGTATAGAGAAGAGTAGGCGATATCTGGTGATCAAAAGGGGGGCTTGCCTGGTTGCTCAGACAAGAAGGAGGGTCGTCATCGACGTAGTCGATCACAGGGGCATCAGCGGCAGTCTCGGGATCTACCGGAAAAGTAATGGAGGGGGAACACAATAAATAACAGAGCAATCAAAGCATAACATGACAAACGTGGTGCTAGAGGTGATCTAACGCAGGGATAGGTGATACCGGCGAAGGGGGGGGGAAACATCCGGGAAAGTATTCCCGGTGTTTCGCATTTTCGGACAGATGAACCGGAGGAGGAAAGTTGCGTGTTCGCTATGCTAGGGATGCGTGGCGGACGAACGGGCTGCGTATCCGGATTCGTCACGCAAGCATAACTCTAACACCGTGTCCACTTCCCGGACTCCGCCGAGAAGAGGCCCTCACGGCAACACACTCAGTTGTTTCATTTTAATTAATTAAGGTTTAAGTTATCTACAACCGGACATTAACAAATTCCCATCTTCCCATAACCACGGGCACGGTTTTCGAAAGTTCAATCCTTGCAGGGGAGTCCCAACTTAGCCCATGACAAGCTCTCACGGTCAACGAAGGAAAAGACCTCCTCCCAAGACGTTCTGATCAGACTCGGTATCTCGGTAACTCAAGACACTTCGACAGGTTAAAACAAGACCAGCAACACCGCCCGAATGTGCCGACAAATCCCGACAGGAGCTGCACATATCTCTTTCTCAGGGCACACTCAGATGAGCCAGACGCCGGGTAAGCCAGCCCAGAGTTGCCCCTGGTAGCCTCGGACATCGCTCAGTGGGACCAACACTCAGAGGAGCACTGGCCCGGGGGGGTTAAAATAAGATGACCCTTGAGTCTGCAGAACCAAAGGGAAAGAAAAGGCTAGGTGGCAAATGGTAAAACCAAGGTTGGGCATTTCTAGAAAAGCTTTAATCAAGGCGAAATATCAAGGGGTTCCCATTATAACCCAACCGCGTAAGGAACGCAAAATCCGGGAACATAACACCGATATGACGGAAACTAGGGCGGTAAGAGTGGAACAAAACACTAGGCGAGAGGCCGAGCCTTCCACCCTTCACCAAGTATATAGATGCATTAAGATAACATAGCAATATAATGATATCCCCAACAAAAAAATAAATGATGTTCCAACAAGGAACGGCCTCCAAACTTCACCTCCAACTAGCAACGCTATAAGAGGGGCTGAGCAAAGCGGTAACATAGCCAATCAATGGTTTGCTAGGACAAGGTGGGTTAGAGGTTGACATGGCAATTAGGAGGCTGACAAGAAAAAGGTAGGCATCGTAGCATTGGCATAGCAAGAGCGAGCAAACTAGCATAGCAAAGATAGTAGTGATTTCGAGGGTATGATCATCTTGCCTGCACAGTTGTCAGAGTTGACTGAATCCTCACAAGCAAACTCAACGGGCTCCTCGGTAGCGAACTCGTCTCCCGGTTCTACCCAAACAAGACAAACAAGCAACAAGGATACAATCAACCACGTGCAAGACCAAGCGGTCATAGGAACAAATACTTGACATGCAGAAAATGATAGCAATAAACTTGATGCGATCAGATGCTACGTTTATAGTTTGGGTCTTGTCCATCACATCATTCTCCTAATGATGTGATCCCTTTATCAAATGACAACTCATGTCTATGGCTAGGAAGCCATAGCCATCTTTGATCAACAAGCTAGTCCCGTAGAGGCTTACAATGGACATGTTGTTGTCTATGCATCCACACATGTATTTGAGTTTCCAATCAATACATTTATAGCATGGATAATAAATGATTATCATGAACAAGGAAATATAATAATAACCACTTTATTATTGCCTCTAGGGCATATTTCCAACAAATTTTGCATCCTATTTCCTGAAGGGTCCCGCTCCTCAATGGTGGGACAGTCACATGTGTTCATTACTCGTTGGAACAATCCTTACCTGGCTGGAGTCCCAAGTTGCCTTCCGTGCCGGCTACATTCCTTAGGAATCATGGACTGGAAGAAGCGAGAGTTCCTTGACTTGCCTCGCTATGCTAAATAGGATATCTCTACTGATGCTCGCAGACAAGAAAAGTTCCGTGAAGGACTTCACCCTGATATCAAGGTCGCGCTCCTTGTCCAAGATCTCGCTGACTTCACCACCTTGGTGAACAAGGCCATTCAGATGGAGACTAATCTGCGGGAAACAAGGAAGCCCTCAAGCACAACCATGAAGTTCACTCATCTTCGGGCTCGTCATTACAAAAGTGCTAGATGTGGATCCCCCACGGCATGTACCGGCCAGCTGCCCCTGCACCAAGACTGACCTATGTTGTGCCTCGTCTGCCTCCTCCACCACCAAGGCAATTGAGACCTCAATTTGCACTACCCCGAGCTCGTGCTCCCCATCCCAATGATGGGTTGTGCTTCAAGTGTGGCCATCCAGGTCACCATGCCAAAGAATGCTATCAGAATCAGAACCAGCTTGCACTTCCTTCCATTAGCTGTGGCAATGGCTGTGGTCAAACAACCAGCCCCACAACAACAATGCTAGGCCTTTTTATGGTCGTGGTCAGGCTAACCATGTTGATAACTTGATATGAATGAAGCTCAAGACCAGCCTGCTATTGTGATGGGTACTCTTCTTGTTAATTCAGTACCAGCTACCGTTTTATTTGATTCAGGAGCATCGCATTCATTCATATTAGAAGATTTTTCATACATGCATGGCATTAAATATGAAGAGATGAACATTACACTAGTGGTACACACCCCTGGGGGCCAATGTCAAACCTCCAATGGTTAGCCACAATGTCACCATTGAAATGGAAGGGTTGGAATTTCATGTCTCTCCCATTATTTTGAAGTCTTCCAACATTGACCTCATTCTGGGAATGAATTGGTTGAAAGCGCATACTGCTTCAATTGATTGTGCCACTAAAACCATCTAACTCCTACACCCTTCGAATGAGATAGTAAGCTACTATGCTCGTCTTGTTCGAAATGTTGAAGCCCGAATTTATTCCTTGAATGCATTGAACGCATCACCTCTTGTGGGAATTAAAATGTTCCAGTCATTTGTGACTTCCAAGATGTCTTTCCAGAAGAACTTCCAGGTGTACCCCCCTGATAGAGCTGTCGAATTTGTCATTGACTAGAAACAAGGCACCACTCCTATTGCCTAACGACCTTATAAGATGCTGCCACATGAACTCCTTGAACTTAAGGAGGAAATCGACAATTCACTTTGCTTGGGCAGCACCTTCTCTCTTTGTCAAGAAGAAGGATGGTATGAATACTTTGGTCCAAGACTACCGACCTATCAACCAAGCAACAATTCAGAATAAGTATCTGCTTCCTCGGATCAATGGTCTATAAGATCAACTTGTTGGTTACTCCGTATTCTCTAAACTCGACTTGAGGTTGGGTTACCACCAGATCCGGGTTCGTGAAGAGGATATCCCAAAGACCACATTCGTTACTCGCTATGGCAGCGATTCAGATCGCGGTCGATTCCGATCTAAGCGCCGAACAATGGCGCATCCACATTCAACACATGTGCAACCCGGTGACGTCTCCCGCGCCTTGATCTAGCAAGGAGGAGGGAGAGGTTGGGGAAGACAACTCCAGCAGCAGCACAACGGCGTGGTGGTGCTGGAGCAGCGTGGTTTCAGCAGGGCTTCGCCAAGCACTATGAAGGATGAGGATGTGGAGAGGTAGGGCTGCGCCGAGGGAGAGAGAGACACGTGTCCTTGGCAGCCCCCAAACCCCCACTATATATAGGAGGAGGGGAGGTGGCTGCGCCCCCTCTAGGGTTCCCACCCTAGGGGGTGCAGCAGCCCTAGATGGGATTGGAGGGGGCGGCCAAGAGGGGAAGAGGAGGGGCGCACTCTAGGGTGGCCCATTAGGCCCATCTGCGCCTAGGGTTTCCCCCCTCTCCTCCTCGCTGCGCCTTGGGCCTTGGTGTTTTAGGGAACGTAGTAATTTAAAAATTTTCCTACGCACACACAGGATCATGGTGATGCATAGCAACGAGAGGGGAGAGTGTTGTCCACGTACCCTCGTAGACCGAAAGCGGAAGCGTTTGCACAACGCGGTTGATCTAGTCGTACGTCTTCATGATCCGACCGATCAAGTACCGAACGTACGGCACCTCCGAGTTTAGCACACGTTCAGCTCGATGACGTCCCCCGAACTCCGATCCAGCCAAGCTCTGAGGGAGAGTTCCGTCAGCACGACGGTGTGGCGACGATGATGATGTTCTACCGACGCAGAGCTTCGCCTAAGCACCACTATGATATTATCGAGGCGGACTATGGTGGAGGGGGACACCACACATGGCTAAGAGATCCAAGAGATCAATTGTTGTGTCTAGAGGTGCCCCCTGCCCCCGTATATAAAGGAGCAAGGGGGGAGAGGCGGCCGGCCAGGAGGAGGCGCGCCAGGGAGGAGTCCTACTCCCACCGGGAGTAGGACTCACTCCTTTCCTAGTTGGAGTAGGAGAAAGGGGAAGGAGGAGGGAGAGAGGAAGGAAAGGGGGGCGCCGCCCCCCTCCTTGTCCAATTCGGACTAGAGGGAGAGGGGGGGCGTGGCCTGCCCTGGCCGCCCCTCCTCTTCTCCACTAAGGCCCATCTTGGCCCATTAAACTCCCCGGGGGGTTCCGGTAACCCCCGGTACTCCGGTAAAATCCCGATTTCATCCGGAATACTTCCGATATCCAAATATAGGCTTCCAATATATCATATTTATGTCTCAACCATTTCGAGACTCCTCGTAATGTCCGTGATCACATCCGGGACTCTGAACACATCAAAACACATAAACTCATAATATAACTGACATCGAACTTTAAGCGTGCGGACCCTACGGGTTCGAGAACTATGTAGACATGACCGAGACATGTCTCCGGTCAATAACCAGTAGCGGAACCTGGATGCTCATATTGGCTCCTACATATTCTACGAAGATCTTTATCGGTCAAACTGCATAACAACATACGTTGTTCCCTTTGTCATCGGTACGTTACTTGCCCGAGATTCGATCGTCGGTATCTTAATACCTAGTCCATTCTTGTTACCGGCAAGTCTCTTTACTCGTTCTGTAATACATCATCCCGCAACTAACTCATTAGTTGCAATGCTTGCAAGGCTTATAGTGATGTGTATTACCGAGTGGGCCCAGAAATACCTCTCCGACAATCGGAGTGACAAATCCTAATATCAAAATACGCCAACCCAACAAGTACCTTCGGAGGCACCTGTAGAGTACCTTTATAATCACCCAGTTACGTTGTGACATTTGGTAGCACACAAAGTGTTCCTCTGGTAAACGGGAGTTGCATAATCTCATAGTCATAGGAACACGTATAAGTCATGAAGAAAGCAATAGCAGAATACTAAACGATCGTGTGCTAAGCTAGCAGAATGGGTCAAGTCAATCACATCATTCTCCTAATGATGTGATCCCGTTAATCAAATGACAACTCATGTCAATGGCTAGGAAACATAACCATCTTTGATCAACGAGCTAGTCAAGCAGAGGCATACTAGTGACACTCTGTTTGTTTATGTATTCACACAAGTATTATGTTTCCGGTTAATACAATTCTAGCATGAATAATAAACATTTATCATGATATAAGGAAATAAATAATAACTTTATTATTGCCTCTAGGGCGTATTTCCTTCAGTCTCCCACTTGCACTAGAGTCAATAATCTAGATTACACAGTAATGATTCTTACACCCATGGAGTCTTGTTGTTGATCATGTTTTGCTAATGGAAGAGGCTTAGTCAACGGGTCAGCACATTCAGATCCGTATGTATCTTGCAAATTGCTATGTCTCCCACCTAGACTTGATCCCGGATGGAGTTGAAGCGTCTCTTGATGTGCTTGGTTCTCTTGTGAAATCTGGATTCCTTTGCCAAGGCAATTGCACCAGTATTGTCACAAAAGATTTTCATTGGACCCGATGCACTAGGTATGACACCTAGATCGGATATGAACTCCTTCATCCAGACTCCTTCATTTGCTGCTTCCGAAGCAGCTATGTACTCCGCTTCACATGTAGATTCTGCCACAACGCTTTGTTTAGAACTGCACCAACTGACAGCTCCACCGTTCAATGTAAACACGTATCCGGTTTGCGATTTAGAATCGTCCGGATCAGTGTCAAAGCTTGCATCGACGTAACCATTTACGACTAGCTCTTTGTCACCTCCATAAACGAGAAACATATCCTTAGTCCTTTTCAGGTATTTCAGGATGTTCTTGACCGCTGTCCAGTGATCCACTCCTGGATTACTTTGGTACCTCCCTGCTAAACTTATAGCAAGGCACACATCAGATCTAGTACACATCATTGCATACATGATAGAGCCTATGGCTGAAGCAAAGGGAACATCTTTCATCTTCTCTCTATATTCTGCA
Source organism: Triticum urartu (assembly GCF_003073215.2). Lineage (NCBI taxonomy): Eukaryota > Viridiplantae > Streptophyta > Magnoliopsida > Poales > Poaceae > Triticum > Triticum urartu. The sequence continues at coordinate 153,696,868 of NC_053025.1, forward strand.
GTGGTCGGGCATTGAGTCTTACTCAACTTCACACCTTGTAACACAGGCAAGAACCCTTTCTTTGCTTGATCCATTTTGAACTTCTTCAAAACTTTGTCAAGGTATGTGCTTTGTGAAAGTCCAATTAAGCGCCTTGATCTATCTCTATAGATCTTGATGCCCAATATATAAGCAGCTTCACCGAGGTTTATTGAAAAACTCTTATTCAAGTATCCCTTTATGCTATCCAAAAATTCTATATCATTTCCAATCAGCAATATGTCATCCACATATAATATCAGAAATGCTACAGAGCTCCCACTCACTTTCTTGTAAATACAGGCTTCTCCAAAAGTCTGTATAAAACTATATGCTTTGATCACACTATTCAAAACATTTATTCCAACTCCGAGAGGCTTGCACCAGTCCATAAATGGATCGCTGGAGCTTGCACACTTTGTTAGCTCCCTTTAGATCGATAAAACCTTCCGGTTGCATCATATATAACTCTTCTTCTAGAAATCCATTCAGGAATGCAGTTTTGACATCCATTTGGCAAATTTCATAATCCTAAAATGCAGCAATTGCTAACATGATTCGGACAGGCTTAAGCATCGCTACGGGTGAGAAAGTCTCATCGTAGTCAATCCCTTGAACTTGTCGAAAACCTTTTGCAACAAGTCGAGCTATATAGACAGTAACATTACCGTCAGCGTCAGTCTTCTTCTTGAAGATCCATTTATTTTCAATGGCTTGCCGATCATCGGGAAAGTCAACCAAAGTCCACACTTTGTTCTCATACATGGATCCCATCTTAGATTTCATGGCCTCAAGCCATTTTGCGGAATCTAGGCTCACCATCGCTTCTTCCTAGTTCGTAGGTTCGTCATGGTCTAGCAACATAACCTCCAGAACAGGATTACCGTACCACTCTAGTGCGGATCTCACTCTGGTTGATCTATGAGGTTCAGTAACAACTTGATCTGAAGTTTCATGATCATCATCATTAACTTCCTCACTAATTGGTGTAGGTGTCACAGGAACCGGTTTCTATGATGAACTACTTTCCAATAAGGGAGCAGATATAGTTACCTCATCAAGTTCTACTTTCCTCCCACTCACTTCTTTCGACAGAAACTCCTTCTCTAGAAAGGATCCAAATTTAGCAACAAAAGTTTTGCCTTCAGATCTGTGATAGAAGGTGTACCTAGCAATTTCCTTTGGGTATCCTATGAAGACACATTTCTCCGATTTGGGTTCGAGCTTATCAGGTTGAAGTTTTTTCACATAAGCATCGCAGCCCCAAACTTTAAGAAACGACAACTTTAGTTTCTTGCCAAACCACAGTTCATAAGGCGTCGTCTCAACGGATTTCGATGGTGCCCTATTTAACGTGAATGCAGCCGTCTCTAAAGCATAACCCCAAAATGATAGCGGTAAATCAGTAAGAGACATCATAGATCGCACCATATATCTAGTAAAGTACGATTACGACGTTCGGACACACCATTATGCTGTGGTGTTCCAGGTGGCGTGAGTTGCGAAACTATTCCGCATTGTCTCAAATGAAGACCAAACTCGTAACTCAAATATTCTCCTCCACGATCAGATCGTAGAAACTTTATTTTCTTGTTACGATGATTTTCAACTTCACTCTGAAATTCTTTGAACTTTTCAAATGTTTTAGACTTATGTTTCATTAAGTATATATACCCATATCTGCTTAAATCATCTGTGAAGGTGAGAAAATAACGATACCCGCCACGAGCCTCAACATTCATCGGACCACATACATCTATATGTATGATTTCCAATAAATCTGTTGCTCGCTCCGTAGTTCCGGAGAACGGCGTTTTAGTCATCTTGCCCATGAGGCACGGTTCGCAAGTACCAAGTGATTCATAATCAAGTGGTTCCAAAACTCCATCAGTATGAAGTTTCTTCATGCGCTTTACACCAATATGACCTAAACGGCGGTGCCACAAATAAGTTGCACTATCATTATCAACTCTGCATCTTTTGGCTTCAATATTATGAATATGTGTATCACTACTATCGAGATTCAATAAGAATAGACCACTCTCCAAGGGTGCATGACCATAAAAGATATTACTCATATAAATAGAATAACCATTATTCTCTGATTTATATGAATAACCGTCTCGCATCAAACAAGATCCAGATATAATGTTCATGCTCAACGCTGGCACCAAATAACAATTATTTAGGTCTAAAACTAATCCCGAAGGTAGATGTAGAGGGAGCGTGCCGATTGCGATCACATCGACTTTGGAACCATTTCCCACGCGCATCGCCACCTCGTCCTTAGCCAATCTTCGCTTAATCCGTAGTCCCTGTTTCGAGTTGCAAATATTAGCAACAGAACCAGTATCAAATACCCAGGTGCTACTGCGAGCATTAGTAAGGTACACAACAATAACATGTATATCACATATACCTTTGTTCACCTTGCCATCCTTCTTATCCGCCAAATACTTGGGGCAGTTCCGCTTCCAATGACCAGTCTATTTGTAGTAGAAGCACTCAGTTTCAGGCTTAGGTCCAGACTTGGGTTTCTTCTCTTGAGCAGCCTTTAGCATCGCGAAGAGCTCGGGAATTGTCTTATTCATCCATTGCATATTATAGTTCATCACGACGCTTTTGTAGCTTGGTGGCAGTGATTGAAGAACTCTGTCAATGACACTATCAATAGGAAGATTAACTCCCAGCTGAGTCAAGTGATTATGATACCCAGAAATTTTGAGTATATGGTCACTGACAGAACTATTCTCCTCCATCTTGCAGCTATAGAACTTATTGGAGACTTCGTATCTCTCAATCCGGGCATTTGCTTGAAATATTAACTTCAACTCCTGGAACATCTCATATGCTCCATGGCGTTCAAAACATCGTTGAAGTCCCGGTTCTAAGCCGTAAAGCATGGCACACTGAACTATCGAGTAGTCACCGGCTTTACTCTCCCAGACGTTCTTAACGTTATCAGCAGCATCTGCAGCAGGCCTGGCACCCAGTGGTGCTTCTAGGACATAATTCTTCTGTGCAGCAATGAGGATAATCCTCAAGTTATGGAACTAGTCCGTGTAATTGCTACCATCATCTTTCAACTTTGCTTTCTCAAAGGACACATTAAAATTTAATGGAACGACAACACGGGCCATCTATCTACAATCAACATATACAAGCAAAATACTATCAGGTACTAAGTTCATGATAAATTTAAGTTCAATTAATCATATTACTATCAGGTGGTTGCTGACTTCCGCTTTCGGATTCGTGTCCAGTGGGATAAGCGTGCCAAAGTCGCTAGAACGAAGTGGTGGAAGCTCAAGGGGGAGGTAGCTCTAGCGTTCAAGGAGAGGGTCATTAGGAGGAGATGCGAACAATGTGTGGACAAAAATGGCGACTTGCATTCGTAAGGTGGCCTCGGAGGAGCTTGGAGTGTCCAGGGGAAGGAGAAGCGAAGATAAGGATACCTGGTGGTGGAATGATGATGTCCAGAAGGCGATTAAAGAGAAGAAAGATTGCTTCAAATGCCTATACCTGGATAGGAGTGCAGACAACATAGAGAAGTACAAGATGGCGAAGAAGGCCGCAAATCGAGTTGTTGGTGAAGCAAGGGGTCGGGCATATGAGGACCTCTACCAACGGTTAGGCACGAAGGAAGGTGAAAGGGACATCTATAAGATGGCCAAGATCCGAGAGAGGAAGACGAGGGATATTGGCCAAGTCAAATGCATCAAGGACGGAGCAGGCCAACTCTTGGTGAAGGACGAGGATATTAAGCATAGATGGCGGGAGTACTTCGACAAGCTGTTCAATGGGGAGAATCAGAGTTCTACCATTGAACTGGATGATTCCTTTGATGAGACCAGCATGCGTTTTGTGCGGTGAATCCAGGAGTCTGAGGTCAAGGAGGCTTTAAAAAGGATGAAAGGAGGCAAGGCGATGGGCCCTGATTGTATCCCCATTGAGGTGTGGAAAGGTCTCGAGGACATAGCGATAGTATGGCTAACCAAGCTTTTCAACCTCATTTTTTGGGCAAACAAGATGCCAGAAGAATGGAGACGGGGTATATTAGTACCAATCTTCAAGAATAAGGGGGATGTTCAGAGTTGTACTAATTACCGTGGAATTAAGCTGATGAGCCATACAATGAAGCTATGGGAGAGAGTCATTGAGCACCGCTTAAGAAGAATGACAAGCGTGACCAAAAATCAGTTTGGTTTCATGCCTGGGAGGTCGACCATGGAAGCCATTTTCTTGGTACGACAACTTATGGAGAGATATAGGGAGCAAAAGAAGGACTTGCATATGGTGTTCATTGACTTGGAGAAGGCCTATGATAAGATACCGCGGAATGTCATGTGGTGGGCCTTGGAGAAACACAAAGTCCCAGCAAAGTACATTACCCTCATCAAGGACATGTACGATAATGTTTTGACAAGTGTTCGAACAAGTGATGTCAACACTGATGACTTCCCGATTAAGATAGGACTGCATCAGGGGTCAGCTTTGAGCCCTTATCTTTTTGCATTGGTGATGGATGAGGTCACAAGGGATATACAAGGAGATATCCCATGGTGTATGCTCTTTGCGGATGATGTGGTGCTAGTTGACGATAGTCGGACATGGGTAAATAGGAAGTTAGAGTTATGGAGACAAACCTTGGAATCGAAAGGGTTTAGGCTTAGTAGAACTAAAACCGAGTACATGATGTGCGGTTTCAGTACTACTAGGTGTGAGGAGGAGGTTAGCCTTGATGGCCATGTGGTACCTCAGAAGGACACCTTTCGGTATTTGGGGTCAATGCTGCAGGAGGATGGGGGTATTGATGAAGATGTGAACCATCGAATCAAAGCCGGATGGATGAAGTGGCGCCAAGCTTCTGGCATTCTCTGTGACAAGAGAGTGCCACAAAAGCTAAAAGGCAAGTTCTACAGGACGGCGGTTCAACCCGCAATGTTGTATGGCGCTGAGTGTTGGCTGACTAAAAGGCGACATGTTCAACAGTTAGGTGTGGCGGATGTGCGTATGTTGAGATGGATGTGTGGCCACACGAGGAAGGATCGAGTCCGGAATGATGATATACGAGATAGAGTTGGGGTAGCACCAATTGAAGAGAAGCTTGTCCAACATCGTCTGAGATGGTTTGGGCATATTCAGCGCAGGCCTCCAGAAGCTCCGGTGCATAGTGGACGGCTAAAGCGTGCGGAGAATGTCAAGAGAGGGCGGGGTAGTCCGAATTTGACATGGGAGGAGTCCGTCAAGAGAGACCTGAAGGATTGGAGTATCACCAAAGAGCTAGCTATGGACAGGGGTGCGTGGAAGCTTGCTATCCATGTGCCAGAGCCATGAGTTGGTTGCGAGATCTTATGGGTTTCACCTCTAGCCTACCCCAACTTGTTTGGGACTAAAGGCTTTGTTGTTGTTGTTGTAATCATATTACTTAAGAACTCCCACTTAGATAGACATCTCTCTAATCCTCTAAGTGATCACGTGATCCAAATCAACCAAACCATGTCCGATCATCACGTGAGATGGAGTAGTTTCAATGGTGAACATGACTATGTTGATCATATCTACTATATGATTCAGTGTTACGAGGCCATATCTGCATATGCTAGGCTCGTCAAGTTTAACCTGAGTATTCCGCGTGTGCAACTATTTTGCACCCGTTGTATTTGAACATAGAGCCTATCACACCCGATCATCACGTGGTGTCTCAGCACAAAGAACTTTCGCAACGGTGCATACTCAGGGAGAACACTTATACTTTGATAATTTAGTGAGAGATCATCTTATAATGCCACCGTCAAGCAAAGCAAGATAAGATGCATAAAAGATAAACATCACTTGTAATCAATATAAGTGATATGATATGGCCATCATCATCTTGTGCTTGTGATCTTCATCTCCGAAGCACGGTCATGATCACCATTATCACCGGTGCGACACTTTGATCTCCATCGTAGCATCGTTGTCGTCTCCCCAACTTATGCTTCTACGACTATCGCTACCGCTTAGTGATAAAGTAAAGCATTACAGGGCGATTGCATTGCATACAATAAAGCGACAACCATATGGTTCCTGCTAGTTGCCAATAACTTTGTTATAAAAACATGATCATCTCATACAATAAAATATAGCATCATGCCTTGACCATATCACATCACAACATGCCCTGCAAAAACAAGTTAGACGTCCTCTACTTTGTTGTTGCAAGTTTTACGTGGCTGCTACGGGCTGAGCAAGAACCGTTCTTACCTACGCATCAAAACCACAACGATAGTTTGTCAAGTTGGTGCTGTTTTAATGTGACAGCCTGGGTTTTGCCCTTTCTTATTTGCTTGATTTTTCATTTGATTTTTTTTAAACTTGGGCTTTCTGAATCTTTTCATATGGACTTAAACACTTGGGCATCCTTGGCTTTCACCCAAGTGCTTCACTTCCCTCCTAAATCATCATTTCACTTCTGACCCACCCAAAAATAATCTTTGGAATATTTTTCTTAAATGAAAAATATTCATTTTCTTTCCAAAAACCCTAAGCCAGATCTGTTTGCTTCAAAGCACCCCCAATTTTTATGGCTCAGAATAATCTGAGATAATTCACAAATATTCTGTGAACCCTAGTGCACCTTCCTGAGCAAAAATATTTCATCACTTTTTGGAATATTTTTGCTACAGAAAATGTTTTCTATTCTGGACAGAAATGGTGGTTTCTACAACAACTACCATTTTACTTGCTCCATTTGACCTGAACTTTCTTGTGCATCTTTACCTTAGTAACTTATCACTAGCCTCCAAATCACAGCTTCAAACTCCAAGCCATTTGACCACAGTAACATCACCAAGTTACTGACCAGAAACTTACTTGGTGGGTGAAAACTTCTCTACTGCACCTGGATCCAAACCAAATCATGGTAACACTCAAAACTACCATGAACAACATGCCAGACATTGAGTTTTTGCTTAGATCGACCTGATGTCATAGTTCACGCGGTGACCGCGTTCGTCCAGGCGCGCTGGCATGCAGCTGACGCGCTCTGTGACACGCTCGAGCCTCTGTTGCTCGCGTGCTCGCTTCCCCGCCTGCCCAACCATGCCAACCCTCGCCACCATCATCATCTCAACGTTATTAACTCCTCCCTGGTGCTCGCCGATGCCGGAGCTCGCCGCAGCGAGCACGGGCAAGGTCCGGCCAGCCCAACAGTGTGGAGCGCACTATGCTCATCGCCATCCTCTTTATCCTCTGCTCGTCTCCGCCCGCCCACAGTGGCTGCGTGACCTCCATCGCCTTCTCCCCCTCTCACTGACGCCGCTCGTCGCCGGGCACCGTGGACAGGTGTCCACCGGCGGAGCCCGGAGCACCCTCGTCGCTCGCCTATAAGTAGAGCCCTCCCCAGCCTCCTCGAGCACCATCCAGCACTCACACACACCCCACGATCGAGTAGGAAGCCGGAGCCCGGCCGGCAGGCCTCGGGCCGTCGTCCCCGAGCTCGAGCTCGCCAGCGATCCCCTTTGATCGCCGCAGTAGCTGCAGCCCCTCCCAAGCCTGGGCGACCCCTCCAGGTCCTCCGCCTCTCTCTGGTGAGGCCGTCTCGCCCGCTTGGAGCCCCTGGAGTGGCCTCTGCTTGCCGTCTTCCTCAACTCCGGCGACCTCCATGTTCTGGCTCCGCTTGCGAGGTTGATTCCGACGCCGTCTGACCGCCCCTAGCTATGCTACGGGTACGGGCAGGTGCGCCTCAACCCCCTCTTGCCATCCCTTCCTCTCATTTGGGCCAAGGAGCCCTCGTCGCCGGCGAGAGCTTCGGTGAAGCCGCGGCCCCCTCTGTTTCCTTCTCCCTCTTCCCCCACCTGACTAGCGGGGCCCGCTAGTCAGCCACTCAGTATGCGCGCGAAGCAGTACGAGTGGTGGCGCCCTAGGGCTTTACGCCTTCGACGTCACCCCCAGTCTATTTCTTTTATTCAAATTCATTTGAATTTATAGAACACTTCAAACAGTTTTAACTTTTCAACCATAAGTCCAAATGAATTGATTCTTTTTGCATTGCGTTCTTTGATAAGAAATCTAGCAGCTCACCAAAGATGAGATTTTTCTGAGCTGTCTAGAATTTCTGGTGATTTTCAGAAGTGTTCTTGATATTTTCTTTTTGTGTTTAAACTATTTTCAGAAGGTGAAGCTTGTCTTGAGGATCACCAGGAGGCTTGTGAACCCCATCTGCACTAAGGCAATCCACAACAACATTTTCATGGTGCCATTTCAATATTTGTGATTTTCTTACTTGAATGAAATGATTAATCCATGCATTTAAATTATTATGGAGTTATTTATATTCTGTTAAATATTGGTTAGTTGTTATACTTGATTTACAGAATGGGTGAAACTAGTTTAGTGGATAAAGCAAGATAAGATTTATTTGAGGTGATGTTAGAAATAATTTTGTTATGCATGTTAGCAATTATGTAAAGCTATGTTTCTGCCCTCTTAGATTGATAAAACTTTGTTAGAAAATGTTCTGTTAAATACTTGTTTAATCATATTACTTGTCTTAAAGAATGTTTGAACCCAACTTAGTGATAAAGAAAGTAAGAGTTGTTGATAGTGAAATCTTTTTGACAAGCATATGAGAAATTTATCGGAGTTACTTTCTTGCGTAAGAAATCAATAAAACTTGTTGCAAAATATTTTGGGTAAGTTGTGAATTATTTGAGCAAGTAGAGTAATTTGATTTGTTGATGTTATGCTTGGTGTGTATAAGGATGACATCGGTCATTTTTATCACTATATGATGCATGTGTTGTTTTGCATTTCATGGCATGCTATGACACCGGTCATTTTTAGTTTAAAGCTAAACCTGAATATAACTCAACTTGAATATACCATTGACTGGGTCATGGTGCCGCTGAATCGAGTTTCTTTCCAGTGCAACCACATTTGCCTTTGTGGGAAGGCCTTGATTCGGTCCATGGACACGGCCTCTGGTCGGTGCCTCCATCTAGGGAAGGTTATGTCGTGCTTGCCCTGGCCCGGTAAGCAGACATAATCTTGTGTGCTCGTTGATGAGATTATGGTACCGAGTCCCCGAGTGGGAGTGTTTTGACCACGACGGTGGTCGGGGTGTCTTTGGTAGACACGGGGCCACCCAGGACCAGCCCGTTGGGGATTTGGGTGGGAGTGGCCGGAGAGTGCTGTGGCAATGGAGGGGTTTTGACGGAATGCCGTTGGTCCACCCGAATGGGAGTGCGAGGCCACGGGTTCCGTGGTGTGGGTACAGTGTGCTAGCTCTACAGAGTGTGTAACCTATCGATAGCCGAGTCCACGGTTATGGACACCTCGTAGTAGGTCCCACCATGAGTCAACGTTTAATAAAAATTGCACACTAAGCTATGAACTTTGCATTGTTGATGGATGACAGAAAGGCCATCGAGGCATTTGGGACCAAATGATGGTCGTGGTTGTGATCGCCGTAAGCATCACGAGTTGTTCTTGAGAAAGACCACTTTGGTGGTGTGTTTGTGATCTGACCACTTTTGTGGTGTGTTTGTGATCTAGAGATGATCACGGCTGGTAAGCTGTCCCGAGGGACGTTCGAGCATGATCACAACATGTTGACATATAGTGTTGCATTTTTAATAATTGGTTAAATATCATGATATTGTTTGTCATTATGATTATGCATGTTGTGAGCTTGCAAGTACATTCTATGTACTGACCTGGCGTGTCATGCCAGATTTCAGGAAAGTATCATTGGAGAGGAGCGCTGTTCGAGTCTAGATCGTGTCCACATCGGTGTCCCTGTGATATGGAGCTTCCGCCATGACGTTATTCCGCTGCCATGTAGTTGTTCGGATCGAGGCCCCTTTATGTTCACTAAATAATGTACATATTGTTCAGCCGCACCAAGTGTGTCGCATGGCCTCGACAACTGTTGTAATGTAACTCTGTTTCGCTAGCATCAATAAAGCGGTCGTTATTCTGTACCAAGATGTTGTGTGTTGCCAGAAGACATGGTCTCTGGGCTGGCAATGCATGGTAAACCGGTCGCTCTGAGCCGGGGTGCCACAACGCTTGGTATCAGAGCCGCGCTGACTGTAGGCCACGCTAGACTATGACACGCTAGATACGATTTTTAGTTGAATGCCGGTAGTAATTTGTGTTGATTATTGAGTTGCATGCATTCGGTCTATATATTTTTATGCTAACCTGCTAATGGTTGTGGGTGTAGATGGCTCCGGTGCCGTATCCGTGCCAGTTGCAGCTGATGCCGTACACGTCATCGCACCTCCTTCGCAACGTGTGGCATCGGCTGTACCCTCTCGAAGATGACCAAGTCTATCGTGTGTACCGGGAGCATCTAGCTGATTCAGCATATGAGTATCACGCAGTGGTCACTCTGTGCACTAGTTCCGATTCCAGCTCTTACACTCGCACTTCTCAAAGCGGTTATGCCTCCACCGCTTCTCAGGCTGTCCAGTTTGCTGCATTCGAGGTCCTTGTCGAGCTTCGCTACAACGAGGTCCGAATGCAGAACCACCAAGGTTTCTACTACTACCCATCTCTGCACGACAACGGTCGTGTCCGTTTCCCTCTCATTGATCCGGAATCTGATAGTGTTGCTAGCCACCTTGCTCATTATATCACTGCTAGCTATATCATGATCCACGAGCTGGCTCGAGAGCTGACTCGTACTCGTACTGCTTTAGCCACTACTTTGGTCACTTCTAGATCCGCCACTACGCCGTCTTCACTGGGATTTACCCCTTATGTCCCAGTCAGTTCTAGCTCCCCTATTTCACCGGTTACTCCCCCGAGTAGCATGGGTGTCTCGGCCTCGAACCCTCTCAGTACTCCTGCCGAGTGGGTCTCACTTCTCGCTACCCCTTTAGCCCCGATGCTTCATCCTACCCCTGCCCCTGAGGGAGAGCCCTCGAGGCAGCGCCGCCATGTTACCTTTAACCCGGAGGTTTCCGTTAACCATGTCAGTTCGGGATCCGAGACCACTTCAGGGGAGGACGCCGCAGCACCAGCAGAGCAGTGGTATCTCTGAGTATTCGCAGTAGTCTGGATGATGTATGGATGTAGTCGTACGAGTCATGATGTTTCATTGCCTGTATGAGAGTAGTGAACCAATCATGTTGTTTACTTTTCATGTATGAGTCTATGTATAATTATGTTGAGACTTTATTCACCGTATTTTTCGCTCTTCTGCTTTCTTCGGGATTTGTCGTTGGCTTTTCCCCAATTTTATTTTTGGGTGTTCCTCATCTCAATTGTGTGGTCTTGGGAAAAATTCACAATAGGATGACGCGAGGCGGCAGCAGTAGCAACGTTCGTGAGGGAACTCCTGTTCGTCGTTCCGCACGACAGGCAGGACATTCTCCCGAGCCGTACGTTCAGCCAGCACCTCCACCGCCTGATCCTCCCTCCACCGAGCAAATTCTGCGTATGTTTGAAGAAAAAAGGAACAATGATCTGATTGAAATATTGAGAAGTGTTCAAGCTATGGTTGGACAGAATGGAAATCAGAATGGTCATCACTCAAAGCTGTTAGACTTTCAGAGGACCAATCCACCCAGTTTCAGTCAGATTGTTGACCCAATGGATGCAGACGATTGGTTATGCACAATGGAGAAAAAGCTTGAGATTGCCCGTACTGAAGGAAATGATAAAGTTCCATTTGTAACTCATTACCTTGAAGGCGCAGCTGCCATATGGTGGGAAAATACAAAGGCCATGTGGCCGATTGATGAGGAAATCACCTGGGAGAAATTTAAGGATAAGTTGCGAAAATATCGTATCCCTACTGGAGTTATGAAGGCCAAGCAGCGTGAATTTCTCGCGCTCGTCCAAGGAAATCAGTCTGTGGCTGAATATCTGCAAAAATTCAATCATTTGGCCCGTTACTCTCTGTATGATGTGGCCACCGAAGAAATGAAGATTGAAAGATTTCTTGGAGGTTTAAATCCGCAACTTCGGTGTGCTCTCAGTATGTTTGAATTCATGGATTTGCAAACTCTGGTGGACAAGGCGTTCATTGCTGAACGGGAGCACAAGCTTATATCCGATAATAGGCCTGCTAACGACAACAAGCGCAAGTTTGAGCCAAAGAAGGATGGGCCACCTGTGCAAAAGGCTCATACCTGGCAGCAGACTCAGGTGGAATACAGGACAAATTGGCAGCATAATGTTAACAAGACCACCACTCAAGTCAAGAATATTGTGACCAATCCAATGCATGAGGAGCATCAGCGCAATAATTCTTGTTTCATTTGCGGGCAGCACGGACATTATGCTAAGCAGTGCCCCAAGAACAATAAGACGAATGCCCTAAGCCGGCCGCAAGTCAATTTTATGGAGTCACAGCCAAACCAGCAAAACTTCACCGGGCACGTGCATCATATCTCCGCCGATGAAGCCCAAGAAAAGCCAGAAGTCGTCATTGGTATGTTTTCTGTTAATGACATACCTGCCATAATTTTATTTGACTCTGGGCTTCACATTCTTTTATTTCTCGGAGTTTTGCTGCCCAAAACAATTTTCCTTGCACAATTTTGGGCAAAAATATGCTGGTACAAACCCCGGGATCCATAATCAAGAGCAATCTGGTCTGTCGTGATCTAGAGATCAATATCAACAGGGTCCGCTTTCTAACATCTCTGATGATCCTTGAGTCTGAAAAGTTGGATATTATATTGGGAATGAATTGGTTGACCAAATATCAAGTTTGCATAAACTGTGCAACCCGGGAAGTCAATCTGACCAGTCTGGATGGGCAGCTCACCAAATTCTATGCTCGCAAGAATATACCCAAGCCAGAATTAGTGTGCACCGCTGTGGTTGAATTAGAATTTATTCCTGTGGTCAGTGAGTACCCTGATGTGTTTCCAAAAGAACTGCCAGGTATGCCACCAGATCGGGAACTGGAGTTTGCCATAGATCTTGTTCCCGGAACCGCACCGTTATACAAGAAGTATTACCGGATGCCCTCATCAGAATTAGTGGAGCTAAAGAAACAGCTTGACGAATTACTCCAGAAAGGTTATATTCGTCGCAGCTCTTCACCATGGGGATCACCTGCAATTTTCGTGGGCAAAAAGGATGGTAGTCTCTGTATGTGCATAGATTACCGCCAGCTGAATGAGGTCACCATCAAAAATAAATACCCGCTACCAAGGATTGATGATCTGTTTGATCAGCTCATTGGGTCTAAGGTATTCTCTAAAATCGATTTACGGACCGGATATCATTAGCTCAAGATTAAAAAGGAAGATATTCCTAAGACCGCATTCACTACTCGGTACGGTCTTTACGAATATACCGTGATGTCCTTTGGTCTCACCAATGCCCCTGCTTTCTTCATGCATATGATGAACAAAGTATTGATGGACTTCCTTGACAAATTCGTGGTAGTCTTCATCGATGACATCCTCATTTACTCCAAGGGTGACGAAGAACACAAGGATCACCTCCGAGCAGTACTACAACGGCTCCGCGACCATCAGCTATACGCCAAGTTCAGTAAGTGCGAATTTTGGCTCCAGAAAGTTGGGTTTCTCGGACATGTACTATCCGCCGAAGGTATAGCTGTGGACCCGAGCAAAGTAAAGGATGTGCTCGATTGGGTACCACCCACGACCGTGACACAAATCCGGAGTTTCCTCAGATTAGCTGGATACTATCGTCGTTTTATTGAAGGGTTTTCCAAAATTGCTAAACCCATGACGAAGCTGCTCAAAAAGGATACAAAGTTTAAGTGGACAAAGGACTGTGAGAAGAGTTTTAATGAGCTGAAGATATGACTGACAACCGCACCTGTATTGACTCTTCCAGACATTTATCGCAGCTTTGATGTGTACTGCGATGCCTCCAGACAAGGTATTGGTTTCGTGTTGATGCAAGACAGCAAGGTAGTAGCATATGCATCGCGACAGCTATGACCTCATGAGGGAAATTATCCTACTCATGATTTGGAATTGGCTGCAGTGGTTCATGCATTAAAAATTTGGAGACACTACCTCATTGGAAAAAGGTGCCTAATTTTTACCGACCACAAAAGCCTCAAGTACATTTTCACTCAGCCAGATTTAAATCTCCATCAGCGAAGATGGTTAGAGTTGGTCAAGGATTATGACCTTGGAATAAATTACCATCCAGGCAAGGCCAACGTCGTTGCTGATGCACTCAGTCAAAAGCCCGTCAGCTTAAATGTCATGTTAAAATCATTACCCACCAAACTCCAAGAGGATACCGCTCAGCTCAACTTGGTCATCATAGAGGCTGACCTCACTAATATTTTGGAAGTTACCCCCACACTTGAGATGGAGATCTGCAAGGCATAGCCAGCCGACACCAACATACAAAGACGTGCCAAGGGCGAGATGGCAAAGCAGGCCTCTGACTTCTCCAAGGATGAATTCGGTACCCTCCGATTTCATGGACGCATTTGTGTGCCAAATCAACCGGACTTGAAGAAGAAAATCCTGTCAGAAGCCCACGAATACGCATATTCCATTCACCTGGGAGGTACGAAAATGTATGAGGACCTTAGACAAATATTCTAGTGGGATGGAATGAAGAAATACATTGACTATTTTGTAGCCTATTGTGACATATGCAACAAGGTGAAAGCAGATCATCAGAAGCCAGCCGGACTTCTCCAACCGCTGCCAGTTTCACAGTGGAAATGGGATGACGTTTGCATGGATTTCATCATAGGATTGCCTAGGACTCAGCGAGGCAAGGATGCAATCTGGGTTATAATAGACACCCTGACCAAGGTTGCTCATTTCATTCTGGTGAGCACCAGATACAGAGCAAATGAACTTGCACAACTGTATGTATCCAGGATCGTCAGTCTGCATGGAGTACCCCGAACTATCACTTCCGACCGAGGTTCTTTGTTTACCTACGTTTTTTGGTCCCGTCTCCATCAAGCCTTGGGGACAGCACTGAAATATAGTACTGCCTATCACCCTCAGACAGATGGACAGACAGAGCGGGTAAACCAAATACTCGAAGATATGTTGCGAGCCTGTGTGCTAGCCAAAGGTGCTAAATGGGAAGACTGCTTGCCGTATGCCGAGTTCTCTTATAACAACAGTTTCCAAACCAGTCTAAAGATGTCACCATACGAAGCTTTGTATGGCCGTAAGTGTCACACTCCTCTAAATTGGTCTCAGACTGGAGATAGCCGTATCTTTGGAACGGATCTCATGCTGGAAACTGAGAAACAAGTTAGAGAAATCCGAGACAGACTACAATTGGCCAAATCTCGACAGAAGAGTTATTATGATGCCAAACATCGGCAGGTCAGTTTTGAACCCGGAGAACACGCATACCTCCAAGTCACTCCTAGGAAAGGAGTCAAGAGATTTCAGACCCGTGGAAAGCTGGCACCCAGATTCATTGGTCCATTCCCGATTATGTCTCGAGTGGGAACGGTTCCATATCAACTGGAACTACCCCCGGAATTGGCAGACATACACAACGTGTTCCATGTTTTGCAATTGAGACGATGCATATCCCCGCCTGAGAAAAGAACTACAATGGCTGAGATAGAATTGGCAAAAGATTTAACTTATGAAGAAAGACCATTCAAAATTTTGGATTAGATGGAAAGGGTCACTCGCAGTAAAGTCAGAAAATTTTACAAGGTTCAGTGGGAGCATCACACAGAGTCAGAAGCAACTTGGGAGCAGGAAGAATTCCTTAGGGATCAGTATCCAGAGTGGTTTTCCCAAGCAACCGAATCTCGAGGACGAGATTCATTCTAAGTGGGGGAGGTTTGTGACAGCCTGGATTTTGCCCTTTCTTATTTGCTTGATTTTTCATTTGATTTTTTTTAAACTTGGGCTTTCTGAATCTTTTCATATGGACTTAAACACTTGGGCATCCTTGGCTTTCACCCAAGTGCTTCACTTCCCTCCTAAATCATCATTTCACTTCTGACCCACCCAAAAATAATCTTTGGAATATTTTTCTTAAATGAAAAATATTCATTTTCTTTCCAAAAACCCTAAGCCAGATCTGTTTGCTTCAAAGCACCCCCAATTTTTATGGCTCAGAATAATCTGAGATAATTCACAAATATTCTGTGAACCCTAGTGCACCTTCTTGAGCAAAAATATTTCATCACTTTTTGGAATATTTTTGCTACAGAAAATGTTTTCTATTCTGGACAGAAATGGTGGTTTCTACAACAACTACCATTTTACTTGCTCCATTTGACCTGAACTTTCTTGTGCATCTTTACCTTAGTAACTTATCACTAGCCTCCAAAGCACAGCTTCAAACTCCAAGCCATTTGACCACAGTAACATCACCAAGTTACTGACCAGAAACTTACTTGGTGGGTGAAAACTTCTCTACTGCACCTGGATCCAAACCAAATCATGGTAACACTCAAAACTACCATGAACAACATGCCAGACATTGAGTTTTTGCTTAGATCGACCTGATGTCATAGTTCACGCGGTGACCGCGTTCGTCCAGGCGTGCTGGCATGCAGCTGACGCGCTCTGTGACACGCTCGAGCCTCTGTTGCTCGCGTGCTCGCTTCCCCGCCTGCCCAACCATGCCAACCCTCGCCACCATCATCATCTCAACGTTATTAACTCCTCCCTGGTGCTCGCCGATGCCGGAGCTCGCCGCAGCGAGCACGGGCAAGGTCCGGCCAGCCCAACAGTGTGGAGCGCACTATGCTCGTCTCCGCCCGCCCACAGTGGCCGCGTGACCTCCGTCACCTTCTCCCCCTCTCACTGACGCCGCTCGTCGCCGGGCGCCATGGACAGGTGTCCACCGGCAGAGCCCGTAGCACACTCGCCACTCTCCTATAAATAGAGCCCTCCCCAGCCTCCTCGAGCACCATCCAGCACTCACACACACCCCACGATCGAGTAGGAAGCCAGAGACTGGCCGGGCAGGCCTCGGGCCGCCGTCCCCGAGCTTGAGCTCGCCGGCGATCCCCTCTGATCGCCGCAGTAGCTGCAGCCCCTCCCAGGCCTGGGCGACCCCTCCAGGGCCTCCGCCTCTCTGCGGTGAGACCGTATCGCCTGCTTGGAGCCCTTGGAGTGGTCTCTAAGATTTATTTGAGGTGATGTTAGAAATAATTTTGTTATGCATGTTAGCAATTATCTAAAGCTATGTTTTTTCCCTCTTAGATTGATAAAAATTTGTTACAAAATGTTTTGTTAAATACTTGTTTAATCATATGTCTTGTCTTACAGAATGTTTGAACCCAACTTAGTGATAAAGAAAGTAAGAGTTGTTGATATTGAAATCTTTTTGACAAGCATATGAGAAATTTATTGGAGTTACTTTATTGCGTAAGAAATCAATAAAACTTATTGCAAAATATTTTGGGTAAGTTGTGAGTTATTTGAGAAAGTAGAGTAATTTGAGTTGTTGACGTTATGCTTGGTGTGTATAAGGATGACCTCGGTCATTTTCATCACTATATGATGCATGTGTTGTTTTGCATTTCATGGCATGCTATGACACCGGTCATTTTTAGTTTAAAGTTAAACCTGAATATAACTCAACTTGAATATACCATTGACTGGGTCATGGTGCCGCTGAATCGAGTTTCTTTCCAGTGCAACCACATTTGCTTTTGTGGGAAGGCCTTGATTCGGTCCATTGACACGGCCTCTGGTCGGTGCTTCCATCTAGGGAAGGTTATGTCGTGCTTGCCCTGGCCCGATAAGCAGACATAATCTTGTGTGATCGTTGATGAGATTATGGTACCGAGTCCCCGAGTGGGAGTGTTTTGACCACGACGGTGGTCGGGGTTGTCTTTGGTAGACACGGGGCCACCCAGGACCAGCCCGTTGGGGATTTGGGTCGGAGTGGCCGGGAGAGTGTTGTGGCAATGGAGGGGTTTTGACGGAATGTCGTTGGTCCACCCGAATGGGAGTGCGAGGCCATGGGCTCCGTGGTGTGGGTACAGTGTGCTACCTCTGCAGAGTGTGTAATCTATCGATAGCCGAGTCCACGGTTACGGACACCTCATAGTAGGTCCCACCATGAGTCAACGTTTAATAAAAATTGCACACTAAGCTATGAACTTTGCATTGTTGATGGATGACAGAAAGGCCATCGAGGCATTTGGGACCAAATGATGGTCGTGGTTGTGATCGCCGTAAGGATCACGAGTTGTTCTTGAGAAAGACCACTGAGGGAGTCCTGGATGAGGGGGTATCCGGACAGCCGGATTATATCCTTTGGCCGGACTGTTGAACTATGAAGATACAAGATTGAAGACTTCGTCTCGTGTCTGGACGGGACTCTACTTGACGTGGAAGGCAAGCTAGGCAATACGGATATGTGTATCTCCTCCTTTGTAACCGACCTTGTGTAACCCTAGCCCTTTCCAGTGTCTATATAAACCGGAGGGTTTTAGTCCGTAGGACAACATACAATCATACTACAGGCTAGCTTCTAGGGTTTAGCCTCTCCGATCTCATGGTAGATCAACTCTTGTACTACCCATATCATCAAGAATAAATCAAGCAGGACATAGGGTTTTACCTCCATTAAGAGGGCCCGAACCTGGGTAAAACATCGTGTTCCCTGCCTCCTGTTACCATCCGCCTTAGACGCACAGTTCGGGACCCCCTACTCGAGATCCGCCGGTTTTGACACCGACATTGGTGCTTTCATTGAGAGTTCCTCTATGTCGTCACCGTTAGGCTTGATGGCTCCTTCGGTCATCGTTAGCGATGCGGTCCAGGGTGAGAATTTTCTTCCCGGACAGATTTTTCTATTCGGCGGCTTCGCACTACGGGCTAACTCGCTTGGCCATCTAGAGCAGATCGAAAGTTACGCCTCTGGCCACCAGGTCAGATTTGGAAGCTTAAACTACATGGCCGATATCCGCGGAGACTTGATCCTCGACGGATTCGAGCCTCTGCCTTGTGCGCCACACGGTCACGATGAGTACGATTTAGCTCTACCATCAGACAGTGTTCAAGAGATCGCACCAGCAGCCGCTCCGACCCTCAATTCAGAGCCAGTTGCGCCGTCCATGGACGGGTGGATGGACCCCACCACGGAGGCCTTACCCTCAGCGGCGATCGAGCCGAACATCGACCTTACCCTGCACGAGAGCCGTGTTGTCAGACTCCCGGATCCTTCTCCGGCCACGGACTCCGAACCGCTTGCGCCCGTTCCTAGCGAATCCGATTGGGCACCGATCATGGAGTTTACCTCCGCGGATATTTTTCAGCACTCGCCCTTTGGCAACATACTGAACTCATTAAGGTCTCTCTCCTTGTCAGGAGGATCCTGGCCGAACTATGTCCGGCAGGATTGGGATGCGGACGACGAAGAAATTCGCGGCCCACCCACCATCCACTTAGTAGCCACTGTCGATGACTTAACCGACATGCTCGACTTCGACTCCGAAGACGTCGACGGTATGGACGACGACGCGGGAGATGAAGAGGAACCACTACCCACAGGGCACTGGACAGCCACCTCATCATACGATATATACATGGTGGACACACCCAAAGAAGGCAATGGCGACGAGACAGCGGAGGATGACCCCTCCAAGAAGAAACCCAAGCGCCGACGTTAGCGGCACCGGTCTATGTCCCGCCAAAGCAAAAGTGGTGATACCGGCACAGGAGATAATAACACTCCGGATAGTGCCGAAGACAACAACAATCCCCTCCAGCAAGATTTAGAGTAGGAGGATGGAGGAGCCAGCCCTCCTGAGAGAGCGGCAGATGGAGAGGCGGAGGATGATAATTACATGCCCCCTCCGAAGACGAGGCAAGCCTCGGCGATGACGAATTTACCGTGCCAGAGGATCCCGTCGAACAAGAGCACTTCAAGCGCCGGCTTATGGCCACGACAAATAGCCTTAAGAAAAGCAGCAATAGCTTCAAGCTGATGAAGATCTGCTAGCTGACAGATGGACTGAAGTCCTCGCGGCCGAGGAATATAAACTCGAACACCACTCCAAGAGTTACCCAAAATGCAGGTTGCTACCCCGACTGGAGGAAGAAGCGTATGATGTGGCTGATCGGCCACCTCATGGCCGCGATAGAGAGGCATTTCAGCCAAAAACTCAGCCTGCACCCCGATGCCATTCAAATAAAAAGGCATGGGGAAATACGCCAGACCTGTGAGACGTATTGGAGGATAAAGCAAAACATGCAAGATCGATCTACAGATCATG
Organism: Triticum urartu; assembly: GCF_003073215.2. Taxonomy (NCBI): domain Eukaryota; kingdom Viridiplantae; phylum Streptophyta; class Magnoliopsida; order Poales; family Poaceae; genus Triticum; species Triticum urartu. The sequence continues at coordinate 153,717,056 of NC_053025.1, forward strand.
AGGGCGCTCCACTATGCAAGACGATAAACGTCACGCCGGATACAGTAAAAGTAAGTTCGGCCGGGCCGGCCACAGCGGACACGACTCATTCGAGCTGCGTCGCGACATAGCGCAGTACAGAGGCGCCGCACACCCCCTATGCTTCACAGACGAAGTAATGGATCATCAAATCCCAGAGGGTTTCAAACCCGTAAATATTGAATCATACGACGGCACAACAGATCCTGCGGTATGGATCGAGGATTTCCTCCTCTACATCCACATGGCCCGCGGTGATGACTTACACGCCATCAAATACCTCCCACTAAAGCTCAAAGGACCAGCGCGACATTGGCTTAATAGCTTGCCAGCAGAGTCCATTAGCTGTTGGGAAGATCTGGAGGCCGCATTCCTCGACAACTTTCAGGGCACTTATGTGCGACCACCAGATGCCGATGACTTGAGCCACATAATTCAGCAGCCAGAAGAATCGGCCAGGCAATTCTGGACTCGGTTCCTAACAAAGAAAAATCAAATCGTCGACTGTCCAGATGCAGAGGCCTTTGCAGCTTTTAAACACAACATCTGCGACGAGTGGCTAGCCCGGCACCTTGGTCAGGAAAAGCCGAAATCTATGGCAGCCCTCACGACACCCATGACCCGCTTTTGTGCGGGAGAAGATAGCTGGCTGGCTCGCCGTAATAACATAACAAAGAACCATGGTACTTCGGATACCAAGGACGGCAATAGCAGGTCATGTCGCAACAAACATAAGCGCCGCATTAACAGCGACAATACCGAGGATACGACAGTCAATGCCGGATTCAAAGGCTCTAAACCCGGTCAACGGAAAAAGCCATTTAAAAGAAGCACTCCGGGCCCATCCAGTTTGGACCGTATACTCGACCGCTCGTGTCAAATACACGGTACCCCTGACAAGCCAGCCAACCACACCAACAGGGATTGTTGGGTGTTCAAGCAGGCCGGCAAGTTAATTGCCGAAGACAAGGATAAGGGGTCACACAACGATGACGAAGAGGAGCCCTGGCAGCCGAACACCGGAGGACAGAATAGGTTCCCCCCACAAGTACGGACGGTGAACATGATATACGCAACCCACATCCCCAAGAGGGAGCGGAAGCGTGCGCTCAAGGACATATATGCGTTGGAGCCAGTCGCCCCAGAGTTCAACCCATGTTCCTCATGTGTGATCACCTTCGATCGCAGCAACCACCCCACTAGTATCCGTCATGGCGGATTCACCGAACTGGTCCTAGACCCAATCATTGACAGATTTCACCTCACTCGAGTCCTTATGGATGGCGGCAGCAGCCTAAACCTGCTTTGTCAGGACATAGTGCGCAAAATGGGTATAGACCCCTCAAGGATCAAACCCATGAAAACGACCTTTAAAGGCGTCATACCAGGTGTAGAGACCCATTGCACAGGCTCAATTACACTGGAAGTGGTCTTCGGATCCCCGGATAACTTCTGAAGGGAAGAATTAATCTTCGATATAGTCCCGTTCCGCAGTGGCTATCATGCACTACTCGGGCGAACCGCATTTGCGAAATTCAATGTGGTACCGCATTATGCATACCTCAAGCTCAAGATGCCAGGACCTCGGGGGGTTATTACAGTTAATGGAAATACAGAGCGCTCTCTCCGAACAGAGGAGCACACCGCGGCCCTCGCAGCGGAAGTGCAAAGCGGCCTCTCAAGGAAATCCACCAGTTCGGCATTTCAAGACCCGGACACCTTCAAGCGCGCTTGGAGTAATCGGCAACTAGACCGCCTGGCACGATCTGAGCTCGCGTAGCAATGCGGCCCCCACCCCAGTCCCAGCCAAACGGCGAAATCCGTGCCACGCGTACATAATTACGCATTAAAAATACCATGGGCACAGGGGGGAGGGGGGCACAACTACGACACACCCCAATACACAGCTTAAACCGCACTAGGGGCTTCCCGCTTTGTTATTTTTCTCTTTCAGGACTTTAATCTCTGGAAACCCTATCCGGCAGCATGATTGCCGAACACATGATGCAGCAACCAAGGAGGAATAAAGCTACGTCACACCATGGAACCCCCAGGTGGATTACGATAATGAATGAAATATTTGCTTTAATACTATTCCTCAGCTTGCCCTTGGAAGGGACATAGTCCTACTTTTTTCTTATCGCACTATCTGTATCATTCTGCTTTAACACACCTTTTTGAATAAACAATGCATAGCATTAAGACTATTATTGCATTCTTTTTTTATATATATGTGTTCATTAATGATGCCTTGCAACCGTACACTTTGGTACGACCAATACACCAAGGGCTTAAGTACCCCACAATATGGTGTGAGAAGTCCGAACACTTTCACAAGTGCGGCACCCCGAACTTATAGCATTATATGCATCAGCTCCGAATCATGTCTTTGGTCAAATGTTGGGTTTGCCCGGCTCCTATGTTTTGGTACCTTACGTTCCGCTCTATCGGCTAAGGTAGCACTAGGAGAACTACTACGATTGTGCCCCGGTTCTGCTGGGCTAAGCACCTCAGTAGAGAAAGCTAAAACTGACTATCATGATAAGGCGAGAGACTGGTCGCTGTTCGGCGAGGTTTCGAGTCCCTAAATACTTATGCCGCTTAGAGCGAGGAGCCGGTCCTGTCCGGCTTAAAGGCATGTATCGCGCCCCAAATTCGGCCTTCCGAATACCAGGGGCTTCGCTGAAATTTAAAATTATAGAATTCTATGGCTAAGTGAGAGTGATAAAGCATTATTAGTCCGGTTGCCTTGTTCGCTGTGCTGAGCACCTCCCTCGAAGGACCCAAAAAATGGGAACAAGAGTGCTCAGGTTTATCCCCAACACCCCAACACTCATGGCATGGGGGCAGAAGCCGAGGACTAGCCATCTCTCCGATTGGATAAACAGCCAAACGGAAGGTAATATTTTAAATTCAAACAAGCGTTGCATAGCGCATATGAAACAAGTTTTCATCATACAGGATCACACGAGCAAGTTTACTCAAATATTACATCCTTTGGACATTCGTCCGCTACAAGACGGGCACCCTTCAGGACACCCTCATAATAAATTTCGGGGGTGCGATGCTCCTTGCCCTGCGGCGGTCCTTCCTTGATCAGCTTCACGGCGTCTAGCTTGGCCCATTGCACCTTCACACGGGCGAAAGCCCGACGTGCACCTTCGATGCAAACGGACTGCTTGACGACTTCTATCCGTGGGCAGGCATCCACAAGCCGCCTCACCAGGCCGAAGTAGCTATTCGGAAGGGCGTCGCCAGGCCACATCCGGACTATAAGGCCCTTCATGGCATGTTCGGCCGCCTTGTGTAGCTCGACCAGCTCCTTTAGCTGGTCGCTCAGAGGCATCGGGTGTTCGGTCCCAGTATACTGAGACCAGAACAGCTTCTCCGTTGAGCTTCCCTCCTTGGCATGGTAAAACTGTGTGGCATCCGACATGCTGCGGGGCAAATCTGCGAATGCTCCTGGAGAGCTCCGGATTCGAGTAAATAATAGGTAATTTACTCTCACATGCTTGCTTTGCATATAGAATGCCTTACCCGACGCTATTTTCTTCATCGCATCAATCTCTTGGAGGGCCTTTTGGGCTTCGGCCTTGGCACTCTTTGTGCTCTCGAGGGCCGCGGAAAGCTCAGACTCTCGCGTCTTCGAGTCAAGCTCCAACGCCTCGTGCTTCGTCACGAGAGCCTGGAGCTCTTGCTGCACCTCGCCCACCCGAGCCTCTTGCCTTTCCCGCTCGGTGCGCTCCTTGGCCGCTTTATCTTCGGCCTCGGACAGCGCTTGCTTTTGGGTCGCCACTTCGGTCGTGGCCCCTGGCAAATTCATGATGATCCTGTCATTTTGCAATCACATTCTTTTTATACATATCCGTAGACTAGGTACTACTTACCTTTGTTCTCCTCGAGCTGCCTCTTGGCAAGGCCGAGCTCATCCTTGGACCCTTTAAGGTCCTGCTTCAGTGCGGCGACCTCCGCAGTCAGTGCGGCAGATGCCAGCAGCGAAGCCTGCATACGCATATTGACATACTTATATTAGACTCCTGCGATATTGTTTGATCCTCTGTTCGGCTTTTCTTTGTGAACACCGAACAGAGCATCAGGGGCTACTGTCTATGCGGTAATATTTTTCCTATATTTTAAACACTTACCTCAAAGCCTGTTAGAAGGCTGGCACAGGCTTCAGTCAATCCGCTCTTGGCGGACTGAACCTTCTGGACCATCGCACTCATAATAGTACAATGCTCCTCGTCGATGGAAGCGCTGCGAAGCGCTCCCAGCAGATTGACCGGCGCCTCTGGATGGACAGAGGTCACCGACACAGGCGTCTTGCCCCTCTTGGAAGGTGGCCACCTGCTCGAGTCCGGAACCACTGGAGGTTCCGGCACGGTGTTCGGCTGAGGGCCGAACTCGGAGCCCTCAGGGGCCTTGTTCCCTCTGCTCCCGGAGTCTGGAAGGTCGCCTTGAGGCGCCTCCGGGACTATCTCCCCTTGACCCGGTGCCTCTTGAGACAATACCTCGGCGTCGTCCGTAGGGAAAGGGGAGGTGGCGGTCGGAAGTGGATCACTATCCATATCCGACGAGCCCAGGGAGCCGTCTGATGATACATCGATACGGGCTCGTGGCGGCCTGCATAATATTATTCGGCGATAGGGGAAGCAGTGCGACAAAGGAATGCTATGAGTTACTCTGGTATCCGAATACTTACGACTTCGCCAGGGGCTTGGCCCTGAGCAGCCACTCGTCTTCGCCTTCGGCGACGGTGGTGGAACTATCCGGAAGGAGAGTCCTTCCCTTCTTGGACCCTTCGGCCTCCCCATTTGGGGCGGCCTTCCTTTTCTTGTCTCCCCCAACTGAAGGGGGAGCATCTTCTTCTTCCTCCTCGTCTTCAGGGGAGGAGTGTGTCGCAGAGTTATCGGACGACTAGTCCGATGACGCCTGGCGTCGGGAACTCTTTCGGGTTCCCTTGGCCTTCTTGGTCTTCTCTGGCACCTTGTAAGGAGCCAGAGTCAGCATCTTCATCAGGAGAGCGTCTGCTGGGCCTTTGAGCAAATGAGCCGGACAGCCGATCTGTCCGGCCGTCTCCTGCCAGTCCTGTCAAAGGTACAGGAGCTTAGATCCCGCATAGAGTCAAACTATGAAAAACAAGTATCCTGTGAGAGGTAAAACAACTTACCGCGCTGGCTTGGCGCTTCGCGCAGAATCCGCGATCCTCGGTAGTGGGAGGGGGAACCTCGGCACCCTTGAATAGCACCTTCCAGGCATCCTCGTGAGTTGTGTCAAAGAGCCTGTTCAGAGTTCGGTGCTGGGCCAGGTCAAACTCCCACAAGTTGAAAGCCCGTTGTTGGCACGGGAGGATCCAGCGGATGAGCATGACCTGGACTACGTTGACGAGTTTGAGCTTCTTGTTCACCATGTTTTGAATACATGTTTGGAATTCGGTCAGCTCTCCCGAACTACCCCAGGACAGGCCCTTCTCTTGCCAGGAGGTGAGCCGCGTGGGGATGCCAGATCGGAACTCAGGGGCCACTGCCCATTTAGGGTCATGCGGCTTGGTAATGTAGAACCACCCCGATTGCCACCCCTTTACGGTCTCCACGAAGGAGCCCTCGAGCCATGTGACGTTGGGCATCTTGCCCACCATGGCGCCTCCGCACTCCGCCTAGCGGCCGCTCACTACCTTCGGCTTGACATTGAAGGTCTTCAGCCATAAGCCGAAGTGGGGCTTGATGCGGAGGAAGGCCTCGCACTCGACGATAAACGCCGAGATGTTGAGGATGAAGTTCGGGGCCAGATCGTGCAAATCCAGGCCGTAGTAGAACATGAGCCCCCAGACGAATGGGTGGAGAGGGAATCCCAGTCCGCGGAGGAAATGGGTAAGGAACACTACCCTCTCATGGGGCCTAGGGGTGGGGATGAGCTGCCCCTCATCTGGGAGCCGATGCGCGATGTCGTCGGGCAGGTATCCGGCTCTCCTCAGCTTCTTGATGTGTCCCTCTGTGACAGAGGAGACCATCCACCTGCCTCCCGCTCCGGACATGGTTGGAGAAGGTTGAGGTGGGAAGTGCGGACTTGGGTGCTGGAGCTCGAGTGCGTGAAAATGGATGAGCAAAGGAGGAAGAAGGCATGGATGAAAAGGTGAATCCTTATCCCTTTATATGGGCAGACGAAACTATGCGTCCCCACTAGCCTGGTAAAACTCGCCTATCCCCCAAGCGCCGTAATCGATGGTGCGGTTGGGTTACCCACGCCCGTATTGATGAGAATCCCGTGATAAGGGGACACGATCTCTGCTTTGACAAGACGTGTCAAAAAACTTCCTCGCATTATGTGCGGGGCTAGTTAAAGGAAACCGTTCGAATAATCACCGGGCCATGGCATAATGTCGTGTTGCCAAAACAAGTCAGCAAATTGGATTTGTGGAAATATTATTCTCTCTACGGTGGTATGTGGAACTTATTTTGCAGGGTCGGACACTATCCTTGTATTCAAATTCTTCCGTGGTGTATTCAGCGGAGGAACCCGCCTTGCAATGCCGAAGACAATACTGCGTGTCGGACTCATCGTCATTGAAGCCTGGTTCAGGGGCTACTGAGGGAGTCCTGGATGAGGGGGTATCCAGACAGCCGGATTATATCCTTTGGCCGGACTGTTGGACTATGAAGATACAAGATTGAAGACTTCGTCTCGTGTCCGTATGGGACTCTACTTGGCGTGGAAGGCAAGCTAGGCAATACGGATATGTGTATCTCCTCCTTTGTAACCGACCTTGTGTAACCCTAGCCCTTTCCGGTGTCTATATAAACCGGAGGGTTTTAGTCTGTAGGACAACATACAATCATACCATAGGCTAGCTTCTAGGGTTTAGCCTCTCCGATCTCGTGGTAGATCAACTCTTGTACTACCCATATCATCAAGAATAAATCAAGCAGGACGTAGGGTTTTACCTCCATCAAGAGGGCCCGAACCTAGGTAAAACATCGTGTTCCCTGCCTCCTGTTACCATCCGCCTTAGACGCACAGTTCGGGACCCCCTACCCAAGATCCGCCGGTTTTGACACCGACAACCACTTTGGTGGTGTGTTTGTGATTGACCACTTTGGTGGTGTGTTTGTGATCTAGAGATGATCACGGTTGGTAAGCCGTCCCGAGGGACGTTCGAGCATGATCACAGCATGTTGACATATAGTGTTGCATTTTTAATAATGGTTAAATATCATGATATTGTTTTTCATTATGATTATGCCTGTTGTGAAATTGCAAGTACATTCAATGTACTGACCTGGCGTGTCATGCCAGATTTCAGGAAAGTTTCGTTGGAGAGGAGCGCTGTTCAAGTCTAGATCGTGTCCACATCGGTGTCCCTGTGATATTGAGCTTCCGCCACGATGTTATTCCGTTGCTATGTAGTTGTTCGGATCGAGGCCCCTTTATGTTCACTAAATAATGTACATATTGTTCAGCCGCACCGAGTGTGCCGCTTGGCCTCGACAGCTGTTGTAATGTAACTCTGTTCCACTAGCATCAATAAAGTGGTTGTTATTCTGTACCAAGATGTTGTGTGTTGCCAGAAGATATGGTCTCTGGGCTAGCAATGCATGGTAAACTGGTCGCTCTGAGCTGGGGTGCCACATTTAACCTTCTTAAGAACCAGGCGTAGCCACACTCGGTTCAACTAAAGTTGGAGAAACTGACACCAGCCAGCCACCTATGCGCAAAGCACGTCGGTAGAACCAGTCTCGCGTAAGTGTACGTGTAATGTCGGTCCGGGCCGCTTCATCCAACAATAATGCTGAACCATTGTATGACATGCTGGTAAGCAGCATGACTTGTATCGCCCACAACTTACTTGTGTTCTACTTGTGCATATAACATCTACGCATAAAACCTGGCTCGGATGCCACTGTTAGGGAACGTAGTAATTTCAAAAAAAATCCTACCCACACACAGGATCATGGTGATGCATAGCAATGAGAGGGGAGAGTGTTGTCCACGTACCCTCGTAGACCAAAAGCGGAAGCATTTGCATAACGCGGTTGATGTAGTTGTACGTCTTCACGATCCGACCAATCAAGTACCGAACGTACGACACCTCCGATTTCAGCACACGTTCAGCTCGATGATGTTCCTCTAACTCCGATCCAGCCGAGCTTTGAGGGAGAGTTTCGTCAGCACGACGGCGTGGTGACGATGATGATGTTCTACCGATGCAGGGCTTCGCTTGAGCACCGCTATGATATTATCGAGGTGGACTATGGTGGAGGGGGGCACCGCACAGGGCTAAGAGATCCAGGAGAACAATTGTTGTGTCTAGAGGTGCCCCCTGCCCCTGTTTATAAAGGAGCAAGGGGGGAGAGGCGGCCAGCCAGGAGGAGACGCGCCAGGGAGGAGTCCTACTCCCACCGGGAGTAGGACTCCCTCCTTTCCTAGTTGGAGTAGCAGAAGGGGGAAGGAGGAGGGAGAGGGGAAGGAAAGGGGGCGCCGCCCCCACCTCCTTGTCCAATTCGTACTAGAGGGAGAGGGGGCGCGCGGCCTGCCCTGGCCGCCCCTCCTCTTCTCCACTAAGGCCCATCTTGGCCCATTAAACCCCCCTGGGGGTTCCGGTAACCCCCGGTACTCCGGTAAAATCCTGATTTCACCCGGAACACTTCCGATATCCAAATATAGGCTTCCAATATATCAATCTTTATGTCTCGACCATTTCGAGACTCCTCGTAACGTCCGTGATCACATTTGGGACTCCGAACTTCCTTCGGTACATCAAAACACATAAACTCATAATATAACTGACATCGAACTTTAAGCGTGCGGACCCTACGGGTTCGAGAACTATGTAGACATGGTCGAGACATGTCTCTGGTCAATAACCAATAGCGGAACCTGGATGCTCATATTGGCTCCTACATATTCTACGAAGATCTTTATCGGTCAAACCGCATAACAACATACGTTGTTCCCTTTGTCATCGGTACGTTACTTGCCCGAGATTCGATCGTCGGTATCTTAATACCTAGTTCATTCTCCTTACCGGCAAGTCTCTTTACTCGTTCTGTAATACATCATCCCGCAACTAACTCATTAGTTGCAATGCTTGTAAGGCTTATAGTAATGTGTATTACCGAGTGGGCCTAGAGATACCTCTCCGACAATCGGAGTGACAAATCCTAATCTCGAAATACGCCAACCCAACAAGTACCTTCGGAGACACCTGTAGAGTACCTTTATAATCACCCAGTTACGTTGTGACATTTGGTAGCACACAAAGTGTTCCTCTGGTAATCGGGAGTTGCATAATCTCATAGTCATAGGAACATGTATAAGTCATGAAGAAAGCAATAGCAGAATACTAAACGATCGTGTGCTAAGCTAACGGAATGGGTCAAGTCAATCACATCATTCTCCTAATGATGTGATCCCGTTAATCAAATGACTACTCATGTCAATGGCTAGGAAACATAACCATCTTTGATCAACGAGCTAGTCAAGTAGAGGCATACTAGTGACACTCTGTTTGTTTATGTATTCACACATGTATTATGTTTCCGGTTAATACAATTCTAGCATGAATAATAAACATTTATCATGATATAAGGAAATAAATAATAACTTTATTATTGCCTCTAGGGCATATTTCCTTCATGGTGGGAGGCGCACCAGCACACTCAGGGGCTGGTCCCTTCCCACTCTTGGCCCATGTAAGCCTCCGGGGCTGGTGGCCCCTCCCGGTGGACCCCCGGAACCCTTCCGGGGGTCCCGGTATATTACCGGTGACACCAAAAATACTTCCGGTGGACAAAACCTCACTTCCTATATATTATTCTTTACCTCCGGACCATTCCGGAACTCCTCGTGATGCCTGGGATCTTATCCGGGACTCCGAACAACATTCGGTAACCATGTACAAACTTTCCCTATAACCCTAGCGTCATCGAACCTTAAGTGTGTAGACCCTACGGGTTCGGGAGGCATGTAGACATGACCGAGATATCTCTCTGATCAATAACCAACAGCGGGATCTGGATACCCATGTTGGCTCCCACATGTTCCACGCTGATCTCATCGGATGAACCACGATGTCGGGGATTCAATCAATCCCATATACAATTCCCTTTGTCCATCAGTATGTTACTTTCCTGAGATTCGATCATCGGTATCTCAATACCTCGTTCAATCTCGTTACCAGCAAGTCACATTACTCGTTTCATAATGCATGATCCCGTGACCAACTCCTTAGTCACATTGAGCTCATTATGATGATGCATTACCGAGTGGGCCCAGAGATACCTCTCCGTCATACGGAGTGACAAATCCTAGTCTCGATTCATGCCAACCCAACAGACACTTACTGAGATACCCGTAGTGCACCTTTATAGCCACTCAGTTACGTTGTGACGTTTGACACACCAAAGCATTCCTACAGTATCCGGGAGTTGCACAATCTCATGGTCTAAGGAAACGATACTTGACATTAGAAAAGCTTTAGCAGACGAACTACATGATCTTGTGCTATGCTTAGGATTGGGTCTTGTCCATCGCATCATTCTCCTAATGATGTGATCCCGTTATCAACGACATCCAATGTCCATGGTCAGGAAACCGTAACCATCTATTGATGAACGAGCTAGTCAATTAGAGGCTCACTAGGGACATGTTGTGGTCTATGTATTCACACATGTATTACGATTTCTGGATAACACAATTATAGCATGAACAATATACAATTATCATGAACAAGGAAATATAATAATAACCATTTTATTATTGCCTCTAGGGCATATTTCCAACAGTCTCCCACTTGCACTAGAGTCAATAATCTAGTTACATTGTGATGAATCGAACACCCATAGAGTTCTGGTGTTGATCATGTTTTGCTCGTGGAAGAGGTTTAGTCAATGGATCTGCGACATTCAGGTCCGTATGCACTTTACAAATATCTATGTCTCCATCTTGAACATTTTCACGGATGGAGTTGAAGCGACGCTTGATATGCCTGGTCTTCTTGTGAAACCTGGGCTCCTTGGCAAGGGCAATAGCTCCCGTGTTGTCACAGAAGAGAGTCGTCGGGCCCGACGCATTGGGAATAACTCCTAGGTCGGTAATGAACTCCTTCATCCAGATTGCTTCATGTGCTGCCTCCGAGGCTACCATGTATTCCGCTTCACATGTAGATCCCGCCACGACGTTTTGCTTGCAACTGCACCAGCTGACTACCCCACCATTCAAAATATACATGTATCCGGTTTGTGACTTGGAGTCATCCAGATCTGTGTCTAAGCTAGCATCGACGTAACCCTTTACGACGAGCTCTTCGTCACCTCCATTAACGAGAAACATATCCTTAATCCTTTTCAGGTACTTCAGGATATTCTTGACTGCTATCCAGCGTTCCATGCCGGGATTACTTTGGTACCTTCCTACCAAACTTACGGCAAGGTTCACATCAGGTCTGGCACACACCATGGCATACATAATAGACCCTATGGCCGAGGCATAGGGGATGCCACACATCTTTTCTCTATCTTCTGCCGTGGTCGGGCATTTAGCCATGCTCAATCTCACTCCTTGCAATACAGGCAAGAACCCCTTCTTGGACTGATCCATATTGAACTTCTTCAATATCTTGTCAAGGTATGTGCTTTGTGAAAGACCAATGAGGCGTCTCGATCTATCTCTATAGATCTTGATGCCTAATATGTAAGCAGCTTCTCCAAGGTCCTTCATTGAATAACACTTATTCAAGTAGGCCTTTATGCTTTCCAAGAATTCTATATCATTTCCCATCAATAGTATGTCATCCACATATAATATGAGAAATGCCACAGAGCTCCCACTCAATTTCTTGTAAACATAGGCTTCTCCATTAGTCTGTGTAAACCCAATTGCTTTGATCATCTCATCAAAGCGAATGTTCCAACTCCGAAATGCTTGCACCAGCCCATAGATTGAGCGCTGGAGCTTGCATACCTTGCCAACATTCTTAGGATCGACAAAACCTTCCGGCTACATCATATACAATTCTTCCTTAAGGAAACCAGTAAGGAATGCCGTTTTGACATCCATTTGCCATATCTCATAATCATAGAATGCGGCAATTGCTAACATGATTCGGACGGACTTCAGCTTCGCTATGGGTGAGAAGGTCTCATCATAGCCAACCCCTTGAACTTGTTGATAACCCTTAGCGACAAGTTGAGCTTTAAAGATGGTCACATTGCCATCCGCGTCCGTCTTCTTCTTAAAGATCCATTTATTTTCTATGGCTCGCCGATCATCGGGCAAGTCTGTCAAAGTCCATACTTCGTTTTCATACATGGATCTTATCTCGGATTTCATGGCTTCAAGCCATTTGCTGGAATCTAGGCCCGCCATCTCTTCTTCATAGTTCGAAGGTTCACTGTTGTCTAACAACATTATTTCTAGGACATGGTTGCCATACCATTCTGGTGTGGAACGTGTCCTTGTGGACCTACGAAGTTCAGTAGTAACTTGATCCGAAGTTCCTTGATCATCATCATTAACTTCCTCTCTAGTCGGTGTAGGCACCACAGAAACATTTTCTTGAGCTGTGCTACTTTCTGATTCAAGAGGCAGTACTTCATCAAGTTCTACTTTCCTCCCACTTACTTCTTTCAAGAGAAACTCTTTCTCTAGAAAGGATCCATTCTTGGCAACAAAGATCTTGCCTTCGGATCTGAGGTAGAAGGTATACGCAATAGTTTCCTTAGGGTATCCTATGAAGACGCATCTTTCCGACATGGGTTCGAGCTTTTCAGGTTGAAGTTTCTTGACATAAGCATCGCATCCCCAAACTTTCAGAAACAATAGCTTAGGTTTCTTACCAAACCATAATTCATATGGTGTCGTCTCAACGGATTTCGACGGAGCCCTATTTAAAGTGAATGTGGCAATCTCTAAAGCACAACCCAAAATGATAGCGGTAGATTGGCAAGAGACATCATAGATCGCACCATATCTAATAGAGTGCGATTACGATGTTCGGACACACCATTACGCTGAGGTGTTCTAGGCGGCGTGAGTTGTGAAACAATTCCACATTTCCTTAAGCGCGTGCCAAATTCGTGACTCAAATATTCCCCTCCATGATCTGATCGTAAGAACTTTATTTTCCTGTCACGTTGATTCTCAACCTCATTCTGAAATTCCTTGAACTTTTCAAAGGTCTCAGACTTGTGTTTCATTAAGTAGACATACCCATATCTACTTAAGTCATCAATGAGGGTGAGAACATAACGATAACCACCGTGAGCCTCGACGCTCATTGGACCGCACACATCGGTATGTATGATTTCCAATAAGTTGGTTGCTCGCTCCATTGTTCCGGAGAACAGAGTCTTGGTCATTTTGCCCATCAGGCATGGTTCGCATGTGTCAAATGATTCATAATGAAGAGACTCCAAAAGTCCATCTGCATGGAGTTTCTTCATGCATTGGACACCAATGTGACCAAGGCGGCAGTGCCACAGGTATGTGGGACTATCATTATCAACCTTACATCTTTTGGCATTCACACTGTGAATATGTGTAACATCATGTTCGAGATTAAATAATAATAAACCATTGACTAGCGGGGCATGACCACAAACATGTCTCTCATATAAATAGAACAACCATTATTCTCATATTTAAATGAGTAGCCATCTCGCATTAAGAGAGATCCAGATACAATGTTCATGCTCAAAGTTGGGATTGAATAACAATTATTGAGGTTTAAAACTAATCCCGTAGGTAAATGTAGAGGTAGCGTGCCGACGGCGATCACATCGACCTTGGAACCATTCTCGACGCGCATCGTCACCTCGTCCTTCGCCAGTCTCCGCTTATTCTGCAGCTCCTGTTTTGAGTTACAAATATGAGCAACCGCACCGGTATCAAATACCCAGGAGCTACTACGAGTGCTGGTAAGGTACACATCAATAACATGTATATCATATATACATTTTGTCGGGGATATACCCCGCGGCATGATCCGGCCTGAGTTATAAACCGGCTGGGACTTGGTAAACCGACAAGTGTTAAGGCAGGTGGTAAACCGGCAGGTGTTAAGGCAGGTGGTAAACCGGTTGGTGTTAAGTCAGATGGTAAACCCAGACGGTAAACCGGCAGGTTATTAAACTGGCTGACAGTTAACCCAGACGGTAAACCGGCAGGTTGTTAAACCGGCTGACAGTTATGACATGAGTTAAGTCAGATGATAACTCGGCAGACATTCTTAAACCAGCAGACCATCTTAAACCGGCACCAGTTAACTCCCGGCAGGCAGTGGTAACTGGGTTGCCAGGAGTTGTGAAGCCCGAGATGTTATGAAGCCCAAGATGTTAAGAAGCCCAAGAAGAGAAGTTATAATAGTTAAGTCTTAAGTCTGAGTTGGACTCTACATGTTACCCGCCCTTTCAACATATATAAGGAGGGGCAGGGCTCCCCAAAGAGGGACAAGTAAGAAGAAACAATCACTAAGGCTAGACACAACTAGAAGAGGCGCCTTACGGCGACTCCCTCATGATCATAATGAGACCTAGCCACAAACAACATGTAGGGTTATTACCGGATGATGTTTCCCGGGGCCCGAAGCTGTCTAAATCCTCGTCTTGTGTGTTACGTCTCTCGATTCCGCTCAACCCCTCTCAAGCTACCACATAGATGCGTTGGCCTCGTGACTAAGTCCTTACATTAGGACATCTGCCGTGACAATTCCACGACACCTTTGCTATTGCCGGCCTTCTTATCCACTATGTACTTGGGGCAGTTCCGCTTCCAGTGACCGTTTCCCTTGCAATAAAAGCACTCAGCCTCAGGCTTGGGTCCATGCTTTGGCTTCTTCCCGGCAACTGGCTTACCGGGCGCGGCAATTCCCTTGCCGTCCTTGTTGAAGTTCTTCTTACCCTTGCCTTTCTTGAAACAAGTGGTTTTATTGACCATCAACACTTGATGTTCCTTTTTGATATCCACCTCTGCTGATTTCAGCATTGAATATACCTCACGAATGATTTTCTCCCTCCCCTGGATATTGAAATTCATCACAAAGCTCTTGTAGCTAGGTGGGAGCGACTGAAGGATTCTGTCAACGACCGCGTCATCTGGGAGATTAACTCCCAGCTGAGACAAGCAGTTGTGCAACCCAGACATTTTGAGTATGTGCTCGCTGACAGAACTATTCTCCTCCATCTTACAGCTATAGAACTTGTCGGAGACTTCATATCTCTCGACCCGAGCATGAGCTTGGAAAACCATTTTCAGCTCTTGGAACATCTCATATGCTCCGTGCTGCTCAAAACGCTTTTGGAGCCCCGGTTCTAAGCTGTAAAGCATGCCACACCGAACCAGGGAGTAATCATCACTACGCGAACGCTAGGCGTTCATAACGTCTTGAGTTGTTGGGAAAACAGGTGCTTCACCTAGCGGTGCTTCAAGGACATATGCTTTCTTGGCAGCTATGAAGATAATCCTCAGGTTACGGACCCAGTCCATGTAGTTGCTACCATCGTCTTTCAGCTTGGTTTTCTCTAGTACCGCATTGAAGTTGAGGGCAACTTTAGCGTGGGACATTTGATCTACAAGACATATTGCGAAGATTTTTAGACTATGTTCATGCTAATTAAGTTCATCTAATCAAATTATCTAATGAACTCCCACTCAGACAGACATCCCTTTAGTCATCTAAGTGATACATGATCCGAATCGACTAGGCCGTGTCCGATCATCACGTGAGACGGACTAGTCATCAACGGTGAACATCTCCAAGTTGATCGTATCTACTATACGACTCATGTTCGACCTTTCGGTCTCTCATGTTCCGAGGTCATGTCTGTACATGCTAGGCTCGTCAAGTAAACCTAAGTGTTTTGCATGTGTAAATCTGGCTTACACCCGTTGTATTCGAACGTTAGAATCTATCACACCCGATCATCATGTGGTGCTTCGAAACAACGAACCTTCACAACGGTGCACAGTTAGGGGGAACGCTTTCTTGAAATTTTAGCGAGGGATCATCTTATTTATGCTACCGTCGTTCTAAGCAAATAAGATGTAAACACATGATAAACATCACATGCAATCAAATAGTGACATGATATGGCCAATATCATTTTGCTCCTTTTGATCTCCATCTTCAGGGCGCCATGATCATCATCGTCACCGGCATGACACCATGATCTCCATCATCATGTCTTCAAGAAGTTGTCTCGCCAACTGTTACTTCTACTACTATGGCTAATGTTTAGCAATAAATTAAAGTAATTACATGGCGTTATCATTGACACGTAGGTCATACAATTAATTAAGAAAACTCCTATGGCTCCTGCCGGTTGTCATACTCATCGACATGCAAGTCGTGATTCCTATTACAACAACATGATCAATCTCATATATCACATATATCGTTCATCACATCCTTTTGGCCATATCACATCACACGGCATATGCCGCAAGAACAAGTTAGACGTCCTCTAATTGTTGTTGCAAGTTTTTATGTGGCTGCTATAGGTTTCTAGCAACAACGTTTCTTACCTACGCCAAAACCACAACCTGATATGCCAATTTCTATTTACCCTTCATAAGGACCCTTTTCATTGAATCCAATCCGACTAAAGTGGGAGAGACAGACACCCGCTAGCCACCTTATGCAACTAGTGCATGTCAGTCGGTGGAACCTGTCTCACGTAAGCGTACGTGTAAGGTCGGTCCGGGCCGCTTCACCCCATGATGTAGCCGAATCAAGATAAGACTAGTAACGGCAAGTAAATTGACAAAATCGACGCCCACAACAACTTGTGTTCTACTCGTGCATAGAAACTACGCATAAACCTGGCTCTGATACTACTGTTGGGGATCGTTGTAGAAATTAAAATTTTTCTACGCATCACCAAGATCAATCTATGGAGAGACTAGCAACGAGAGAGAGGGGAGTGTATCTTCATACCCTTGAAGATCGCGATGTGAAAGCGTTACAAGAACGCGGTTGGAGGAGTCGTACACGCAGCGATTCAGATCGCGGTCGAGTCCGATCTAAGCGCCGAACAACGGCGCCTTCGCATTCAACACACGTGCAACCCGGTGATGTCTCCTGTGCCTTGATCTAGCAAGGAGGAGGGAGAGGTTGGGGAAGACAACTCTAGCAGCAGCACGACGGCGTAGTGGTGGTGGAGCAGCGTGTTTTCAGCAGGGCTTCGCCAAGCAGTACGAAGGATGAGGATGTGGAGAGGTAGGACCGCGCCAAGGGAGAGAGAGACTCGTGTCCTTGGCAGCCCCAAAACCCCACTATATATAGGAGGAGGGGAGGTGGCTTCGCCCCCTCTAGGGTTCCCACCCTAGGGGGTGTGGCAGCCTTAGATGTGATTGGAGGGGGCGGCCAAGAGGGGGAGAGGGGGCGCGCCCTAGGGTGGGCCTTTAGGCCCATCTACGCCTAGGGTTTCCCCCTCTCCTCCTAGCTGCGCCTTGGGCCTTGGTGGGAGGCGCACCAGCCCTCTCAGGGGCTGGTCCCTTCCCACTCTTGGACCATGCAAGCCTCCGGGGCTGGTGGCCCCTCCCGGTGGACCCCCGGAACCCTTCCGGTGGTCCCGGTACATTACCGGTGACATCTGAAATACTTCCGGTGGCCAAAACCTCACTTCCTATATATTATTCTTTACCTTCGGACCATTTCAGAACTCCTCGTGATGTCCATGATCTTATCCGGGACTCCGAACAACATTCGGTGTACAAAGTTTCCCTATAACCCTAGCGTCATCGAACCTTAAGTGTGTAGACCCTACGGGTTCGGGAGGCATGTAGACATGACCGAGACATCTCTCTGATCAAAAACTAACAGCGGGATCTAGATACCCATGTTGGCTCCCACATGTTCCATGATGATCTCATTGGATGAACCACGATGTCGGGGATTCAATCAATCCGGTATACAATTCCCTTTGTCCATCGGTTTGTTACTTGCCCGAGATTCGATCGTCGGTATCTTAATACCTCGTTCAATCTCGTTACCGGCAAGTCACTTTACTCATTCCGTAATGCATGATCCCATGACCAACTCCTTAGTCACATTGAGCTCATTATGATGATGCATTACCGAGTGGGCCTAGAGATACCTCTCCGTCATACGGAGTGATAAATCCCAGTCTCGATTCGTGCCAACCCAACAGACACTTTCAGAGATACCCGTAGTGCACCTTTATAGCCAGCTAGTTGCGTTGTGACGTTTGGCACACCCAAAGCATTCCTACAGTATCCGGGAGTTGCACAATCTCATGGTCTAAGGAAAAGATACTTGACATTAGAAAAGCTTTAGCAGACGAACTACATGATCTTGTGCTATGCTTAGGATTGGGTCTTGTCCATCACATCATTCTCCTAATGATGTGATCCCGTTATCAACGACATCCAATGTCCATGGTCAGGAAACCATAACCATCTATTGATCAATGAGCTAGTCAATTAGAGGCTCACTAGGGACATGTTGTGGTCTATCTATTCACACATGTATTACGATTTTCGGATAACACAATTATAGCATGAATAATAGACAATTATCATTAACAAAGAAAAAATAATAATAACCATTTATTATTGCCTCTAGGGCATATTTCCAACAATACCTCGACAAGTTCCTCATGGTTTATGTCGATGATATCCTTGTGCATTCCAAGAACAAAGAAGAACATGCTGAACATCTTCATCTTGTGCCAGAAAAGCTTCAAGAGCATCAACTATATGCCAAATATTCCAAGTGTGAATTCTGGTTATCTAAAGTGACCTACCTTGGTCATGTGATTTCCAAGGATGGTATTGCTGTAAACCCAGAATGAGTTCAGGCTATTGCTGCCGTTTTGTCGAGAACTTCTCCGAAGAATGTCAAACAAGTCGGAAGTTTTCTCGGACTCGCCAGCTATTGCTGCCGTTTTGTCGAGAACTTCTCCAAGATTGCCAAGCTTTTGACTAATCTACTTCACAAGGGCATTAAGTTTGAGTGGACAAAAAATGTCAGGAAAGTTTCCAGGCATTCCAAGACAAGCTGATATCTACCCTAGTGCTTTCTCCTCCAGATTCTCGCAAGGAATTCATCATTTATTGTGATGCATCATGTCAAGGATTAGGCTGTGTCCTAATGCAAGAGCGCAAGGGGATTGCTTATGCCTCTCGACGGTCGCGTCCTCATGAAGAGAACTACCCTGTTCATGCCCTCGAACTTGTTGTAGTTATTTATGCACTGAAGTTGTGGCGACATTACCTTCTCTATAATCATTGTGAGATCTACACCGATCATCAAAGTCTGAAGTATTTGTTTACTTAGCCAGAGCTGAATCTCCGTCAGCAGTGATGGATGGAAGCAATTATAGACTATGACTGTGGTATTTCTTATACCCCTAGTAAGGCTAATGTCATGGTCGATGCCTTGAGTCGCAAGTCTTATTGCAACAACCTCATGGTTCAACAAGCTCAACCCCTCCTGAAGAACTTCGCAAGTTGAACCTTCACATTGTTCCACAGGGTTCTCTTAATAACCTTGTTCTAGAACCAACTCTCAAGAAAGCTAGCAAGTCCACGCAAGAGAAAGACACTGAAATTGACCAGATTAAGAGTGATCTTGCCTCTGAAAAGGCCAAAGATTTCTCGCTTGATGAAGGTGGAGCTTTGTCCTTCAGAGATCGCCTTGCGGTACCCCAATTCGACCTTATGAAAGAAGCACATGACACACCTTTGTCTATTCATCCGAGAAGTACCAAGATGTATCTAAACATTCATCAGAAATACTGGTGGTCTAAGATGAAGCAAGACATTGCTCGACATGAATGCGGTGTTTGTCGTCGCATCAAAGCAGAACATCAGAAACCGGCTGGACTTCTGCAACCGCTTCCTATTCCTGAATGGAAATGGGATAAGGTTCAAACGGATTTCATCACCGCCCTCCCCAAATAATGAAAGAGTCATGATGCTATTCTTGTCTTCATCGACCAATTCTCCAAAGTTGCACATTTTCTTCCAGTCAAGGAGACGATCACTCCTACTCAGTTAGCAAACTTGTATATCTCCAGAATTGTGACATTCCACAGTATTCCAAATTAGATCAGTTCAGACCATGGCAACATTTTCACCTCGAAGTTCTGGGACAGTTTCCAAGAAGATATGGGAACCCATACTACCTAGAGCACAACTTATCACCCCCAGTCCCAAGGTCAAGTTGAGTGAGTTAACCAAGTGCTTGAAGATATGTTGCGTGCTTGTGTCATCTCATTTGGCAAGAAGTGGGAAGAATCTATTTTGTATGCCGAATTCTCATACAACAACAACTATCAAGTTAGCTTGAAGATGGCACCCTTCGAGGCATTATATGGACGTAAGTGTCGAACCCCTCTGAATTGGTCTAAAACTGGGGAATGACTGCTCATTGGTCCGAATATTATCCAACAAGATGAAGAGCAAGTCCATATTGTCCGGGAAAATCTAAAGGCAGCCCAGTCCTGCCAGAAGAGCAACTATGACCATAAACACCGGAGATCAATCTATCAACCTGGTGAACAAGCTTATCTGCGTGTCCCTACTATGAGGGGCACTCATAGTTTTGGAGTCAGGGGCAGGTTATCTCCCCCCTACATTGGTCCCTTCTTCATTTTTGCCAGATGTGGATATGTGGCTTATAAATTAGAATTACCACCACAACTCTCTCATGTTCACGATGTCCTCCATGTATCGCACTTCGTTGTTGCTTTAAGGATCCACACCGTGCAGTGGATCATGAAATGCTAGAATTGTAAGATGACCTCTCCTGTAAGGAGCATCCGATCCGCATTCTTGATCAAGCTAAATGTCAAACCCGTCAGAAGGTAATCAAGTTCCTTATAGTGCAGTGGTCGAATCATGCTGAAGATGAAGCAACTTGGGAACGTGAGGATTGACTTCGTGAAGAATACCCGATCTTTTCCCTTCTTCCTCTTAATTCTCAGGACGAGAATTTCTTTTAGAGGACGAGAGTTGTAACACCCCCATGTATTATGCTACAGT
Organism: Triticum urartu; assembly: GCF_003073215.2. Lineage (NCBI taxonomy): Eukaryota > Viridiplantae > Streptophyta > Magnoliopsida > Poales > Poaceae > Triticum > Triticum urartu. The sequence continues at coordinate 153,738,077 of NC_053025.1, forward strand.
TATCCCTGACTAATGATGTCATGTTATCCTATTTTGCTAAGCTTAATCTCTCCTGGATAGAAACCTAAGTCAAATTCAAACTCAAATTGCAAGTGAAATTTAACGTTTCACAAACATGATTGCAAAATAGTTCATCATTTATCAAATATTCCATAACAATTACTGGTAAAGGAAAACAACATCACTTATTTGCTTAAATGGGCTCTAGCAATTCAAGCAGTGACAAATCGGCATATTTAAATGCTTTTCCATTTATGAAAAATACAAACTATTTCAAATATCTCCCAAACTTTTTGTGACAGTGCCTAATATTGCAATGTATTTAATTGGCTAAGTTTCATATTTTACAAAACTCACTTGATATTAAAAATAAATGCAAAACAGAAATAAATAAAAGAAAAATGAAAAGAAAAGGCACAAGCTAGTGTGCATTGGGCCTTAGTGCACTAGGCCTGGCCCATCTGGCCCAGCCTGCTAACCCCCCATGGTCCCCCTCCTCCAGTTGTCGAGCCGGCCAGAACCGGGCACCGTCCCCGCTGAACCACCTCGCCGCCCTTGAAGGAAATATGCCCTAGAGGGAATAATAAAGTTGTTATTTATATTTCCTTATATCATGATAAATGTTAATTATTCATGCTAGAATTGTATTAACCGGAAACTTAGTACATGTGTGAATACATAAACAAACAGAGTGTCCATAGTGTGCCTCTACTTGACTAGCTCGTTGATCAAAGATGGTTAAGTTTCCTAGCCATGGACATGTGTTGTCATTTGATGAACGAGATCACATCATTAGAGAATGATGTGATGGACAAGACCCATCTGTTAGCTTGGCATAATGATCGTTTAGTTTTTATGCTATTGCTATCTTCATGACTTATACATGTTCCTATGACTATGAGATTATGCAACTCCCTAATACCAGAGGAACACTTAGTTTGCTATCAAATGTCACAACGTAATTGGGTGACTATAAAGATGCTCTACAGGTGTCTTCGATGGTGTTTGTTGAGTTGGCATATATCGAAATTAGGATTTGCCACTCCATGTATCGGAGAGGTATCTCTAGGCCCTCTTGGTAATAATCATCACTATAAAGCCTTGCAAGCAATGTGACTAATGAGTTAGTTGCGGGATAATGCATTACGGAACGAGTAAAGAGACTTGCTAGTAACGAGATTGAACTAGGTATGTGGATACCGACGATCGAATCTTGGGCAAGTAACATGACAAAGGGAATAACGTATGTTGTTATGCGGTTCGACCGATAAATATCTTCGTAGAATATGTAGGAGCCAATATGGGCATCCAGGTTCCGCTATTGTTTATTGACCAGAGAGGTGTCTCGGTCATGTCTACATAGTTCTCGAACCCGTCGGGTACGCACGCTTAACGTTCGTTGACGATATAGCATTATATGAGTTATGTATGTTGGTGACCGAATATTGTTCAGAGTCCCGGATGAGATCACAGACATGACGAGGAACTCTGGAATGGTCCAGAGATAAAGACTGATATATGGCATAATAGTGTTTGGTCTCTAGAATTCACCGGAAGGGGTTCCGGATGTTTCCTGAAATGTTTGGGTACGAGAACACTTTATTTGGGCCAAAGGGGAAAGCCCACAAGGTTTTTGGAAAGTGCAAAAGTAAGATTTGCGGAGTCCAGGGGCTAGACGCCAGGGTCGCTGGCGTCTAGGTCCTGAAGCCGAGAACCCTGGCGTCTGGTCATGGAGTCCGAGAAGGACTCTTGCCTTTCGGGTGAAACTGACTTTGTGTAGGCTTTTACACCAAGTTTCGACCCCAAGGCTCAACATATAAATAGAGGGGTAGGGTTAGCACCCAAGAGACATCAAGAATCACCAAGCCGTGTGCCGGCAACCCCGTCCCCTCTAGTTTATCCTCCATCATAGTTTTCGTAGTGCTTAGGCAAAGCCCTCTGGAGATTGTTCTTCACCAACACCGTCACCACGCCATCGTGCTGCCGGAACTCATCTACTACTTCGCTCCTCTTGCTGGATCAAGAAGGCGAGGACGTCATCGAGCTGAACGTGTGCTGAACGCGAAGGTGTTGTACGTCCGGTACTTGATTGGGATGGATCGTGAAGGTGTACGACTACATCAACCGCGTTGATAAATGCTTCCACTTTCGGTCTATGAGGGTACGTAGACACACTCTCCCCTCTCATTGCTATGCATCTCCTAGATAGATCTTGCGTGATCGTAGGAATTTTTTTGAAATACTGCATTCCCCAACAGCCCCATGCCGCTACAGCGCCATGGGGGATAAGAACACCATCACCGCGCCTCAGGAACGCGTCCCCGTCCTTACCCCCTCTGTCCCCCTCTCCCCTCCCTCCCTTTCTCGATTTGGACTAGCGCCCGAACACTGCCATGGCTGCGTCGCCGGCCTCCTCTCACCTCGCCGTCATGTCTAAGAGCTCCGTCCGAGACCGCTAAGCCATCTACGACCACAAGCCCGAGCCGGAAGCCACTGCAACGCCCGCCTCGACCTCGTATTCTCCCTCGGCCCCAGCAACCTCCCCCACGCTGATCCGCCTAGTCCCTGCCCTCCTAAGCCCCCCCGCCCACCGACCACCGTGTGCCACACGGTGAGCTTCTGCACCTTTCCCCTCTCTGCCATGGCTGGATTTCGAGCTACTTCGGTCGTTGTCGTCGCCACCGTAGCTAGCCGCCATCGTTGGCTTCACCGTCGTGGCCACTGCAGGCCTAGCTCGCGCCCGAGCATGCAACCGTGCTCCTGCGGCTCCCAGGAGCCTGACGCACGCACCCGCACGCCCTGCCATGCCTCGCGTCCCGTGCTCACCCGAACGCACCGCCGCCGCCGCTGCCTCCTACTGTGTTGCTCACCGTCCCTCCTGCGCGCGTCACACCACAACCGCCAGCACCCTTCCGTCGCTACCTCCCGCTCCAAGCGCCGCTGGCCGCCACGCCTGCCGCTCCCATGCAGCTCGCCCGCCGCACCTGCCAGCAGTGCTGCCGTGCCTGGATCTCCAGTCCCACGCCCACACGCACCAGCATGCGCCCACACCCCTGCCCGCTCATGCACTCCCGACTGCACCTCCCCCTGGCCATGGCCACCGGTGCCTCTACGCCCGTGCGTACCCATGGCGAGCACAACCAGAGAGCTGTCTGTGCCGCTGCCACATAGGTCCGGCCCAAAAAATGAATAAAAATAAAATAATTATAATTATAATAAAATGATTACTGGAATAATTAATAAGTTAATTAACCTAAGGATTCTATGACAGAGGGGCACATCGATAATTAAACAAAATTAACTAATCTAATAAAACCAGAGACAATGATAGCCGGGACCCACCTACACTATTCCTCCTTTGAACGGTCAATGTTGACTAGGTCAACTCAGTCAATGGCCCCACCTGTCATGCACTTAGGGTAGTATTCCCTGGGTACACTTAGCAAATTTAGTTTGTTTTCGAATTAAAAAGAATTCTAGAAAAACTAGAATATTGTTTAAAATATTGAAAATTCATATAAGTTAAACCATAAGTCGGATGAAAATAATTTATATATGAAAAATGGCCAGAAAAACAAGATGAATCTGTTTATGCCATCCACATACCTATCGCATGCCTCCTACACTACAAACATGGAACCTTCTCCTCCAGGTCATTTGTCCGATAATTGCCTAAAGCCAGGAAAATATTCCCAGATATTTTCCCACTCCATCTGTAACGTGTCGCACTGCATTAGGTCACCCCTAGCACATCATATTACCATGTAATGCATCATGATGCATTTGTTTGCATTATATTTACTGTTCCTTCCCCCTTTTCTCTCCAGTAGACCCTAATATCGACGCTGCTCCTGAGTACGACTACACTCGAGACGTCCATCCCCTTTCAGCAGAGCTTCCAGCCAAGCAAAACCCCCTTGATCATTCCTATGTCGCCCATTCTTTCTCTCTCATGCTTGAATTACATTTTGCTACTATTGTTCGATAGCTCCTATTCTGATGCAGAGCCTGCTTTTGTAACCTGTTGTTACTTTAGCAGTTATCCTATGTGCTTAGAATAGGTTGACCTTGTTGCCCCGCTTTATTACCGGTGACTCGATCAATGTGATCAATGACCAGAGACCGACACATTGCCGGCAACCCCCTTAGTTGTATGTGCAGAGCTACTATCGAGTGCCGAGGTGATTACTCGTATCCCACTTACGATGATATCTCTATAGTGTAGCACATCGAGTGTGGTTAACCGAGGGTGATTCCTCACTCACCACTCTCGATGATGTCTCTGTCATGCGGCCCTTCAAGCGTGAACCTACCGAGGGTTATTCCTCCAAGTTCACCTTGACATTTTACCTCAGGTGTGAACCTAACGAGGGTGATTCCTCTCAGTTCACCTTGATGGTGAGGACACAATGTTACCTTTAACTGTTACCCCATTAACTGTTACTGCGGGGCTGAAGGGACGGGTGGTACCGTACCGGTAGAGGTGGACTTGACTTCTCAACAGTCCCTGTGTAAGTCGTGTTGACCATGAGGGTACCCGCAAGATAATGACACGACACGACCGGGGAGATAGAGACCGCCCTAGAGAGGGATGTGCCTGGCCCTTATTGTAAGTCTGCGAGACGGGGCGACAGGATCACTGATCATTTCCATGAGCTCCCTATACACTAACGGGTTTGGATAGTTGGTCTGAGTAGGTGTAACTTCTTGAGCTTGCGTTGGTTTTTCCCTTGAAGAGGAAAGGGTGATGCAACAAGAGATAAGTATTTCCATCTATTAGAGAACCAAGGTATCAATCCAGTAGGAGGTACAAGCAAGTCCCCAATTTATGCACCTGCACAAACAATCAAACACTTGCACCCAATGCGATAAAGGGGTTGGCAATCCCTTCACGGTCAATTGCAAAGGTAAGATCTGATAGAGAAAGATAAAACTAAACAGAAGAGAAAATATTGTTGGGTTTTTTGGTTTATAGATCTGAAAATAAAAGATTGCAACATAGTAGATCAAAACAAATATGATGGAAAATAGACCCGGGGGCCATAGGTTTCACTAGAGGCTTCCCTCATGAAGGCAAATAATACAGTGGGTGAACAAATTACTGTCGAGAAATTGATGGAAAAGCGCAAAGTTATGGCGATATCCAAGGCAATGATTATTCATATAGGCATCACATCCTTGTCAAGTAGACCGAAATGATTCTGCACCTACTACTATTACTCCACACATCGACCGACTCATGCCTGCATCTAGAGTATTAAGTTCAAGAGAACAGAGTAACACATTAAGAAAGATGACATGATGTAGAGGGATAAACTCAAGAAATATGATGAAAACCCCATCTTTTTATCCTTGATGGCAACAATACAAATACGTGCCTCGCTACCCCTACTTTTTCACTGGGTGAGGACACCGCAAGATTGAACCCAAAACTAAGCACCTCTCCCATTGCAAGAAAACCAATCTAGTTGGCCAAACCAAACCGATAATTCGACGAGAAATACAAAGATATCAAATCAAGCATATAAGAATTTCGAGAAGATTCAAATAATACTCATAGATAAACTGATCATAAATCCACAATTCATCGAATCTCGACAAACACACCACAAAAGAAGATTACATCGGATAGTTCTCCAAGAACATCGAGGAGAACATGGTATTGAGAATCAAAGAGAGAGAAGAAGCCATCTAGCTACTAGCTATGGACCCGTAGGTCTGAGGTAAACTACTCACACTTCATTGAAAGGGCAATAGGGTTGATGTAGAAGCCCTCTATGATCGAATTCCCCTCCGGTAGATTGCCGGAAAAGGCCCCAAGATGGGATCTCACGGGTACAGGAGGTTGCGGCGGCGGAAAAGTGTTTTCGTGGCTCCCTCGAAGGGTTTTGGAATATATGTGAATATATAGGACAAAGAGCTAGGTCAGAAGGTCCCCGAGGGGCCCACAAGGTAGGGCCCCCTAGGGCGCGCCCTCCACCCTTGCCGCTGCCTCGTGGCTCTTCTGGCTTGGACTCCAAGTCCCCTGGGTGTTCTCTGGTCCAATAAAAATCATCGCAAAGTTTTATTCCGTTTGGACTCCATTTGATACTCCTTTTTTGCGAAACTCAAAAACAAGGAAAATAGAAACTAACACTAGGATCTAGGTTAATAATTTAGTCCCAAAAATAATATAAAATAGCATAGTAATGCATATAAAACATCTGAAACAGATAATATAATAGCATGGAACAATAAAATATTATAGATACGTTGGAGACGTATCAAGCATCCCCAAGCTTAATTTCTGCTCGTCGTCGAGTAGGTAAATGATAAAAACAGATTTTTTTGATGTGGAATGCTACCTAACATATTCATCCATGTAATTTTCTTTATTGTGGCATGAATATTCATATCCATAATATTCAAAACAAAAGCTCAATACTGACATAGAAACATTAATACCTCAAGCATACTAATAAAGCGATCATGTCTTCTCAAAATAACATGGCCAAAGAAAGTTATCCCTACAAAATCATATAGTCTGGCTATGCTCCATCTTCATCACACAAAGTATTAAATCATGCACCACCCTGATATTAGTCAAGCAATTGTTTCTTACTTTTGATGCTCTCAAACTTTTTCAACTTTCACGCAATACATGAGCGTGAGCCATGGATATACTATAGGTGGAATAGAATATGGTGGTTGTGGAGAAGATAAAAGGAAGGGGATAGTCTCACATCAACTAGGCATATCAACAAGCTATGGAGATGCCCATCAATAGATATCAAAGTGAGTGAGTAGGGATTGCCATGCAACAGATGCACTAGAGCTATAAGTTTATGAAAGCTCAAAAAGGAACTAAGTGGGTGTGCATCCAACTCGCTTGCTCATGAAGACCTAGGGCAATTTTAGGAAGCCCATCATTGGAATATACAAGCCAAGTTCTAAAATGAAAAATTCCCACTAGTATATGAAAGTGACAACATAGGAGACTCTCTATCATGAAGATCATGGTGCTACTTTGAAGCACAAGTGTGAAAAGGGATACTAACATTGCCCCCTCTCTATTTTCTCTCATTTTTTGTGGGCTTCTTAGGCCTCTTTTATTTTTTTGTGGGCTTCTTTGGCATCTTTTATTTTTTGTAAAGTCCGAAGACTCATCCCAACTTGTTAGGAAATCATAGCTTGCTTCATCCTTTCCTTAAATGGGTCAATGCTCTAATAACAAAGATCATCGCACTTTTATTTACTTACAACTCAAGAATTACAACTCGATTCTAGAACAAAAAATATGATTCTATATGAATGCCTCCGGTGGTGTACTGGGATGTGCAATGAATCAAGAGTGAACTGAGATGCAAATATGAATGGTGGCTTTGCCACAAATACGATGCCAACTACATGATCATGCAAAGCAATATGACAATGATGAAGCGTGTCATAATAACCGGAACGGTGGAAAGTTGCATGGCAATATACCTAGGAATGGCTATGGAAATGCCATAATAGGTAGGTATGGTGGCTGTTTTGAGAAAGGTGATGGTGGGTTTAATGCACCGGCGAAAGTTGCGAGGTACTATAGAGGCTAGCAATGGTGGAAGGGTGAGAGTACGTATAATCCATGGACTCAACAATAGTCATAAGTAACTCACGTACTTATTGCAAAAATTTATTTGTTATCGAAACAAAGTAATAGATGCATGCTCCTAGGGGAAGGGTTGGTAGGAGTTAACCATCACGCAATCGCAACCTCCACACAAAGGATGACAATCAATAAATAAATCATGCTCCGACTTCATCACATAATGGTTCACCATACGTGCATGCTACCGGAATCAAAAACTTCAACAGAAGTAATTCTACCAATCCACAATTACTCACTAGCATGACTCTAATATTACCATCTTTATATCTCAAAACAATCATAAAGAATCAAACTTCACATAGTATTCAATGCACTTTATATGAAAGTTTTTGTTATATCCCTCTTCGATGCCCATCATATTAGGACTAAATTCATAACCAAAGCAAATTACAATGCTGTTTAGAGAGACTCTAAAAATAATATAAGTGAAGCATGAGAGTTCAACAATTTCTATAAAATGAAGCCACGGCCGTGCTCTAAAAAGATATAAGTGAAGCACTAGAGCAAAATTGCCTAGCTCAAAAGATATAAGTGAAGCACATAGAGTGTTCTAATAAATCACGATTCATGTGTGTCCCTCTCAAAAGGTGTGTACAGTGATACGTCTCCAGCGTATCTATAATTTTTTATTGTTCCATGCTGTTATATTATCATTCTTGGATGTTTTACAATCATTTTATAGTCATTTTATATTATTTTTTGGTACTAAACTATTGACATAGTGCCCAGTGCTAGTTGCTGTTTTTTGCAAGTTTTTTACATCGCAGGAAATCAATACCAAACGGAGTCCAAATGCAGCGAAACTTTTTGTGGATTTTTTGGACCATAAGACATCCAATGGGCCGGAGAAGCACCTGGGGGTGCCCCGACAGGGGCACAACCCACCAGGGCACACCTGGGCACCTCGGTGGCCTCCCGAACCACTTCTCTGCTCTATAAATACCCCAATAGTCCAGAAACCCCGGGGGAGTCGACGAAAATCAATTCTAGCCGCCGCAAGTTCCAAAAACACCAGATCCAATCTAGACACCACCACGGAGGGGTTCATCATGTCCATTGGTGCCCCTCCAATGATGCGTGAGTAGTTCATCATGTCATTGTTCTTATTGCATTACTCCGTTTCTCCATGAACTTAATACAATAGATGCATGTTGGATAGCGGTCGATGTGTGGAGTAATAGTAATAGATGCAGGCAGGAGTCGGTCTACTAATCTTGGACGTGATGCCTATATAATGATCATTGCCTGGATATCGTCATGATTATTTGAAGTTCTATCAATTGCCCAACAGTAATTCGTTTACCCACCGTTTGCTATTTTTCTCGAGAGAAGCCACTAGTGAAACCTACGGCCCCGGGTCTCTTCTTTACTATATTTTCCTTTGCGATCTATTTTAATTTTGCTTTTATTTTCATATCTATTAAACCAAAAATACAAAAATACCTTGCTGCAATTTATTCTTATTTATTTTATCTCGCGTTCCCGCGTGATCTATCTATCAATTTATTACAACTTTATCATGTCCACTTGCCAATTTCTAGCAGCGTTGCCAGAAAGGGATTGACAACCCCTTTAATACGTCGGGTTGCGAGTATTTATTATTTGTGTGCATGTACCGTTCACGTAGTGTTGCATGGTTCTCCTACTGGTTCGATAACCTTGATCTCATCACTGAGGGAAATACCTACCGTTGATGTGATGCATCATCCCTTCCTCTTTGGGGAAATACCGACGTAGTTCAAGCAGACATCATACAGCAAGGATGATTGTGGAAAACTGAAAAACAAAGACTCATATCATACAAGACACTCCAAGCAAAACACATATCATGTGGTGAATAAAATATAGCCTCAAGTAAATTTACCAATAGACGAAGACAAAAGAGGGGATGCCTTCCGGGGCATCCCCAAGCTTAGGCTCTTGGTTGTACTTGAATATTACCTTGGGGTGCCTTGGGCATCCCCAAGCTTAGGCTCTTGCCACTCGTTATTCCATAGTCCATCAAACCCAAAACTTGAAAACTTCACAACACAAAACTCAATAGAAAACTCATGAGATCCGTTAGTACAAGAAAATAAATCACGACTTATTGTACTGTTGTGAACTCATTCTTTATTTATATTGGTGTAATATCTACTATATTCCAACTTTTCCATGGTTCATACCCCCCGATAGTACACATAGATTCATCAAAATAAGCAAACAACACATAGAAAACGGAATCTGTCAAAAATAGAAAAGTCTGTAGCAATCTGTAACTCTCTAATACTTCTGAAACTCCAAAAATTCGGAAAAATTAGGAAAACAGAGGAATTTTTTAACTTAATCTTCTGAAAAAATAATCAGTATTTTATCACACTTTTGTAAAAAATGAAAATTATTTTTCTGGGCGCAAAAGCTTCAGTTTTTCAGCAAGATCAAATCAACTATCATCGTAAGCCATCCCAAAGGTCTTACTTGGCACAAACACTAATTAAAACATAAAAAAACATCTAACCAGGGGCAAGATGAGAAATTTATTGAAAACAGAACCAGAAAAGCAAGAACAAAAATAAAATTGGGTTGCCTCCCAACAAGCGCTATTGTTTAACGCCCCTAGCTAGGCATATTTCAATAGATCTAGGTATTGTCATCTTTGGTATGCAATCCATAAGTATCTCTCATAATAGATTCATATGGAAACTTAATTTTATTTATTGGAAAGTGTTCCATGCCCTTCCTTAACGAAAATTGAAATCTAATGTTTCCTTCTTACATATCAATTATCGCACCAATCGTTCTAAGGAAAGGTCTACCAAGAATAATAGGACATGTAGGATTGCAATCTATACCAAGAACAATGAAATCTACGTGCACATAATTCCTATTTGCAACAATAAGAACATCATTAATTCTTCCCATAGGTTTCTTAATAGTGGAATCCGCAAGATGCAAATTTAAAGAACAATCATCAAATTCACGGAAACCTAGCACATCACATAAAGTTTTCAGAATCGTGGAAACGCTAACAGCCAAATCACACAAAGCATGACACTCATAATATTTAATCTTAATCTTAATAGTAGGTTCACACTCATCATAAAGCTTTCTAGGGATAGAAACTTCCAACTCAAGTTTTTGTTCAAAAGATTTCATCATAACATCAACAATATGTTTAGTAAAAGCTTTATTTTGATTGTAAGCATGAGGAGAATTCAACATGGATTGCAACAAGGAAACACAATCTATCAAAGAAAAATTATAATAATTAAAATCCTTGAAATCCAAAAGATTGGGTTCATTGCTACTTAAAGTTTTGACCTCTCCAGTCCCACTTTTTATCAATTTTTGAATCAAGATCTATAAATTCCGAATCTTTGGGACGCCTTCTAGCTAAAGTTGAGTCATCTCCAGTCCCATCTTTATGAAGATTTATATTATAAAACAAAGATTCAACATGATTCACATCAATCACTTTAAGATCTTCATCATTATTTTCACGAGAAATAGAAGAACATGCTTTTACAAACCAATCTCGCTTAGCACGCATCCTAGCAGTTCTTTCTTTACATTCATTAATAGAAATCCTCATAGATTTTAGAGACTCATTAATATCATGCTTGGGTGGAATAGATCTAATTTTTAAAGAATTAATCTCAAGAGAAATTCTATCCATGTTCCTAGCCAAATCATCAATCTTAAGCAATTTTTCTTCAACCATAGCATTGAAATTCTTTTGATAACTAATAAATTCTTTAATATTGTTCTCAAGATCAGAGGGGATCTTATTATAATTTCCATAAGAATTTTTGTAGGAATTACCATAATTATTAGAGGAATTACTAGGAAATGGCCTAGGGTTGAAATTACCTCTATACGCGTTATTACCAAAATTGTTCCTACCAACAAAATTCAGATCCATAGATTCATTACTGCGACCCGACCTCAAACGGTCAAGTCTGTGTATCCGTGTTATCCCTTCACACAAGAAACAAGTCACCTGCCTAGTGAGGCATTCTTCGGCTGGGTGATTTTCCTCACAATGAGGGCATACTTTCTTGTGTTCCTCCTGGGTGTGTCCTATTTCTCTGCAAATCTTGCAAGCACAAGGTTTCTTCACTTTAGGGTCATGTGGCTTCTGGATAGGATGAGATCTTAGTACTCTCGTCTTGAATTCCTCCTAGGTTTTTGCTCCATTATATCCTTGTATGGCTTGATGCCTCTTCCACCAGGTTGCACCACTTTCTATAAAGTACTAAAGAGCATATTAAACCTCATACTTCCTTGCAATCAATTTTTTCCCGAATTGATCCTCCATGCTTTTAATCCATAGTTCTGCCTCCAACTGAGTCATCGGTCCAGAGAATACCAGTCCAACTTCATTCTTCATCTATGGGGTCCAAAGGTTTTGGGATGAGATACGAGAGAACAATGGAGGGATATACACACAATACAAACAAAAGGTTTGAAGAAACGGGTTTTATTTTGTGGCTGTCGGAAAAACATCAAACAAATGACAGCTCACAATCATCGCATCTAACATAATTATATAACAGGGGTTTGGTCTTCTGAAGGTCAAATAAATCTTCACATTCTTCAATTTCTTCAAGTCTTTGGAATCTTCAACTGTTGTCGCTTTAACTATTCTCATGTATGGTGAAATCCTCTTTACTCTGAAGAGACCATCAGTTGTCCGATATCTTGTCCTTCTTGAAGTGGCTTTAGTTGATCCTTCGAGTGGTCAAAAGGGAAAGGGGTATATTCCAACTATTTGGGGTAAGAGGGACTATTTGATAAAACCAAAAAAGATGAGAAGTAAAGGATGTTTTTGAGAATAAAGTTTTAGAAATTTCGTGTCCTAGGGGCTTTCCAGTTGCTAGGGTCACGAACTACAATCAACATGTGCTCTGATACCTTATCTGTAGCGACCGGACCTCAAACGGTCAAGTCTCTGTGTATCTGTGCCATCCCCGGATCATTATGCTGGCACACACAGTACATTGATGTATATATCAAAGTGCAATCACATGTATAAATAAGGCAAAACTGGTATATACCTCATAAGTCTCAGCGGAACAAACAATCGGGTGTGGAGTCCTATCAACGCCATCGGCAGGTTGAGTGTAGACCGTAACCCAACAATGAAACTCACTCATCGTAGAGATAATCCTACAACATGATACGTTGCAGCAGTGTAGGTCAGTACATTGAATGTACCGACAAGACCACTTTAAGAAAAACATATGATAAAACTATACTATATGCAATATGGCTTTGTGGCTCTATGTCTTAGTTTTGTTTGCGTAAAAGTTGGATTTTATTTTCCCTACAACAAAGGAAAATAACCGGAGTCCGTACTACAAAGGTTTATATCATGACATGGTTCCGCCAATTGATGTCTCATAGCCCAAATCATCATAAGTTGCCCACAATTATGTTATTAGTCTGGTGTTGAGAGTTCCGAGATAGATCCAAGTCCAGAGGCTCAAATTGTCCGTAACCGGGGACACGACTAATTGATTAGGTTTTAACCCTCTGCAGAGGTTTGTACACTTTACTCGCAAGATTCGATCCCTCTTTTTAGGTTCTCGAACTTCAGGGTGTTTGAGAACAAGATGACCGAAACATGGTCTTCCGAAGAGTTCCTCTGACCACTGTTCGGTGCTCATCCAATCCTACCATAGTTCTACATCTGCTAGCACTATCCCAGCCAGAGTTAGAGCCCATAATGACTTGCGGTTGCATAGGTAAGCTTCTGGGCATGAAGTATTCTTCCATCTCTTTGAGCCTGGGTGAAGCTTTCCGCAAGATGTCATGGCGCTTCTCCATGCATCCCGGCCATCCACTGGTTGCTCTAGGGTGCCCATCAAATCCATCCTTCACCCAGTAGTGTGTATTGAATTCTTGTCTCGAGTCTTGAAGTCTTGAGGTCCTGAAAATGTAGTCCTTGTAGATGCCATCATGAAGTTGACGTCATTGACGTAGAGTTCTTCATACTCACACCACTCCCGAGCACTCATACCAACCCCGTCTACGTTAGCGTAGCATTGAAACTAAACAATGTCCCGGGCTTGGTAACAAGGAGATGGGTTCCTACCTCAAGCAATCTACTCAACTACAAGATTCAACACTACTGGAGGGATGGTTGAAAGGGTGCTACTACATGCGAATAAAACATAGGTGTGAAAAACATGGTCAAAGTGAACTTTCCTGGTAAGTTGGTGAAGATAACAACACTCTCGGAAACTTGATAAAACTATTCGCCACTCTGAGAAAATCATGTGATCATGGATTTAGAGGATAGCAGGGTCTAGGTCTTCAAAGCAAATTCAAATGGACTCCAAATAAAATGAAACTTTGCACATAAATAATTGGACATATAAAGGCCACTATGCACATTTTATTTTGCCAAAATCAAGTCTTTATAAAACACCAAAAAACAAATAGTGCTCCTGTTTAATTAAAAACCAGTAAAAATCATTTTTAAAATACCAACATGATTTCAAATTCATTTTTCTCTAGTTTTCTGTTGAAGGAAATCATGTTACCCTACTTTCCATATATTTTCCTTTTGGAGAAAAATAATTTGATAAAATCCCTCAAATGAATTTGAATTTGAAATTCAAACCACTTTGAAGTCTTTTCTATTTTTCCTTATTCAAGTATATTTTAAATTTGCCCCTGGCTTGGAGTGTCATATTGCTCCTCTCTTTATTTTAAAATTGGTCAGGGGAATTTGAAATTATTCAAAACAGAAAGGATTCCAAATGGAATTTAAAATAGTTTAACTCCCCACTCTCTTTCATTTAAATTTGGAGAAGTCATTTCATCTCCTGTCTTGAGAGTCCTTGAGTGGCATGAAGTTTGAATTACTTTCAAATGAAGTTTCAAGTCATTTCAAATAGATTTCTTGGGGGGAAAGTCCTTTTATTCCCTTTCATTCAACTTTGAAAAGTTTCAAATTTCAATCAATTACACACAATCATTCATACAACAACCAAACAAAGAATCATAAATATTTATTTAATATAACATTCCAAAATTTAGAATTTTGGGATGTTACATTCATTATTATTCTCAATAAAAGTAGACAAAGGAATATCATTAGGATCAATAGTAGCACTCTTACTAGCAAATAATTTCATAAGTGCATCCATCTTTCCGCTCAAAACATTATTTCTTCAATCGCATGCAATTTTTTACTAGTAGAAGATCTTTCGGTGTTCCATTGAGTATAATTAGCCATAAAATTATCTAGGAGTTTAGTAGCTTCTCCTAATGTGATTTCCATAAAAGTACCTCCCGCGGCCGAATCTAAAAGATTTCTAGAAGCGAAATTCAATCTGGCATAAATTTTTTGTCTAATCATCCGTAAACTCAAACCATGGGTAGGGCAATTTCTTATCATCAATTTCATCCTCTCCCAATATTGTGCAACATGTTCATGATCAAGTTGCTTAAAATTCATAATATCATTCCTAAGGGAGATGATCTTAGCGGGAGGAAAATACTTGGAAATAAAAGCATCTTTACACTTGTTCCATGAATCAATACTATTTTTAGGCAAAGATGAAAATCAAGTTTTAGCTCTATATCGAAGTGAGAACGGAAATAGCTTCATTTTAACAATATCATTATCCACATCTTTCTTCCTTTGCATATCACACAACTCAACAAAAGTATTTAGATGGGATGCGACATCTTCACTAGGAAGGCCAGAAAGTTGTTCCTTCATAACAAGATTCAACAAAGCGGCATTAGTTTCATAAGATTCCGCACTAGTGTCATGAGCAATCAGAGTGCTAATAAAATCATTATTATTGGTGTTGGAAAAGTCACACAACTTGGTATTCTCTTGAGTCATCGTGACAAGGCAAGCAATCTAACACACGAGCAACCAAAAAGAAAACGAAAAGATGAACAGAAAAAGGGCGAATAAAAAGGCAACTCTTTTTGTATTTTTTTGAAAATCATTTTAGAAGTGGGGGAGAGGAAAACAGGAGGCAAATGGAAAATAATGTAATGCAAGAGATGAGACTTTATGATGGGTACATGGTAGGCTGGATGTAGACTTCCCCGGCAACGGCACCAGAAATTCTTCTTGCTACTTCTTGACCTTGCGTATTTCCCTTGAAGAGGAAAGGGTGATGCAACAAAGTAGAGATAAGTATTTCCCTCGGTTAGAGAACCAAGGTATCGATCCAGTAGGAGGTACAAGCAAGTCCCCAATCTATGCACTTGCACAAAAAATCAAACACTTGCACCCAACGCGATAAAGGGGTTGTCAATCCCTTCACGGTCAATTGCAAAGGTGAGGTTAGATAGAGAAAGATAAAACTAAACAAAAGATAAAATATTTTTGGGTTTTTTGGTTTATAGATCTGAAAATAAAAGATTGCAAAATAGTAGATCGGAAACAAATATGCTGGAAAATAGACCCGGGGGCCATAGGTTTCACTAGAGGCTTCTCTCATGAAGGCAAATAATACGGTGGGTGAACAAATTACTGTCGAGCAATTGATATAAAAGCGCAAACTTATGACGATATCCAAGGCAATGTTTATGCATATAGGCATCCAGTCCGTGTCAAGTAGACCGAAATGATTCTGCATCTACAACTATTACTCCACACATCGACCGACTCCTCCATGCCTCTAGAGTATGAAGTTCAAGAGAACAGAGTAATGCATTAAGAAAGATGACATGATGTAGAGGGATAAACTCAAGCAATATGATGAAAACCCCATATTTTTATCCTTGATGGCCACAATACAAATACGTGCCTCACTACCCCTACTTTGTCACTAGGTGAGGACACCGCAAGATTGAACCCAAAACTAAGCACCTCTCCCACTGCAAGAAAAACCAATCTAGTTGGCAAACCAAATCGATAATTCAAAGAGAATTACAAAGATATCAAATCATGTATATAAGAATTTAGTGAAGATTCAAATAATATTCATAGATAATCTGATCATAAATCCACAATTCATCGGATCTCGACAAACACAACACAAAAGAATATTACATCGAATAGTTCTCCAAGAACATCGAGGAGAACATGGTATTGAGAATCAAAGGGAGAGAAGAAGCCATCTAGCTACTAGCTATGGACCCGTATGTCTGAGGTAAACTACTCACGCTTCATCGGAAGGGTAATAGGGTTGATGTAGAAGCCCTCCGTGATCGAATCCCCCTACGGCAGATTGCCGGAAAAGGCCCCAAGATGGGATCTCACGGGTATAGAAGGTTGCGGTGGCAGAAAAGTGTTTTCGTGGCTCCATCAAAGGGTTTTCGAATATATGTGAATATATAGGAAGAAGAGATACGTCAAAAGTTTATCGAGGGGTCCACAAGATGAACAGATACCTTGTAGGAGAATGATGTGATGGACAAGACCCAATCCTAAGCATAGCACAAGATCGTGTAGTTCGTTTGCTAGAGCTTTTCTAATGTCAAGTATCATTTCCTTAGACCATGAGATTGTGAAACTCCCGGATACCGTAGGAATACTTTAGGTGTCTCAAATGTCACAACGTAACTGGGTGACTATAAAGGTGCACTACAGGTATCTCCGAAAGTGTCTGTTGGGTTGGCATGAATCGAGACTAGGATTTGTCACTCCGTATGACCGAGAGGTATCTCTGGGCCCCTTCGGTAATGCATCATCATAATGAGCTCAATGTGACTAAAGAGTTAGCCACGGGATCATGTATTATGCAATGAGTAAAGAGACTTCCGTAACAAGATTGAACAAGGTATGGGGATACTGACGATCGAATCTCGGGCAAGTAACATACCGATGGACAAAGGGAATTGTATATGGGATTGATTGAATCCCCGATATCGTGGTTCATCTGATGAGATCATCGTGGAACATGTGGGAGTCAATATGGGTATCTAGATCCCGCTATTGGTTATTGGCCTGCGAGGTGCCTTGGTCATGTCTGCATGGTTCCCGAACCCGTAGGGTCTACACACTTAAGGTTCGGTGACGCTAGAGTTGTAATGGGAAATTGTATGTGGTTACCGAAGGTTGTTCAAAGTCTTGGATGAGATCCCGGATGTCACGAGGAGTTCTGGAATGGTCCGGAGGTGAAGATTTATATATGGGAAGTGTAGTTTTAATCGCCAGAAGGTTTCAGGGTTATCGATGTTGTACCAGGACCACCGAAAGGTGTCCGGGGGTTCACCGGGTGGGGCCACCTACCCCGGGGGATCAAGTGGGCTGAATATGGGTGGAAACCATCCCCCTAGAGGGCTGGTGTGCCTCCCAAGGGGCCCAAGGCACCTAGGTTGGGAACCCTAGGGGGTGGGGGCACCCCCACCAACTTGGGGGGCAAGCACCCCCTTGGCTGTTGCCCCCCTCTAGATGCATCTAGGGGGCCGGCCCCCTCTTACCTCCCCCCTATAAATAGTGAGGGGTGGGGGCGTAGCCGCAACCTTCCCCTGGCACAGCCCTTCCCCCTCCAACTCCTCCTCTTCCTCCTCCTCCTCCGTAGTGCTTGGTGAAGCCCTGCTGGAGAACCACAAGCTCCACCACCACCACCACACCGTCGTGCTGCCGGAGTTCTCCCTCAACTTCTCCTCTCCCCTTGATGGCTCAATAAGGAAGAGACGTCCCCGGGTTGTACGTGTGTTGAACGCGGAGGCGTAGTCCATTCGGCGCTTGGATCGGATCTTCCGCGATTTGAATCGCCGCGAGTACGACTCCATCAACCGACAACCATGTTCTTGCAACGCTTCCGCTTAGCGATCTTCAAGGGTATGAAGATGCACTCCCTCTCACTCATTGCTAGCATCTCCTAGATTGATCTTGGTGACACGTAGGATTTTTTTGAATTATTACTATGTTCCCCTACAATAAGGAGGTGGTTCTGCTTTAGGCCCCGTTCGCAACGCGCAGGAGCGCAAAGGACGATAGGCCCATGACCCCTTCACACTTAGGATATAGACTGGCATGCTGGCCTCTCTGTTGAGCCTAGGTAGGACTACGGTGTGTCGATCAGCTGAGGCCAAGCATGACCCGGAAAAGTGTGTCTGGCCAAACTTAATCGCATGTGTTGGGTAAGTTGGTGCACCCCTGTAGGGAAGTATATCTATTCGAATAGTCATGTCCAAGGTAACTGACGCTCAAAGTTGTATATTGATCTACTACAACTAGAATTGGATACTTGTGACACTAAGTGGATATGATGGCTCCAGGATTGCTTTCTCGTGGGGAGTTGAGGATGGAGGAAATATGCCCTGGAGGCAATAATAAAGTTGTTATTTATATTTCCTTATATCATGATAAATGTTTATTATTCATGCTAGAATTGTATTAACCGGAAACTTGATACATGTGTGGATACATAGACAAAACACCATGTCCCTAGTAAGCCTCTACTAGACTAGCTCGTTAATCAAAGATGGTTAAGTTTCCTAACCATAGACATGTGTTGTCATTTGATAAGCGAGACCACGTCATTAGGAGAATGATGTGATGTACAAGACCCATCTGTTATCTTAGCATGTTGATCGTTCAGTTTTAGTGATATAGCTTTCTTCATGTCATATACATATTCCATCGACTATGATATTATGCAACTCCCGGATACCAGAGGAATACCTTGTGTTGTTGATCTAACATTGAGCCCATACTACCTTATCTTCTCCTTTTGGATAAAATATTTGCAGATTCCATCTTAGTCCACGGCACTCTTGCACTATTATTTTCATATCATTCGGTCGTGCAAGTGAAAGGCAATAATGACGATATTTGATGAACTCATTGTGGCAGAGAGAAACAGGTATCAACTCAACTTGTTTTGTTTCTGTAAATATGTTTAACCTATCAAACATCACAACATAACTGGGTGATTATAAATATGCTCTACAGGTATCTCCGAAGGTGTTTGTTGGGTTTGCATAGACCGAGATTAGGATTTGTCACTCTGAGTATTGGAGAGGTATCTTTGGGCCCTCTCGGTAATGCACATCGTAATAAGCCTTGCAAGCATTGTGAATAATGAGTTAGTTGCAGGATGATGTATTACGGAACGAGTAAAGAGACTTGCCGGTAACGAGATTGAACTAGGTATGAAAATACCGACGATCGAATCTCGGGCAAGTAACATACCGATGACAAACAGAATAACGTATGTTGTTTTTGCGGTTTGACCGATAAAGATCTTCGAAAAATATGTAGGAACCAATATGAGCATCCAGGTTCCGCTATTGATTATTGACTGGAGATGTGTCTCAGTCAAGTCTACATAGTTCTCGAACCCGTAGGGTCCGCACGCTTAACGTTCGATGATGATTTGTATTATGAGTTATGTGTTCTGGTGACCGAAGTTTGTTTGGAGTCCCGGATGAGATCATGGAGATGACGAGGAGTCTCGAAATGGTTGAGAGGTAAATATTCATATATTGGAAAGTAGTATTCAGACATCAGAATGGTTCCGAGTGATTCAGGTATTGTTTTGGAGTACCGAGGGGTTACCGGAACCCCCCGAGGAAGTGTTGGGCCTACATGGGCCTAAGGGAGAGAGAGGGAAGCCCGCGCGGGGGGGGGGGGTGTGCCCCCTCTGAGGGAGTCCGAATAGGACAAGGACGAAGGAGTGCGCCCCCCGTTTCTCTCCCTCTCCCTCTCCTTCCTTTCCCTCCGGTGGAAGAAAGGAAAGCGGGGTGCGAATCCTACTAGGAGTGGAGTCCTAGTAGGGCTCCCCCCATGGCGTGCCCCCTCCTGGCCGGCCGCCTCCTCCTCCCCTCCTTTATATATGGGGGCGGGGGGCACCCCAAAGTCACATCAATTGTTCTTTTAGTCATGTGCGGTGCCCGCTTCCACAATTTACTCCTCTGGTCATAGCGTCGTAGTGCTTAGGCGGCCTGCGCGGATCACATCACCATCACCATCACCACACCATTGTGCTGACAGAACTCTCCCTCGACCTTCTGCTGGATCACGAGTTCGAGGGATGTCATCGAGCTGAACGTGTGCTGAACACGGAGGTGTCGTACGTTCGGTACTTGATTGGTTGGATCGCGAAGACGTTCGACTACATCAACCGCGTTAACCTAACACTTCTGCTTTTGGTCTACGAGGGTACATGGACACACTCTCCCCTCTCGTTGCTATGCCTCTCCTAGATAGATCTTGCGTGATCGTAGGATTTTTTTTTAAATTGCATGCCACGTTCCCCAAGGGTGGCATCCGAGCCAGGTCTATGCGTAGATTATATGTACGACTAGAACACAAAGAGTTGTGGGTGGTGATTGTCATACTGCTTACCACCAATGTCTTATTTTTATTCAGCGGTATTGTTGGATGAAGCGGCCTGGACCAACCTTACATGACCATGTTCATGAGACCGGTTCCACCGACAGACATGCAACTAGTTTTGCATAAAGGTGGCTGGAGGGTGTCTGTTTCTCCAACTTTAGTTGAATCGAATTTAACTACGGCCGGTCCTTGTTGAAGGTTAAAACAACAAACTTGATAAATCACTGTTGTGGTTTTGATGCATAGGTAAGAATGGTTCTTGCTAGAAGCCTGTAGTAGCCACGTAAAAATTGCAACAACAAAGTAGAGGACGTCTAACTTATTTTTGTAAAAGTTATCGGCAACTGGTAGGAGCCTGATGGTTGTCGCTTTATTGTATGAAATGCAAACGCCATGTAATTGCTTTACTTTATCACTATGCGTTAGTGATAGTTGTAGAAGCAATAGTTGGTGAGACGACAACGACGCTACGATGGAGATCAAGGTGTCAAGCTGGTGATGATGGAAATCATGACAGTGCTTTGGAGATGGAGATCAAAGGCACAAGATGATGATGGCCATATCATGTCACATATTTTGATTGCATGTGATGTTTATTTTTTATGCATCTTATTTTGCTTAGTACGGCGGTAGCATTATAAGATGATCCCTTACTAAATTTTCAAGGTATCAGTGTTCTCCTTGAGTATGCACCGTTGCGATAGTTCATCGTGCTGAGACACCACGTGATGATCGGCTGTGATAAGCTCTACGTTCACATACAACAGGCGCAAGACAGTTTTGCACATGCAGAATACTTGGGTTAAACTTGATGATCCTAGCATGTACAGACATGGCCTCGGAACACTGGAGACCGAAAGGTCGAACATGAATCATATAGTAGATATGATCAACATAGAGATGTTCACCATTCAAAACTACTCCATCTCACGTGATGATCGGACATGGTTTAGTTGATATGGATCACGTGATCATTTAGATGACTTGAGGGATGTCTATCTAAGTGGGAGATCTTAAGTAATATGATTAATTTAACTTAATTTATCATGGACTTAGTCATGATAGTTTTGTGCAAATCTAGGTTGTAGATCAATAGCTCGCATCGTAGATCCTATATATTTTTGATATGTTCCTAGAGAAAACTAAGTTGAAAGATGATAGTAGCAATAATGCAGACTGAGTCCGTGATATGAGGATTATCGTCATTGCTATACAGAAGAATTATGTCCTTGATGCACCGCTAGGTGACAGATCTATTGCAGGAGCAGAAGCAGACGTTATGAACGTTTGACAAGCTCGGTATGATGACTACTTGATAGTTTAGTGAGCCATGCTTAACGGCCTAGAACCAGGACTTCAAAAACGTTTTGAACGCCATGGAGCATATGAGATGTTCTAAGAGCTGAAATTGGTATTTCAGACTCCAACTTGATTCAGGCAGTGAGCATGTACTCAGAATGTCTTGGTACTACAATCATTTGAATCAAGTTGGAGTTAATCTTCTAGATAAGATAGTGATTGACTAAGTTCTCTAGTCACTATCACCAAGTTACTAGAACTTCGTGATGTTGAAATCGGCGAAGGTAGAAATCAAGAAATAGCATCAAGTGTTGATGTTTAACAAGACCACTAGTTTCAAGAAAAAAGGGCAAGGGAAGGAAAGGGAACTTCGAGAAGAATGGCAAGCAAGTTGTCACTCTCAGGAAGAAGCCCAAAAGCTGAACCCAAGCCTGAAACTGAGTGCTTCTACTGCAAAGGAAATGGTCATTGGAAGCGGAAAGGCCCCAAATGCTTGGCGGATAGGAAGGATGGCAAAGTGAACAAAGGTATATTTGATATACATGTTGTTGATGTGTACTTTACTAGTATTCATAGTAGCCCCTAGGTATTTGATACCAGTTCAGTTGCTAAGATTAGTAACTCGAATAGGAGTTACAAAATGAACAGAGACTAGTTAAGGGCAAAGTGACGAGGTGTGCTGGAAGAGATTCCAAGGTTGATAAGATCACCATCGCATACTCCGTCTACCTTCGGGATTAGTATTTAACCTAAATAAATGTTATTTGGTGTTTGTGTTGAGCATGAATATCATTGGATCATGTTTATTGCAATACGGTTATTCATTTAAGTCAGAGGATAATTGTTATTCTATTTACTTGAATAAAACCTTCTATGGTCATACACCCAATGTAAATTGTTTATTGAATCTCGATTATAATGATACACATACTCCAAATATTGATGCCAAAAGATGCAAAGTTGATAATGATAGTGCAACATATTTGTGGCACTGCCATTTAGGTCATATTGGTGTGAGGCGCATGAAGAAACTCCATGCAGATGGGCTTTTGGAATCACTTGATTATGAATCATTTGATGCTCGCGAACCATGCCACATGGGCAATATGACTAATACTCTGTTCTCTAGAACAATGGAACAAGCCACTAATTTGTTGGGGAATGTAGCATGCAATTTCAAAAAATTTCCTTAATCACACAAGATCTATCTAGGAGATGCATAGCAACGAGAGGGGGAGAGTGTGTCCACGTACCCTCGTAGACCGAAAGCGGAAGCGTTATGTTAACGTGGTTGATGTAGTCGAACATCTTCGCGATCCAACCGATCGAAGTACCAAACATATGACACCTCCATGTTCAACATACGTTCAGCACGATGACGTCCCTCGAGCTCTTGATCCAGTAGAGGGCCGAGGGAGAGTTTTGTCTGCACGACGGCGTGGTGATAGTGTTGATGATGTGATCCGCGCAGGGCTTTGCCTAAGCACTACGACAATATGACCGAGGTGGTAAACTGTGGAGGGGGCACCGCACATGGCTGAGGAACAATTTATGTGCCTTTGGGGTGCCCCCCGCCCCCATATATAAAGGAGGAGGGAAGGAGGCGGCCGGCCTAAGGACGCGCCAAAGGGGGGGAGTCCAACTAGGACTCCCAATCCTAGTTGGACTCCCTTTCCTTCTCCGGAGAGGGGAAAGAGGGAAAGGAGAGGAAGAGGAGAAGGAAAAGGGGGGGCACCCCCTCCCTAGTCCAATTCGGACTCCCTATAGGGAGGGGGCGCGGCCACCCCTTGAGGGATGCCTCCCCTCTCCCCTATGGCCCATGTAGGCCCAATATCCAACCGGGGGGTTCCGGTCACCTCCCGGTACTCCAAAAAAACACCCAAACCTTTCCGAAACCATTCTGGTGTCCGAATACCTTCGTCCAATATATCAATCCTTACCTCTCGACCATTTCGAGACTCCTCGTCATGTCCGTGAACTCATCAGGGACTCCGAACAAAATTCGGTCATCAAAACACATAACTCATAATACAAATCATTATCGAACATTAAGCGTGCGGACTCTACGGGTTTGAGAACTATGTAGGCATGACCGAGACACATCTTCGGTCAATAACCAATAGCGGAAACTGGATGCTCGTATTGGCTCCTACATATTCTACGAAGATCTTTATCGGTCAAACCGCATAACAACATACGTTATTCCCTTTGTCATCGGTATGTTACTTGCCCAAGATTCAATCATCGGTATCATCATACCTAGTTCAATCTCATTATCGTCTCTTTACTCATTCCGTAATGCATCATCTCGCAACTAACTCATTAGTCACATTGCTTCCAAGGCTTATAGTGATGTGCATTACTGAGAGGTCCCAGAGATACCTCTCTGATACTTGGAGTGACAAATCCTAATATCAATCTATGCCATCTCAACAAACACCTTTGGAGACACCTGTAGAGCATATTTTCTATCAGCTAGTTACGTTGTGACATTTGATAGCACTGAAGGTGTTCCTCCGGTATTCGGGAGTTGTATAATCTCATAGTCAGAGGAATATGTATAAGTCATGAAGAAAGCAATAGCAATAAAACTAAACGATCATAATGCTAAGATAACGGATGGGTCTTGTCCATCACATCATTCTCTAATGATGTGATCCCATTCATCAAATGACCACACATGTCTATGGTCAGGAAACTTAACCATCTTTGATTAATGAGCCAGTCAAGTAGAGGCATTATAGGGACACTCTGTTTGTCTATGTATTCACACATGTACGAAGTTTCCGGTTAATACAATTCTAGCATGAATAATAAACATTTATCATGATATAAGGAAATATAAAAAACAACTTTATTATTGATTCTAGGGCATATTTCCTTCAGTCTCCCACTTGCACTAGAGTCAATAATCTAGATTACATAGTAATGATTTTAACACCGATGGAGTCTTGGTGCTGATCATGTTTTGCTCATGAGAGAGGCTTAGTCAACGGGTCTGCAACATTCAGATCCGTATGTATCTTGCAAATCTCTATGTCTCCCTCCTTGACTTGATCGTGGATGGAATTGAAGTGTCTCTTGATGTGTTTGGTTCTCTTGTGAAATCTGGATTCCTTCACTGAGGCAATTGCTCCAGTATTGTCACAAAAGATTTTCATTGGACCCGATGCACCAGGTATTACACCTAGATCGGATATGAACTCCTTCATCCAGACTCCTTCATTTGATACTTCCGAAGCAACTATGTACTTCGCTTCACATGTAGATCCCGCTACAACGCTCTGCATGGAACTGCACCAACTAACAGCTCCACCATTTAATATAAATACGTATCCGGTTTGTGACTTAGAGTCATCCAAATCAGTGTCAAAGCTTGCATCGACGTAACCATTTACGACAAGCTCTTTGTCACCTCCATAAACGAGAAACATATCCTTAGTCCTTTTCAGGTATTTCAAGATGTTCTTGACCGCTGTCCAGTGATCCACTCCTGGATTACTTTGGTACCTCCCTGCTAAACTTATAGCAAGGCACGCATCAGGTCTGGTACACAGCATTGCATACATGATAGAACCTATGGCTGAGCATAGCGAATGACTTCCATTTTCTCTCTATCTTTTGCAGTGGTCGGGAATTGAGTCTGACTCAACTTCACACCTTGTAACACAGGCAAGAACCTTTTCTTTGACTGATCCATTTTGAACTTCTTCAAGACTTTATCAAGGTATGTGCTTTGTGAAAGTCCAATTAAGCGTCTTGATCTATCTCTATAGATCTTGATGCCCAATATATAAGCAGCTTCACCGAGGTCTTTCATTGAAAAAATCTTATTCAAGTATCCTTTTATGCTATCCAGAAATTCTGTATTATTTCCAATCAACAATATGTCATCCACATATAATATTAGAAATGCTATAGAGCTCCCACTCACTTTCTTGTAACTACAGGCTTCTCCAATAGTCTGTATAAAACCATATGCTTTTATCACCCTATCACAGCATATATTCCAACTTCGAGGGGCTTGCACCAGTACATAAATGGATCATTGGAGCTTGAACTCTTTGTTAGCACCTTTAGGATTGACCAAACCTTCTGGTTGCATCATATACTACTCTTCTTTAAGGTATCCATTAGGGAATGCAGTTTTGACATCCATTTGCCAAATTTCATAATCATAAAATGCAGCAATTGCTAACATGATTCGGATAGACTTAAGCATCCCTACGGGTGAGAAGGTCTCATCGTAGTTAACTCCTTGAACTTGTCGAAAACCTTTCGCAACAAGTCGAGCTTTGTAGATAGTAACATTACCGTCAGTGTCAGTCTTCTTCTTGAAGATCCATTTATTATCTATGGCTTGCCGATCGTCGGGCAAGTCAACCAAAGTCCACACTTTGTTCTCATACATGGATCCCATCTCAGATTTCATGGCCTCAAGCGTTGAGCATGATGGTTGTTCTCATACTTTGTTCTCATACTTTGTTATTTGGTGCCAGCATTGAGCATGAACATTATATCTGGATCTTGTTTGATACGAGACGGTTATTCATTTAAATCAGAGAATAAAGTATGGGATCCATGTATGAGAACAAAGTATGGACTTTGGTTGACTTGCCCGATGATCGGCAAGCCATAGATAATAAATGTATCTTCAAGAAGAAGACTGATGCTGATGGTAATGTTACTATCTACAAAGCTCGACTTGTTGCGAAAGGTTTTCAACAAGTTCAAGGAGTTGACTACGATGAGGCCTTCTCTCCCGTAGCGATGCTTAACTCTGTCCGAATCATGTTAGCGATTGCCGCATTTTATGATTATGAAATCTGGAAAATGGACATCAAAACTGCATTCCTTAATGGATTTCTCAAAAAAAGAGTTGTATATGATGCAACCAGACGGTTTTGTCGTTCCTAAAGGTGCTAACAAAGTGTGCAAGCTCCATCGATCCATTTATGGACTGGTGCAAGCATCTCAGAGTTGGAATATATGCTTTGATGAGGTGATAAAAGCATATGGTTTTATACAAACTTTTGGAGAAGCCTGTATTTACAAGAAAGTGAGTGGGAGCTCTGTAGCATTTCTAATATTATATGTGCATTGGTACAACGACGTGCTAAACAAACAGTTTTTAACCCCTTTCTGCGACGGCATTTGGAACCGTCGCCAAGTGAGTGTGGGCAATAGGGGGGTCCTTCCCACATGACCCAGAAATCGTCGAGGATAGGCCCTCCTGGGACCCAGGCTGGGGTCGTGTGCGATCGGGCGAGGCATCGAAACCCAATCATTTCCGTCGGTATGTACATCCCACACGGTGAATCCCAGAAAATCATTTCCATAGGTACGTACATCCCACACAGTGAATCCCGAAAAATCATTTCCGTAGGTATGTACATCCCACACGGCGAATCCCAGAAAAACATTTCCGTAGGTATGTACATCCCACACGGTGAATCCTAGAAAAACATTTCCGTAGGTATGTATATCACACACAATTCTTTGTGTGGAAACGTTTGTGCAAGGTGGCCTAACGCAAACTGTTTTCTGCCGGAAGCCGTGTGTGATTGTTAGTTGATCAAACACACCTACTTTCTAGAAACCGTGTGGGTTGTTTGAGTTCATCGCCCACGGTGCTATCTGAGGAACCGTCTGCACTAGAAAACCCCAATATGTAGGGTAATTAGCCTATTATTGATAATCCATGTACTAATCAAACTAATATTTCTTATAAAACACGCTAGATATTTCATATCCGTATAAAAGCAACCAGGATTTCATAATCGAATTAAATCAGATAGCTTCGGCACTCAGTTACGCCATTACACAATAGCACCAAGTTTCACATGCAAAATCAAAAAACTTTGGAAAGTAGCATCATACACGGTAAATAGACAGATGAATCTCATCTGGGAAACTGCAGAAGCGGAAGGAAAATATTGATCCTTCAGTGATGTTGAATGTCCTTGCAACTTTAGGCTAGTGGCTATGGATAATTGCTCGCCCAACCTTCGTCCTCTTCAGCAAGACTTCAATATTGTACCGTGGGTGTTAAATGAATACCTTCCTCGCCTCTTGACCATGCAGGTGGTTTGAGAGGTAATCATCGGTGAACTGCTTTGAAAAGTACTGAAAACAAAGCTATGCATAAATCGCTATTGTAAATTTTGGAATGGCGCAAGGGGTACAAACAAGGTAAAAAGTTGGTACCATCCTATAGTTGACTGATGTCTTCTTCATTGTGCAAACAAAGATCTTGCTGTTATTCGTTGCTAGTTTCTTCATCCTAACAATCTTTCTGAGTTTCTTGACTTGACTGATATTCATGGACATTTCATTTCCCCATATGCAAAATGGGTCGAATAGTGGGTCTAAGCCTCTGACAGCAGGACCTACATGTGCAAGACCAAATAGTAAGAAACCTAAATATTAGAATGATTCCTGCAACTGCACAATAATCTGCTATTAGCCAAAGGACCCTACTTGAACAAACCTCGATGGTAAACCGCAGTGTCTCCCATTGTTTCCCTGCAACACACATAAGGAAGATCTTGATCAGGTTAACTGAGAGTTGCCATACTATCAGTAGAATATGTATTGAGTACAACCAAATTCGATTGGTGTCACATGCATAACAATACAAAATTGTACCCACATCAAATGAAAATCAAATTGCAGAACTGAACCAAACAGTTAAATGGACAGCAGACCAAATGAACCAAAATAGTTAACTGAGCACGACATTGCAGAATAGAAACATGTACTAGAAGATAAGATAGTTAAAAAAACAAAGAATGCTTGAGAACAGTACTATGAAATGTAGCAATTGTTGGACCAAAGTGTTAACTGAAGATTACATTTCGGAGGACCAAACAGTTAACTGAACATCAGATTGCATATTAACATTACAGAGGACAAATCACTAGAAGGCACTGGCAGTGGCCTCGAGAAAACATCACGAACTATATTTTAAAGTAGACAACCGCGTGGCGGTGTCGACGGTGGCCTTAAAGACGAGGTGCTCCTCCAAGACCTGGCGGTCAACACGCATGGCAGCCATAGCGACCTCGTTCGCACGTGTGGCCACATGCTATTGAGCTCCACATTATACTGCGTGTAAAATGGTTGTGGGCAGCACTTAATTGGAGGAGGGGGGCAGTGATTTCGGTGGAAGGTGTCGCTCCGTCGGTCGGGGCATGTGGGACGGGAAAGGAGGAGGATGTTGTGGGTGGGGTGTGGATTACCTGACCATATCGACGAGGCCATGCAGCAATAAGAAGGGTCACCGGTGAGGAGGCGGCGCTGCAAGAAGAAGGGTTGCCGGCGAGGAGGCGACGCTGCAAGAAGAAGGGTAGCCGGCGAGGAGGCGGTGCTGCAAGAAGAAGGGTCGCCGGCGAGGAAGCTGAGCTGCCAGTAAGCAGGAGTGAAGGTTTGAACTTGGAAAGCAAGGAGGAACAGTGGAAATGTGGCTTTTCGTAGGAGGGAGGGGGAGATAGATATTTCCGTGATGGCAAAAAAATTCGCTCGGTGCCGCAAGAAACTGGCGCGCAAGTGTGGTTCAAGAGGGGGCAGTGGACTGTAGATGACGAAGCTTCCTGCGTAAGCCAGACAAGACGGTGCACCAAGATATTTTATATCGCATCCCACACGATTCTTTCTAGTAAACTGTTTGTGGTATACCTGATTTTTTCATTATGTTTTGAAAGACAAAATGATGTTACGGAGGGAAAGATGGTGTTTGAATTGCTAGAACATTTATGTATAGTGAACATGCAACTAGTACATGAGTGTCGTGTTTAAATTTGGAATTATTTCGGGTTCGTTTGGCATTTTTATGCATTAATTGAGTTTTTGGGCATTTAATGTGCATAATTCAAATTTGAACTACAAGCACATGCTCCAATGCACCAAAGTTTGTTGAAAAATCACATGTGTGTCTTTGGGTGAATTTATAGGTCCCATGCAAGAAATGGGAATAAAATTCAAACATCTAGGTGTTGTGGATCGGCCGGAATGATCCAGAAACTTGGATTTTTTAATTCCTGTAAATCCAAAACATGGCTGAAAATCATGAAACTTGGCATGCTGTCATGACATGGCACCAACATGCTATGGTAATTTTTTTGGCCGAATTGGGACAAGCTTTGGTGTAAGCTTCTTGCAAACTGGAGCTTCCCTCAAGAAGTCTCGTGGTTCCCAGAGGGGACGTGTCACCTCTGTGTGCGAAACGACATACGTACACTGCCTTCTCCCGCCTTAATTTTTTACACAGGCAGATTAGACCAAATAGAAGTATCGTGCTAAATTTTGGAATTATTCTGGGTTCATTTGGCCTTATTATACATTAATTGAGTTTCTATGCATTTAATGTGCATAATTCAAATTTGAACTACAAGCACAGGCTCCAGTGCACCAAAGTTGTTTGAAAAATCACATGTGTGTCCTTGGGTGAATTTCTAGGTCCCATGCAAGAGATGGGAGTGGAAGTCAAACATCTGGGCATCGTGGCTCGGCCGGAAAGATGGAGAAACTTGGTTTTTTTAATTCCTGTAAATCCAAAACACGTCTGAAAATCATGAAACTTGGCATGGTGTCATGACATGGCACCAACATGCTACGGTAATTTTTTTGGCCGAATTGGGACAAGCTTTGGTGTAAGCTTGTTGCAAACCGGAGCTTCCCTCAAGAAGGCTCGTGGTTCAGAGAGGGAACATGCCACCTCCGTGTGCTAAACGGCATACGTACACTGCCTTCTCCCGCCTTAATTTTTGTACACTGGCAGATTAGGCCAAATAGAAGGATCATGCTAAATTTTGGAATTATTCCGGGTTCGTTTGGCCTTTTTCATACATTAATTGAGTTTTTGGGCATTTAATGTGCATAATTCAAATTTGAACTACAAGCACATGCTCCAGTGCACTAAAGTTGGTTGAAAAATCACATGTGTGTCCTCGGGTGAATTTCTAGCTCCCATGCAAGAAATGGGAATGAAATTCAAACATCTGGGCATCATGGCTCGGCCGAAAAGACTGAGAAACTTGGTTTTTTAATTACTGTAAATCCAAAACATGCCTGAAAATCATGAAAGTTGGCATGGTGTCATGACATGGCACCAACATGATGTGGTAAATTTTTTGGCCGAATTGGCACAAGCTTTGGTGTAAGCTTCTTGCAAACAGGAGCTTCCCTCAAGAAGGCTCGTGGTTCCGAGAGGGAACATGTCACCTCCGTGTGCGAAACGACATACGTACACTGCCTTCTCCCGCCTTAATTTTTTTACACAGGCAGATTAGAGCAACTAGAAGTATCATGCTAAATTTTGGAATTATTCCGAGTTCATTTGGCCTTTTTCATACATTAATTGAGTTTCTGCGCATTTAATGTGCATAATTCAAATTTGAACTACAAGCACATGATCCAATGCAACAAAGTTGTTTGAAAAATCACATTTGTGTCCTGGGGTGAATTTATTGGTCCCATGCAAGAGATGGGAGTGAAATTCAAACATCTGGGCGTCATGGCTCGGCCGAAAAGATTGAGAATTTTGGTTTTTTAATTCCTGTAAATCCAAAACACGTCTGAAAATCATGAAACTTGGCATCGTGTCATGACATGGCACCAACATGCTGCGGTAATTTTTTTGGCCGAATTGGGACGCTTCTTGCAAATCGGACCTTCCCTCAAGAAGGCTCATGGTTCCGAGAGGGAACGTGTCACCTCCGTGTGCAAAACGACATACGTACACTGCCTTCTCCTGCCTTAATTATTTTACATAGGCATATTAGACCAAACAGAAGCATCATGATAATTTTTGGAATTATTCCGGGTTCGTTTGGCCTTTTTTATACATGAATTGAGTTTCTGCGCATTTAATGTGCATAATTCAAATTTGAACTACAAGCACAGGCTCCAGTGCACCAAAGTTGTTTGAAAAATCACATGTGTGTCCTTGGGTGAATTTCTAGGTCCTATGCAAGAGATGGGAATGAGATTCAAACATCTGGGTGTCGTGGCTCGGCCAGAAAGATTGAGAAACTTGGTTTTTTAATTCCTGTAAATCCAAAACACGCCCGAAAATCATGAAACTTGGTATGGTGTCATGACATGGAACCAACATGTTGCGGTAATTTTTTTGCCCGAATTGGGACAAGATTTGGTGTAAGCTTCTTGCAAACTGGAGCTTTTCTCAAGAAGGCTCGTGGTTCCGAGAGGGAACGTGTGACCTCCGTGTGCGAAACGATATACGTACACTGCCTTCTCTCGCCTGAATTTTTTTACACGGGCAGATTAGACCAAATAGAAGTATCATGCTAAATTTTGGAATTATTCCGGGTTCGTTTGGCCTTTTTTATACATTAATTGATTTTCTGCGCATTTAATGTGCATAATTCAAATTTGAACTACAAGCACATGCTCCAGTGCACCAAAGTTGTTTGAAAAATCACATGTGTGTCCTTGGGTGAATTTCTAGGTCCCATGCAAGAGATGGGAGTGAAATTCAAACATCTGGGCGTCATGGCTCGGCCAGAAAGATTGAGAAACTTGGTTTTTTAATTCCTGTAAATCCAAAACACGCCTGAAAATCATGAAACTTGGCATGGTGTCATGACATGGCACCAACATGCAGCAGTAATTTTTTTGGCCGAATTGGGACAAGCTTTGGTGTAAGCTTCTTGCA
Organism: Triticum urartu; assembly: GCF_003073215.2. Taxonomy (NCBI): domain Eukaryota; kingdom Viridiplantae; phylum Streptophyta; class Magnoliopsida; order Poales; family Poaceae; genus Triticum; species Triticum urartu. The sequence goes on from NC_053025.1 coordinate 153,770,927, forward strand.
AACCGGAGCTTTCCTCAAGAAGGCTCGTGGTTCCAAGAGGGAACGTGTCACCTCCGTGTGCGAAACGACATACATACACTGCCTTCTCCCGCCTTATTTATTTACGTAGCCAGATTATACCAAATATAAGTATCGTGCTAAATTTTAGAATTATTCCGAGTTTGTTTGGCCTTTTTTATACATTAATTGAGTTTCTGCGCATTTAATGTGCATAATTCAAATTTGAACTACAAGCACAGGCTCCAGTGCACGAAAGTTGTTTGAAAAATCACATGTGTGTCCTTGGGTGAATTTCTAGGTCCTGTGCAAGAGATGGGAATGAGATTCAAACATCTGGGCATCGTGGCTCAGCCGGAAATATTGAGAAACTTGGTTTTTTAATTCCTGTAAATCCAAAACACGCCTGGAAATCATGAAATTTGGCATGGTGTCATGACATGGCACCAACATGCTGTGGTAATTTTTCTGTCCGATTTGCGAAGGCACACACATTAACAACCAACAAAGTCATTTTGGAACAAGTGTCGTCACGTAACAAATCGGAAACACAAGTATTATTGGAACCGTGGGCGTTCTACTTACCAATTACTTGCGGCCACACGTCCCCTTATTTTATTGGCTAGGAGGTACCGTGTGGGGTAGCTATTTGAGTATGGGAGGCGTGCAATCAGACCCCTGTGTGTGCTCATCAGGAGGAGAGCCCGTTGACTACTACCCGCCGCGCACCTCCCTACCAATGTCTCCATCAATGGCGCTTGAGCACCTGTTCTATGACATGGCTATATGTCTCACTGGACTGAGATTTAAGAGAGAAAATGAGAATCTAAAAAGAAAGTTTTGCATGGATCTTTATGTAAGATCCAACAGACCTATATAGCATCGACTGTGACTTATAGCAAGCATGATGAATATAAGGACGATGACAGTGGATAATAATTGTCTTACATATTTAGGAACATAATTTAAAAAAGCCACATGCAGAAACGCCCGAAATACACAAGGGAAAAAGAAGAAGGAAGACAACAATCTGGCTGACTGATCTCTACTTTCTTGATGTGTTGCTGAAGGCTGCGGGAACTAGTCTCCGCGGAGAGCGGCGAAGAGCTCTTTCTTGTCCTCAAGATGCTGCTTGAGAGCATCCACGGATTCCTCCACCAGCCTTCTACGCTCGATGCGCAACATGGCATTCTCGTCCATAAGTTTCTTGACGATGACGCCGGTCCTCTTCAGCAAGGCAGTGGTCTGCTCCTACTGCTCCGCACTTCCAATGATCTTCGCCCTCAGCAGGTCGCGCTCGGCTTGGAGCTTCACATTGCTCTCATTTAGTTGTCGGATGACGTCAGTAGACTGTTCAAACGAGGCTTTCAGGTCATCCTGCAACCTCACCCACTTAGATATCTGATCCATCTGCCTAAGGACGAGGGCACGCCTGCGCCTGTAAGAGTCATCGCCTGCCCGCGAGACATTTTCCCAGGCCGCCGCGGCGCGGGAGGACATCTTTGCTGCATTCGCGGTGTGGTGAGACATCTCTTCTGCTTCCGTGGCACGGCTAGACCAGTCTACTGCATCGATGACGCAGCGGGACCTCCATGCTGCTTCGGCGGCGCGGCGGGACCTCTTTGCTGCTACGGCCGTGCGACAGGACATGTTGGCTGCTTTCGCGGCAAGGTAGGCCATCTCTCGTGCTTCTACTTCCAGGCTCGCCTCTCCCTGGTGGCAATCTCTCGAACTAGAACTCACGTTGGCCATGGCAGACGCAAGGGAACGATGATGAATGACTTGTTTGTTTTTGTGGATGAGGAGTTGAGGAGGAATGTGCAGTCATCTTAGAGTAGTAGTATTTATAACCGAGTAGTAATACGCTCCTAAGTGGGAAACTGTTTAGGTTTTGATTGGTGTGAACATGTTTGCAATTTGGAATGTGACGGGACACGGCGTCCCTGTTCTTCTAAAAAAATTGTGAAGGGACGGATGCTCAAAATTTACTGAAGTTATAAGTGCGGCACTATTCCCAGAAGGCGTAACGTGGGCACGTACGCCTTCTCGGCCGCGTACGTGGCGTTTGCACCATAGGGTGCACCGCAATAGGCAATGTCAGCACACGTCTTGTTCCAACAACCGTGCGCGCTCGTTATTACCACCGCGCACGCTTCTTTTAATTAGAATGTGTGTGCCCGTCTAGCGCACACACATTGATCTATCTAACTGTTTCAGTTTGTTGTGGCTAATCGCAAACAGTTCATACATGTGAAGTGTATGCCATCAATCGCAGACACTTTGATCTGGCTGACCCATTTCTGTTCTGTTGCCTAATCGCAAACAATTAATCCTTCTGAAGCGTATGCCCTCATTCACACACACCTTGATCTAGCTGACTGTTTCTTTTGTGTTGCCTAATCACAAACAGTTCATCCGAGTGAACCGTATGCTCTATATCGCACACGCCTTCGTCAGGATGCCCTTTTCTTTTATTCCGCCTCATCGCAAACAGTTCATTGGACTGAACCGTATGCCCTGGATTGCACACGCAACTTAAATCTGAACCGTGTTTGATGGCTCTGCCATTGCAAACATTTTGCACCTTTTTTGACGGTTCTTTTACACCACCGTCTGCGATTATTGCATCGCACACAGTTTCATCGAAGGGTCTCTGATCGTAGTATCGCGTTAGCAGCATCCTGCAGTAGTGGTGGATGGCATATTGTTGATTGGAAGTGATATGGAATTTCTGGATAGCATAAAAGGATACTTGAATAAGAGTTTTTCAGTGAAACACCTTGGTGAAGCTACTTATATATTAGGCATCGAGATCTATAGGGATAGATCGAGACGCTTAATAGGACTTTACAAAGCATATACCTTGACAAGATTTTGAAGAAGATCAAAATGGATCTGTCAAAGAAGGAGTTCTTGCCTATATTGTAAGGTGTGAAGTTGAGTAAGACTCAAAGCCCGGCCACGGTAGAAGATAGAGAGAGAATGAAAGTCATTCCCTATGCCTCAACCATAGGTTCTATAAAGTATGCCATGCTGTGTACCAGACATATTGTGTACCTTACCATGAGTTTGGCAAGGGGGTACAATAGTGATCCAGGAGTAGATCACTACACAGTGGTCAAAATTATTCTTAGTTACCTAAGAGGACTAAGGAAATGTTTCTCAGTTATGGAGGCGACAAAGAGTTCGTCGTAAAGGGTTACATCGATGCAAGCTTTGACACTAATCTAGATGACTCAATGTCTCAATCTGGATACATATTGAAAGTGGGAGCAATTAGCTAGAGTAGCTCCGTGCAGAGTATTGTAGACATAGAAATTTCCTAAATACATATGGTTCTGAATGTGGCAGACCCGTTGACTAAACTTCTCTCACAAAGCAAAACATGATCATACCTTAGTACTCTTTGGGTGTTAATCACATAGCAATGTGAACTAGATTATTGACTCTAGTAAACCCTTTGGATGTTGGTCACATGGCGATGTGAACTATGGGTGTTAATCACATAATGATGTGAACTATTGGTGTTAAATCACATGGTGATGTGAACTAGATTATTGACTCTAGTGCAAGTGGGAGACTGAAGGAAATATGCCCTAGAGGCAATAATAAAGTTGTTATTTATATTTCCTTATATCATGATAAATGTTTATTATTCATGCTAGAATTGTATTAACCGGAAACTTGATACATGTGTGGATACATAGACAAAACACCATCTCCCTAGTAAGCCTCTACTAGACTGGCTCATTAATCAAAGATGGTTAAGTTTCCTAACCATAGACATGTGTTGTCATTTGATAAACGGGATCACATCATTACGAGAATGATGTGATGGACAAGACCCATCTGTTAGCTTAGCATGTTGATCGTTCAGTTTTAGTGCTATAGCTTTCTTCATGTCATATACATGTTCTTTTGACTATGAGATTATGCAACTCCCGGATACCGAAGGAATACCTTGTGTGCTATGAAATGTCACAACGTAACTGGGTGATTATAAAGATGCTCTACAGGTATCTCCGAAGGTATTTGTTGGGTTGGCATAGATCGAGATTAGGATTTTTCACTCCGAGTATCGGAGAGGTATCTCTGGGACCTCTCGGTAATGCACATCATAATAATCCTTGCAAGCAATGTGACTAATGAGTTAGTTGCAGGATGATGTATTTCGTAATGAGTAAAGAGACTTTTGGGTAATGAGATTGAACTAGGTATGAAGATACCGACGATCGAATCTCGGGTAAGTAACGTACCGATGACAAAGGGAATAACGTATGTTTTTATTGCGTTTGACCGATAAAGATCTTCATAGAATATGTAGGAACCAATATGAGCATCCAGGTTCCGGTATTGGTTATTGACCAGAGATGTGTCCCAGTCATGTCTTCGTAGTTCTCGAACCCGTAGGGTCCGCACGCTTAACGTTCAATGACAATTTGAATTATGAGTTATGTGTTTTGGTGACCGAAGTTTGTTCGGTGTCCCAGATGAGATCACGGACATGACTAGGAGTGTCGAAGTGGTCGAGAGGTAAAGGTTCATATATTGGAAAGCAGTATTCAGACATCGGAATGGTTCTGAGTGATTCAGGTATTTTTTTGGAGTACCGAGGGGTTACCGGAAACCCCCGGGGAAGTGTTGGGCCTACATGGGCCTAAGCGAGAGAGAGGGAAGCTCGGGGGCGTTGGTGCGCGCCCCCTCCTAGGGAGTCTGAATAGGGGAAGGAGGAGGGGACGCGGCCCCCCTTTTCTCTCCCTCTCTCCTTCCTTTTCCCTCCGGTGGAAGAAAGGAAAAGGGGGGCCGGGGGGCGAATCCTACTAGGATTGGAGTCCTAGTAGGACTCCCCCCCATGGCGCGCCCCCTCCTGGCCGGCCGCCTCCTCCTCCCCTCCTTTATATATGGGGCGGGGGGCACCCCAAAGGCACATCAATTGTTCTCTTAGCCGTGTGTGGTGCCCCCTCCACAGTTCACTCCTTTGGTCATAGCGTTGTAGTGCTTAGGCGAAGCCCTGCGCGGATCACATCACCATCACCGTCACCATGCCGTCGTGCTGACGGTACTCTCCCTCGACCCTCTGCTGGATCAAGAGTTCAAGGGACATCATCGAGTTGAACATGTGCTGAACACGGAGGTGCCGTATGTTCGGTACTTGATCGGTTGGATCGCGAAGACATTCGACTACATCAACCGCGTTGACCTAACGCTTCTGCTTTCGGTCTACGAGGTTATGTGGACACACTCTCCCCTCTCATTGCTATGCATCTCCTAGATAGATCTTGCGTGATTGTAGGAATTTTTTTGAAATTGCATTCTACGTTCCCCAACAAAGGAAGGATCTTTGGGCGTTACTAAAACATACTTATTACTTTATGATTTGCTAATCTGCACTCTTCTAATGCTGCAAGACGCTGTAAGATGCTAGTCTTCGATAGGCTAGGCCTTCCCTTCTATTCTGGCATTTCTGCGGTATAGTCCAAAGATATAGCCCCATTCCTTTGATATCGATGCATACTTAGCATAGATCTGATGTAAGTCTTGCGAGTACTTTGGATGAGTACTCACGGTTGCTTTGCTACCTTTTTCCCCACTACCCGATTATTGCGATCAGCTAACGAAGCCAAGGAGTCAGCTGATCCCATTGACGACTACTACTACGCCGATAGAGCCTACTACTAAGTGGAAAGCACCAATGACCTGGAGTAGCTAGGAGGCCCCAAGCAGGAGGACTGCGCCTTTTTGATCCAGATGTCGTTGTTTGGCTAGCCTTCTTGAGGCAAACTTGTTTACTGATGTTTGTTGATACGCCTAGTTGATGTGAGACTGTCTTCTCCTTTTTTGTCTTCACCACAATCACCACTCTATTCCACATATAGTGCTAGGTCCATGGCTCACGCTCATACATTGAGTGAAGATTGAAAAAGTTTGAGAACGTCAAAAGTATGAAACAATTGCTTGGCTTGTCATCGGGGTTGTGCATGATTTAAATATTTTGTGTGGTGAAGATAGAGCATAGCCAGACTATATGATTTTATGGGGATAACTTTCTTTGGCCATGTTATTTTGAGAAGACATGATTGCTTTGTTAGTATGCTTGAAGTATTATTATATTTATGTCAATATTAAACTTTTGTCTTGAATCTTTCGGATATGAACACTCATGCCACAATAAAGAAAATTACATTGAGAATTATGCTAGGTAACATTCCACATCAAAAAATCTGTTTTTATCATTTACCTACTCGAGGACGAGAAGGAATTAAGCTTGGGGATGCTTGATACGTCTCCAACATATCTATAATTTTTTATTGTTCCATGCTGTTATATTATCTGTTTTGGATGTTTAAGTGGCTTTAATATACCTTTTTATATTATTTTTGGGACTAACCTACTAACCAAAGGCCTAGTGCAAATTGCTTTTTTTTGCCTATTTCAGTGTTTCGCAGAAAAGGAATATCAAACGGAATCCAAACGGAATGAAACCTTCGGGAGAGTTATTTTTGGAACAAACGTGATCCGGTAGACTTGGAGTGGACGTCAAGAAAGAAGCGAGGAGGCCACGAGGCAGGAGGGCGCGCCTCCACCCTCGTGGGCCCCTCACAGCTCCACCGACCTACTTCTTCCTCCTATATATACCCATATACCCCGAAAACATCCAAAAGCACCACGAAACCCTATTTCCACCGCCACAACCTTTTGTACCCGTGAGATCCCATCTTGGGGCCTTTTCCGGCGCTTCGCAGGAGGGGGAATCGATCACAGAGGGCTTCTACATTGCTACCTCTTGAGCATGTGTTGGTTTTCCCTTAAAGAGGAAAGAGTGATGCAGCAAAGCAGCGTAAGTATTTCCCTCAGTTTTTGAGAACAAAGGTATCAATCCAGTAGGAGACCACGCGCGAGTCACCTTGTACCTACACAAACAAATAAGAACCTCACAACCAACATGGTAAAGGTGTTGTCAATCCCTTCACGACCACTTGCAAGAGTGAGATCTGATAGAGATAATAATAATAATAATATGAATATATTTGGTATTTTTATGATATAAATCGAAAGTAAAGATTGCAAAATAAAATAGATTGGAAACTTGTATGATGGAAAATAGACCCGGGGGCCATAGGTTTCACTAGTGGCTTCTCTCAAGATAGCATAAGTATTACGGTGGATGAACAAATTACGTCCGTGACAAGTAGACCGACTCCTGCCTGCATCTACTACTATTACTCCACACATCGACCGCTATCCAACATGCATCTAGAGTATTAAGTTCATAAGAACAGAGTAACGCTTTAAGAAAGATGACATGATGTAGAGGGATAAACTCATGCAATATGGTATAAACCCCATCTTTTTATCCTCTATGGCAACAATACAATACGTGTCGTTTCCCCTACTGTCACTCGGATCGAGCACCGCAAGATTGAACCCAAAGCGAAGCACTTCTCCCATTGCAAGAAAGATCAATCTAGTAGGCCAAACCAAACTGATAATTCGAAGAGACATGCAAAGATAACCAATCATACATAAAAGAATTCAAAGAAGATTCAATATTGTTCATAGATAATCTTGATCATAAACCCACAATTCATCGGATCTCAACAAACACATTGCAAAAGAAGATTACATCGAATAGATCTCCAAGAGAATCAAGGAGAACTTTGTATTGAGATCCAAAGAGAGAGAAGAATCCATCTAGCTAATAACTATGGACCCGAAGGTCTAAGGTAAACTACTCACACATCATCGGAGGGGCCATGGAGTTGATGTAGAGGCCCTTCGTGATCAATGCCCCCTCCGGCGGAGCTCCGGAAAAGGCCCCAAGATGGGATCTCTTGGGTACAGAAGGTTGCGGCAGTGGAAATAGGTTTTCGTGGTGCCCTCTGATGTTTTCAGGGTACATAGGTATATATAGGAGGAAGAAGTAGATCGATAGAGCCACGATGGCCCATGAGGGTGGAGGGCGCACCCAGGGGGTAGGCGCCCCCTGCCTTGTGGCTTCCTCATTGGTTTCTTGACGTCCACTCCAAGTCCTCTTGATCACGTTTATTCCAAAAATCACGCTCCCGAAGGTTTCATTCCATTTGGACTCCGTTTGATATTCTTTTTCTGCGAAACAATGAAATAGGCAAAAAAACAGCAATTTGGGATGGGCCTCCGGTTAATAGGTTAGTTCCAAAAATAATATAAAAGTGTATAAAAACCCCATTAAACATCCAAAACAGAATATATAATAGCATGGAACAATAAAAAATTATAGATACGTTGGAGAGGTATCAAGCATCCCCAAGCTTAATTCCTGCTCGTCCTCGAGTAGGTAAATGATAAATACAGAATTTTTGATGTGGAATGCTTCCTAACATATTTCTCAATGTAATTTTCTTTATTGTGGCATGAATTTTCAGATCCGAAAGATTCAAGATAAAAGTTTAATATGACATAAAAATAACAATACTTCAAGCATACTAACTAAGCAATCATGTATTCTCAAAACAACATGGCCAAAGAAAGTTATCCCTACAAAATCATATAGTCTGGCTATGCTCTATCTTCATCACAAATAATATTAAATCATGCACAACCCTGATGACAAGCCAAGCAATTGTTTCATACTTTTGATGTTCTCAAACTTTTTCAACTTTCACGCAATAGATGAGCGTGAGCCATGTTCATATCACTACAGGTGGAATAGAATGGTGGTTGTGGAGCAGACAAAAAGGAGAAGATAGTCTCACATCAACTAGGCATACCAATGGGCTATGGAGATGCCCATCAATAGATATCAATGTGAGTGAGTGGGGATTGCCATGCAATGGATGCACTAGAGCTATAAGTGTATGAAAGCTCAACAAAAGAAACTAAGTGGGTGTGCATCCAACTTGCTTGCTCATTAAGACCTAGGGCAATTTGAGGAAGCCCATCATTGGAATATACAAGCCAAGTTCTATAATGTAAAATTCCCACTAGTTTATGGAAGTGACAACATAGGAGAGTCTCTATCATGAAGATCATGATGCTACTTTGAAGCACAAAGTGTGGAAAAAGGATAGTAACATTGTCCCTTCTCTCTTTTTCTCTCATTTTTTTATTTGGGCCTTCATTCTTTTTTTCTTTCTTTTGGCCTCTTTTCTTTCTTTTTTTGCCCGGAGTCTCATCCCGACTTGTGGGGGAATCATAGTCTCCATCATCCTTTCCTCACTGGGACAATGATCTAATAATGATGATCATCACACTTCTTTTTACTTACAACTCAAGAATTACAACTCAATACTTAGAAAAAAATATGACTCTATGTGAATGCCTCCGATTGTGTGCCGGGATATGCAATGAATCAAGAGTGACATGTATGAAAAAATTATGAACGGTGGATTTGCCACAAATACGATGTCAACTACATGATCATGCATGGCAATATGACAATGATGAAGCGTGTCATAACAAACGGAATGGTGGAAAGTTGCATGACAATATATCTCGGAATGGCTATGGAAATGCAATAATAGGTAGGTATGGTGGTTGTTTTGAGGAAGGTATATGGTGGGTGTATGGTACCGGCGAAAAGTGCGCGCTAATAGAGAGGCTAGCTAATGTGGAAGGGTGAGAGTGCATATAATCCATGGACTCAAAATTAGTCATAAAGAACTCATATACTTATTGCAAAAATCTATTAGTTATCGAAACAAAGTACTACGCGCATGCTCCTAGGGGGATAGATTGGTATGAAAAGACCATCACTCGTCCCCGACCGCCACTCATAAGGAAGGCAATCAATAAATAAATCATGCTCCGACTTCATCACATAACTGTTCACCATATGTGCATGCTATGGGAAAAACAAACTTCAACACAAGTATTTCTCAAATTCACAACTACTCAACTAGCATGACTCTAATATCACCATCTCCATATCTCAAAACAATTATCAAGTATCAAACTTCTCATAGTATTCAATGCACTTATATGAAAGTTTTTATTATGCCTAAAAGCAAATTACCATGCTGTTCTAAAGGACTCTCAAAATAATATAAGTGAAGCATGAGAGATCAATTATTTCTATAAAATAAAACCACCACCGTGCTCTAAAAGATATAAGTGAAGCACTAGAGCAAAAACTATATAGCTCAAAAGATATAAGTGCAGCACATAGAGTATTCTAATAAATTCCGATTCATGTGTGTCTCTCTCAAAAGGTGTGTACAGAAAGGATGATTGTGGTAAACTAAAAATTAAATACTCAAATCATACAAGACGCTCTAAGCAAAACACATATCATGTGGTGAATAAAAATATAGCTCCAAGTAAAGTTACCGATGAACGAAGACAAAAGAGGGGATGCCTTCCGGGGCATCCCCAAGCTTAGGCTTTTTGGTATCCTTGGATTTTAACTTGGGGTGCCTTGGGCATCCCCAAGCTTAGGCTCTTTCCATTCCTTGTTCCATAATCCATCAAATCTTTACCCAAAACTTGAAAACTTCACAACACAAAACTTAACAGAAAATCTCGTGAGCTCCGTTAGCGAAAGAAAACAAAACACCACTTCAAGGTACTGTAATGAACTCATTCTTTATTTATATTGGTGTTAAACCTAATGTATTCCAGCTTTTCTATGGTTTATAAACTCCATTACTAGCCATAGATTCATCAAAATAAGCAAACAACACACGAAAAATAGAATCTGTCAAAAACAGAACAGTCTGTAGTAATCTGTATCAAACGCATACTTCTGAAACCCCAAAAATTCTAAAATAAATTTCTGGACATGAGGAATTTATCTATTAATAATCTGCAAAAATAATTAACTAAATATCACTCTCCAATAAAAAAGGTCAGCAATTCTCGCGAGCGCTAAAGTTTCTGTTTTTTACAGCAAGATCAAAAAGACTTTCCCCAAGTCTTCCCAACGGTTCTACTTGGCACGAACACTAATTAAACACAAAAACACAACCAAAACAGAGGCTAGATAAATTATTTATTATTAAACAGGAAAAAAGCAAGGAATAAAAATAAAATTGGGTTGCCTCCCAACAAGCGCTATTGTTTAATGCCCCTAGCTAGGCATAAAAGCGAGGATAAATCTAGGTATTGCCATCTTTTGTAGGCAATACATAAGTGGCTCTCATAATAGATTCTTATGGTGATTTAATTTTATTTCTAGGGAAGTGTTCCATGCCTTTCCTTATCGGAAATTTGAATCTAATATTCCCTTCCTTCATATCAATAATTGCACCAATCGTTCTAAGGAAAGGTCTACCAAGAATAATAGGACATGAAGGATTGCAATCTATATCAAGAACAATGAAATATACGGGCACATAATTCCTATTTGAAACAATAAGAACATCATTAATTCTTCCCATAGGTTTCTTAATAGTGGAATCCACAAGGTGCAAGTTTAAAGAACAATCATCAAATTCACGGAAACCTAGCAAATCACAGAAAGTTTTTGGGATCGTGGAAACACTAGCACCCAAATCACACAAAGCATAGCATTCATGATCTTTAATTTTAATTTTAATTGTAGGTTCCCACTCATCATAAAGTTTTCTAGGGATAGAAACTTCCAATTCAAGCTTTTCTTCATAAGATTGCATTAAAGCATCAACGATATGTTTAGTAAAAGCTTTATTTTGACTATAAGCATGCGGAGAATTTAGCATGGATTGCAACAAGGAAATACAATATATTAAAGAACAATTATCATAATTAATTTACTTGAAATCCAAGATAGTGGGTTCATTTCTATTTAAAGTTTTGACCTCTCCAATCCCACTTTTATCAATTTTTGCATCAAGATCTAAAAACTCCAAATCATTGGGACGCCTTCTAACTAAAGTTGAATCATCTCCAGTCCCATAATTATCAAGATTCATATTGCAAAACAAATATTTAATAGGGGACACATCAATAACTTTTAGATCTTCATCATTATTATCATGGAAACTAGAAGAACGCGCTTTCACAAAGCAATCTTTTTTAGCACGCATCCTAGCGGTTCTTTGTTTGCACTCATCAATGGAAATTCTCATAGCTTTGATAGACTCATTGATATCATGCTTAGGTGGAATATATCTAAGTTTTAAAGAATCAACATCAAGGGAAATTCTATCCACGTTCCTAGCTGATACGTCTCCAACATATCTGTAATTTTTGGTTGTTCCATGCCATTATATTATCTGTTTTGGATGTTAATGGGCTTTATTTTACACTTTTATATTATTTTTGGGACTAACCTATTAACCCAAGGCCCAGTGCAAATTGTTGTTGTTTTTCCTATTTCAGTGTTTCACAGAAAAGGAATATCAAATGGAGTCCAAACAGAATGAAACCTTCGGGAGCATGATTTTTGGAACAAACGTGATCCATGGGATTTGGAGTGGACGTCAAGCAACCAACGAGGTGGCCATGAGGCAGGGAGGCACGCCTACCCCCCCCCCCTGGGCGCATCCTCCCCCTCATGGCTCAACCGACCTACTTCTTCCTCCTATATATGTTCACATACCCTGAAAACATCCAGGAGGACCACGAAACCCTATTTCCACTGCCGCAACATTCTATACCCAAGAGATCCCATCTTGGGGCCTTTTCGGGAGCTCCGCCGGAGGGGGCATTGATCACGAAGGGCCTCTACATCAACTCCATGGCCCCTCCGATGATGTGTGAGTAGTTTACCTCAGACCTTCGGGTCCATAGTATTAGCTAGATGGCTTCTTCTCTCTCTCTGGATCTCAATACAAAGTTCTCCTCGATTCTCTTCGAGATCTATTCGATGTAACTCTTTTTGTGGTGTGTTTGTTGAGATCTGATGAATTGTGGGTCTATGATCAAGATTATCTATGAACAATATTTGAATCTTCTCTGAATTCTTTTATGTATGATTGGTTATATTTGCAAGTCTCTTTGAATTATCAGTTTGGTTTGGCCTACTAGATTGATCTTTCTTGCAATGTGAGAAGTGCTTAGCTTTGGGTTCAATCTTGCGGTGCTCGATCCTAGTGACAGAAAGGGAAACAACACGTATTGTATTGTTGCCATCGAGGATAAAAAGATGGGGTTTATATCATATTGCATGAGTTTATACCTCTACATCATGTCATCTTGATTAAAGCGTTACTCTGTTCTTATGAACTTAATACTCTAGATGCATGCTGGATAGCGGTCGATGTGTGGAGTAATAGTAGTAGATGGAGGCAGGAGTCGGTCTACTTGTCACGGACGTGATGCCTATATACATGATCATACCTAGATATTCTCATAATTATTCGCTTTTCTATCAATTTCTCGACAGTAATTTGTTCACCCACCGTAATACTTATGCTATCTTGAGAGAAGCCACTTGTGAAACCTATGGCCCCCGGGTGTATTCTTCATCATATAAGTTTCCAATCTATTTTATTTTGCAATCTTTACTTTCAATCTATATCATAAAAATACCAAAAATATTTATCTTATTATCATTATCTCTATCAGATCTCACTCTTGCAAGTGGCCATGAAGGGATTGACAACCCCTTTATCGGTTGGCTGCGATGTTCTTATTTGTTTGTGTAGTTACGAGGTGACTCACGCGTGGTCTCCTATTGGATTCATACCCTGGTTCTAAAAAACGGAGGGAAATACTTACACTGCTTTGCTGCATCACCCTTTCCTCTTCAAGGGAAAACCAACGCATTCTCAAGAGGTAGCAAGAAGGATTTTTGGCGCCGTTGCCGTGGAGATCTATGCCAAGTCAAGACATACCAAGTACCCATCACAACTCTTATCCTTCGCATTACATTATTTGCCATTTGCCTCTCGTTTTCCTCTCCCCCACTTCACCCTTGCCGTTTTATTCGCCTCTTTTTCCTTCTTGCCTTCTGCGTGCTCGTTCTTTTTGCAATTTGTTGCCATCATGTCTGAAACTGGGGAGGTTATCATTGATAAGGATAATAATATGGAAAACTTTGATGCTATTGATGATCCTCTTGAAAATCCTATTATTTTGCACACTAAAAAGTTTCGTATTGGTAGCGGTAATATTATTGGGAAGGGAGTTATTCTATATTTCTTTACTTGTGCCGGTTCTTTGCCCACCATGAGTGGATCTATCCTTCATAAAACTAGTAGTCTCGTAGATGCTATATCTTTGCTCATAGTTGAACTCGGAAGACAATTTTTACATATGCATCCTTCCATACAAAGGATTTTCCTAGAATTTTCTAATATTGAGCATTCATCTATTAAGCGAGCAGCAACCATCTTTTTAGCTCATGAGTTCAGATTTATAATAAAAGAAGACAATGAAATTTTTGCGCATTATTGGGTGGATGTTGGCCGTCCTCCCATAGAAGCAATCCTTTTCTATCAAGAAGACATTATGCGTTTACGATCTTTAGATCATGTTGCTTTTAATGAAAACCTTAGAAAAAGGTTCCTACCGATGCTCTTGTTAATAGGATCTCTGAACTTAATGATAATTTTGCCATCCAGAACAATGGGCTAGGTTTTTCCCTTGAACAAAGGCTCATGACTTTTTTCCCAAAAGAATGCTTATAATGATGAATTGATTGTGCAATATGAGGGGCCAAAGGAGGAACCAACACCTCCCGAGCTTGATCTTGGGGACTTTTGTCCCATTAAATTTAGCCCTTTTGATCAATTTTGCTAGCCGAAAAGAAAGCTTGCTGCTGAACGTAGGGAGTATGAGATGAGCTTTCGCGATTTACCTTATCATTATCATGGCAATACCTAGATCTATCCTTGCTTTTATGCCTAGCTAGGGCGTTAAACGATGGCGCTTGTTGGGAGGCAACCCAATTTTATTTTTATTCCTTGATTTTTATTCCTGTTTAGTAATAAAAAATTTATCTAGCCTCTGTTTTGGTTGTGTTTTTTGTGTTTAATTAGTGTTTGTGCCAAGTAGAACCATTGGGAAGACTTGGGGAAAGTCTTTTTGATCTTGCTGTAAAAAACAGAAACTTTAGCGCTCACGAGAATTGCTGCCATTTTTTACTGGAGAGTGATATTTAGTTAGTTATTTTTGAAGATGATTAATAGATAAATTCCTCACGTCCAGAAGTTTATTTTGGAATTTTTGGGGTTCCAGAAGTATTCGAAACCTACAGATTACTACATACTGTTCTGTTTTTGACAGATTCTGTTTTTCGTGTGTTGTTTGCTTATTTTGATGAATCTATGGCTAGTAATAGAGTTTATGAACCATAGAAAAGTTGGAATAAAGTAGGTTTAACACCAATATAAATAAAGAATGAGTTCATTACAGTACCTTGAAGTGGTGGTTTGTTTTCTTTTACTAACGGAGCTCACGGAGATTTTCTTTTAAGTTTTGTGTTGTGAAGTTTTCAAGTTTTGGTTAAAGATTTGATGGATTATGGAACAAGGAGTGGAAAGATCCTAATCTTAGGGATTCCCAAGGCACCCCAAAGTAAAATACAAGGACAACCAAAATCCTAAACTTGGGGATGCCCCGGAAGGCATCCCCTCTTTCGTCTACGTCCATCGGTAACTTTACTTGGAGCTATATTTTTATTCGCCACATGATATGTGTTTTTCTTGGAGCGTCTTGTATGATTTGAGTATTTGATTTTTAGTTTAACACAATCATCCTTGCTTTACACACCTTTTGGGAGAGATACACATGAATTGGAATTTATTAGAATACTCTATGTGCTTTACTTATATCTTTTGAGTTGGATAATTTTTGCTCTAGTGCTTCGCTTATATATTTTAGAGCATGGCGGTGGTTCTATTTTGTAGAAATAATTGATCTCTCATACTTCACTTTTGAGAGTCCTTTAGAACAGCATGGTAATTCACTTTGGTTATAAATTTTAAATGCTAAGAGAAGTTGGATGCTTGATAGATTGTTTTGAGATATAAAGGTGGTAATATTAGAGGTGTGCTAGTTGAGTAATTGTGAAATTGATGAATACTTGTGTTGAAGTTGGCAAGTCCCGTAGCATGCACGTATGGTAAACGTTATGTGACAAATTTGAAGCATGGGGTGTTCTTTGATTGCTTTCCTTATGAGTGGCGGTTGGGGACGAGCGATGGTCTTTTCCTACCAATCTATCCCCCTAGGAGCATGCGCGTAGTGCTTGGTTTTGATGACTTGTAGATTTTTGCAATAAGTATGTGAATCCTTTATGACTAATATTGAGTCCTTCATTATATGCACTCTCACCCTTCCATCATTGCTAGCCTCTTCGATACCGTGCATTGCCCTTTCACACCTTGAGAGTTGGTGCAAACTTCGCCAGTGCATCGAAACCCCGTGATATGATACGCTCTATCACACATAAGCCTCCTTATATCTTCCTCAAAACAGCCACCATACCTACCTATTATGGCATTTCCATAGCCATTCCGAGATATATTGCCATGCAACTTTCCACTGTTCCATTTATTATGACATGCTTCATCATTGTCATATTGCCATGCATGATCATGTAGTTGACATCGTATTTGTGGCAAAGCCACCGTTCATAATTTTCATACATGTCACTCTTGATTCATTGCATATCCCGGTACACCGCTGGAGGCATTCACATAGAGTCATATTTTGTTCTAAGTATCGAGTTGTAATTCTTGAGTTGTAAGAAAATAAAAGTGTGATGATCATCATTAGAGAATTGTCCCATGTGAGGAAAGGATGATGGAGACTATGATTCCCCCACAAGTCGGGATGAGACTCCGGACGAAAAAAAAGTGGCCAAAAAAAAGAAGGCCCAAATAAAAAAATGAGAGAAAAAGAGAGAGGGGACAATGTTACTATCCTTTTTCCACACTTGTGCTTCAAAGTAGCACCATGATCTTCATGATAGAGAGTCTCTTATTTTGTCACTTTCATATACTAGTGGGAATTTTTCATTATAGAACTTAGCTTGTATATTCCAATGATGGGCTTCCTCAATTTCCCTAGGTCTTCGTGAGCAAGAGAGTTGGATGCACACCCACTTAGTTTCTTTGATGAGCTTTCATATATTTATAGCTCTAGTGCATCCGTTGCATGGCAATCCCTAATCCTTGCATTGACATCAATCGGTGGGCATCTCCATAGCCCATTGATTAGCCGCGTCAATGTGAGACTTTATCCTTTTTTGTCTTCTCACACAACCTGAATCATCATATTCTATTCCACCCGTAGTGCTATGTCCATGGCTCGCGCTCATGTATTGCGTAAAAGTTGAAAGAGTTTGAAAAGGCTAAGTATGAAACAATTGCTTGGCTTGTCATCGGGGTTGTGCATGATGAGAGCATTTTGTGTGACGAAAATGAAGCATGGCCAAACTATATGACTTTGTAGGATAAGTTTTCTTTGGCTATGGTATTTTGATAAGACATAATTGCTTGATTAGCATACTTGGCGTATTACTATTTTTATGTCAACAATAAACTTTTATCTTGAATCTTTCGGATCTGAATATTCATGCCACAATGAAGAAAAATACATTGAAGAATATTCTAGAAAGCATTCCACATCAAAAATTCTGTTTTTATCATTTACCTACTCGAGGAATTAAGCTTGGGGACACTTGATACGTCTCCAACGTATCTATAATTTTTGATTGTTCCATGCTATTATATTATCTATTTTGGATCTTAAAGGGCTTTATTTTACACTTTTATATTATTTTTGGGACTAACCTATTAACCCAAGGCCTAGTGCAAATTGTTGTTTTTTTTGCCTATTTCAGTGTTTCGCAGAAAAGGAATATCAAACAGAGTCCCAACGGAATGAAACCTCCGGGAGCATGATTTTTGGAACAAACATGATCCAGAGGACTTGGAGTGGACATCAAGCAACCAACGAGGTGGCCACGAGGGAGGGGGTGTGCCCTCCCCCCTCGTGGGCCCCTCGTGGCTCAACCGACCTACGTCTTCCTCGTATATATGTTCACATACCCCGAAAACGTCTAGGAGCACCACAAAACCCCTATTTCCACCGCCGCAACCTTCTGTACCCAAGAGATCCCATCTTGGGGCCTTTTCTGGAGCTCCTCCGGAGGGGGCATTGATCACGAAGGGCCTCTACATCAACTCCATGGCCCCCCCGATGATGTGTGAGTAGTTTACCTCAGACCTTTGGGTCCATAGTTATTAGCTAGATGGCTTCTTCTCTCTCTTTGGATCTCAATACAAAGTTCTCTTCGATTCTCTTAGAGATCTATTCGATGTAACTCTTTTTGCGGTGTGTTTGTCGAGATCCGATGAATTGTGGGTTTATGATCAAGATTAACTATGAACAATATTTGAATCTTCTCTGAATTCTTTTATGTATGATAGGTTATCTTTGCAAGTCTCTTCGAATTATCAGTTTGGTTTGGCCTACTAGATTGATCTTTCTTGCAATGGGAGAAGTGCTTAGCTTTGGGTTCGATCTTGCGGTGCTCAATCCCAGTGACAGAAAGGGAAACGACACGTATTGTATTGTTGCCATCGAGGATAAAAAGATGGGGCTTATATCATATTGCATGAGTTTATCCCTCTACATCATGTCATCTTACTTAAAGCGTTACTCTGTTCTTATGAACTTAATACTCTAGATGCATGCTGAATAGCGGTCGATGTGTGGAGTAATAGTAGTAGATGCAGGCAGGAGTCAGTCTACTTGTCACGGACGTGATGCCTATATACATGATCATACCTAGATATTCTCATAATTATTCGCTTTTCTATCAATTGCTCGACAGTAATTTGTTCACCCACCGTAATACTTATGCTATCTTGAGAGAAGCCAATAGTGAAACCTATGGCCCCGGGTCTATTCTCCATCATATAAGTTTCCAGTCTATTTTATTTTGCAATCTTTACTTTCAATCTATATCATAGAAATACCAAAAATATTTAACTTATTATCATTATCTCTACCAGATCTCACTCTTGCAAGTGGCCGTTAAGGGATTAACAACCCCTTTATCGCGTTGGTTGCGAGGTTCTTATTTGTTTGTGTAGGTACAAGGTCACTCGCGCGTGGTCTCCTACTGGATTGATACCTTGGTTCTCAAAAACTGAGGGAAATACTTACGTTGCTTTGTTGCATCACCCTTTCCTCTTCAAGGGAAAACCAACACATGCTCAAGAGGTAGCACTAGCCAACTCATCAATCTTAAGCAATTTTTCTTCAATCAAAGCATTGAAACTCTTTTGTGAACTAATAAATTCTTTAATATTAGATTGAAAATTAGAGGGCATCTTATTATAATTTCCATATGAATTGTTGTAGGAATTGCCATAATTATTAGAGGAATTACTAGGAAACGACCTAGAATTAAAATTACCTCTATACGCGTTGTTACCAAAATTGTTCCTACCAACAAAATTCACATCCATAGATTCATTATTATTCTCAATTGAAGTAGACAAAGGCATATCATTGGGATCAGTAGGGGTACTCTTATTAGCAAACGATTTCACAAGTTCATCCATCTTTCCACTCTAAACATTAATCTCTTCAATTGCATGCACCTTTTTATTAGTAGATCTTTCAGTATGCCATTGAGAATAATTAACCATAATATTATCTAGGAGTTTAGTAACTTCTCCTAAAGTGATTTCCATAAACGTGCCTCACGCGGCCGAATCTAAAAGATTTCTAGACGCAAAATTCAATCCAGCATAATTTTTTTGTATAATCATCCATAAATTCAAACCTTGTGTAGGGCAATTACGTATCGTTAATTTCATCCTCTCCCAAGATTGTGCAACATGCTCATGATCAAGTTGCTTAAAATTCATAATATCGTTTCTAAGAGAGATGATCTTAGCGGGATGAAAATACTTAGAGATAAAAGCATCATTGCACTTATTCCATGAATCAATACTATTTTTAGGCAAAGACGAAAACCATGCTTTAGCACGATCTCTAAGCGAAAACGAAAATAGCTTCAATTTAACAATATCATTATCCACATCTTTCTTCTTTTGCATATCCCACAAATCAACAAAGTTGTTTAGATGGGTAGCAGCATCTTCACTAGGAAGGCCAAAAAACAGATCTTTCATGACAAGATTCGACAAAGCAGTATTGATTTCACAAGATTCAGCATTGGTAAGAGGAGCAATCGAGTGCTAATAAAATCATTATTGTTGGTATCGGCAAAGTCACACAATTTAGTATTATCTTGAGCCATCGTGACAAGCAAGCAATCCAACACACAAGCAAACAAGTGAAGAAAAAGCGAATGGAAAGAGGGCGAATAAAATGGCAAGGGTGAAGTCGGGGAGAGGAAAACGAGAGGCAAATGGCAAATAATGTAATGCGAAGGGTAAGAGTTGTGATGGGTACTTGGTATGTCTTGACTTGGCGTAGATCTCCCCGGCAACGGCGCCAGAAATCCTTCTTGCTACCTCTTGAGCATGTGTTGGTTTTTCCTTGAAGAGGAAAGCGTGATGCAGCAAAGCAGCGTAAGTATTCCCCTCAGTTTTTGAGAAGCAAGGTATCAATCCAGTAGGAGACCACGCGCGAGTCACCTCGTACCTACACAAACAAGTAAGAACCTCGCAACCAACGCGATAAAGGGGTTGTCAATCCCAGGTCGTCCACTTGCAAGAATGAGATCTGATAGAGATAATAATAATAAGATAAATATTTTTGGTATTTTTATGATATAAATTGAAAATAAAGATTGCAAAATAAAATAGATTGGAAACTTGTATGATGGAAAATAGACCCGGGGGCCATAGGTTTCACTAGTGGCTTCTCACAAGATAGCATAAGTATTACGGTGGGTGAACAAATTACTGTCGAGCAATTGATAGAATTGAGCATAGTTATGAGAATATCTAGGTATGATCATGTATATAGGCATCACGTCCATGACAAGTAGACCGACTCCTGCCCTGCATCTACTACTATTACTCCACACATTGACCGCTATCCAACATGCATCTAGAGTATTAAATTCATAAGAATGGAGTAACACTTTAAGCAGGATGACATGATGTAGAGGGATAAACTCATGCAATCTGATATAAACCCCATCTTTTTATCCTCGATGGCAACAATACAATATGTGTCATTTCCCCTACTATCACTGGGATCGAGCACCGCAAGATTGAACCCAAAGCTAAGCACTTCTCCCATTGCAAGAAAGATCAATCTAGGAGGCCAAACCAAACTGATAATTCGAAGAGACTTGCAAAGATAACCAATCATACATAAAAGAATTCAGAGAAGATTCAAATATTGTTAATAGATAATATTGATCATAAACCCACAATTGATCGGATCTCGACAAACACACCGCAAAAGAAGATTACATCGAATAGATATCCAAGAGAATCAAGGAGAACTTTGTATTGATATCCAAAGAGAGAGAAGAAGCCATCTAGCTAATAACTATGGACCCGAAGGTCTGAGGTAAACTACTCACACATCATCGGAGAGGCTATGGTGTTGATGTAGAAGCCCTCCGTGATCAATGCCCCCTCCGCGCGGAGCGCCAGAAAAGGCCCCAAGATGGGATCTCACGGGTACAAAAGGTTGCGGCGGTGGAATTAGGTTTTCGTGGTGCCCTATGATGTTTTCAGGGTACGTAGGTATATATTGGAGGAAGAAGTAGGTTGGTGGAGCCACGAGGGGCCCACGAGGGTGGAGGGCGCGCCCAGGGGGTAGGCATGCCCCTACCTCGTGGCTTCCTTGTTGGTTTCTTGACGTCCACTCCAAGTCCTCTGGATCACGTTTGTTCCAAAAATCACGCCCCCGTAGGTTTCATTCCGTTTGGACTCCGTTTGATATTCTTTTTCTGCGAAACACTGAAATAGGCAAAAAAAAACAGCAATTTGGGCTGGGCCTCTAGTTAATAGGTTAGTCCCAAAAATAATATAAAAGTGTATAAAAACCCCATTAAACATCCAAAAGAGAATATATAATAGCATGGAACAATCAGAAATTATAGATACGTTGGAGACGTATGATACATCAACACCATAGCCTCTCCGATGATGTGTGAGTAGTTTACCGCAGGCCTTCGGGTCCATAGTTATTAGCTAGATGGCTTCTTCTCTCTCTTTGGATCTCAATACAAAGTTCTCTTTGATTCTGTTGGAGATCTATTCGATGTAATTCTTTTCACGGTGTGTTTGTCGAGATCCGATGAATTGTGGGTTTATGATCAAGATTATCTATGAACAATATTTGATTCTTCTCTGAATTATTTTATGCATGATTTAATATCTTTGCAAGTCTCTTCGAATTACCAGTTTGGTTTGGCCTACTAGATTGATCTTTCTTGCAATGGGAGAAGTGCTTAGCTTTGGGTTCAATCTTGCGGTGTCCTTTCCCAGTGATAGCAGGGGCAGCAAGGCACGTATTGTATTGTTGCCATCGAGGATAAAAATATGGGGTTTATATCATATTGCTTGAGTTTATCCCTCTACATCATGTCATCTTGCCTAATGTGTTACTCTGTTCTTATGAACTTAATACTCTAGATGCATGCTAGATAGCGGTCGATGTGTGGAGTAATAGTAGTAGATGCATAATCGTTTCGGTCTACTTGTCGTGGTCATGATGCCTATATACATGATCATGCCTAGATATTCTCATAACTATGCGCTTTTCTATCAATTGCTCGACAGTAATTTGTTCACCCATTGTAGAATTTGCTATCTTGAGAGAAGCCACTAGTGGAACCTATGGCCCCCGGGTCTATCTTCAATCATATTATTTTCCTATCAATTTGCTATTTCTCTTGTTGTTTATTTTGCAATATTTATTTTAAAATATTTATCTTATTATATCTATCATATCTCACTTTCGTAAGTGACCGTGAAGGGATTCACAACCCCTTTATCGCATTGGTTGTGAGGTTCTTGTTTGTTTGTGCAGGTACTAGGGACTTGCGTGTTACCTCCTACTGGATTGATGCCTTGGTTCTCAAAAACTGAGGGAAATACTTACGCTACTTTGCTGCATCACCATTTCCTCTTCAAGGCAAAACCAACGCATGCTCAAGAGGTAACAGCATACAAGACGAGGCTGAACAGCGCACCGAGGCGGCACACACCGTTGACGAATGAGATTGACGTCCCAAACCAACACAGGTTCAAGACTAAGTGCAGAGAAAAAGTAGCTCCGCAGCTCGCCGAGAAGAAGAAAGACCCGCCGCTAACGATTTGGAAATCCCTGGTAGGCTGCGCCTGAAAGACAAGTGTGTGTGGATTTCCATAGCCTCACCTATTTCCTCATAACGAGATCAAAATGAAATAGAATGGAATCTCAAGTCTTAGCTAGATCTGGGCTACCACGTTCCCTCAGACGAAAAAGAAAAGAATACTAGACCTGTTCCTTGGAACCACCTACAGCTCCAGGTGGCTAAGAGCCGACATCGAGGTGCCAAACCTTCCCGTCGACGTGGACTCTTGGGGAAGATCAGCCTGTTATCCCTAGAGCTAGCTGCATCAGGGAAAATAATAGAAGAAGCATCTGACTCTTTCATGCATACTCCACTTGGAGAAAAAAGGGCAAGATGTAAGAAGAACGAGAGCGAGCCTTCACGGAAGAAAATGCAAGTGAAAGAGAATTGTCAAAATTTGCTGAAAGCATATAAGTAGTAAGCCCACCCCAAGATGAGTGCTCTCTCCTCGGAGGGGTCCTAGGTTGTACAGAGTCAGTTTGTGAGGGAAGGAAATAACATATCCGGACACCAAACTTGCCTTCCACGCATACAGGAGTCCTACCCACACACGGGGGGGGGAGGGGAGTCTTCTGCTTGTATCTTCTCGGCCCATCAGTCTGGCCCATATCAAATAGCCCAGACACCCGAGGACCCCCTAATCCAGGACTCCCTCACCCTTATCATCAAGTTACACTACAAAAAAATACACTTCCGTGATGATACGTGTTTGTCACAGTAGGTCGCGTTTTTTGTCATGCATGTACATCCATGACGATTTTATGATAGAATCAAGAAAGTCTACCTGTGATGTCGTAGAAGTGTTCCATGACATTACCAAAATTATCATCACGGAAGTGTCCACTTCCATGACGATAAATCGCGCGTCACAGAAGAGCTTTCGTGAAGGGTGACCGACACGTGGCATCCACCGTAACGGAACGCCGTTTAGCTATCAGGTCGGGTTTTGGATCCGATAACCCATTAACAGCCCTGACCAATGGGGATTTTCCACGTGTAAAATCATCATTGGCTGGAGGAAACACGTGTCGGCTCATCATTGGGAGAGATGTCATCCACTCATTGGACGGAAGGCGCCTATGATACGTTGACACGTGGCACGGCCCAACAGAGGCCCATTCCTGTGAAAAGGTCGGCCCGTTTGACTTGGTCAAAAGGTGGCGGGCCGGCCCATGGAAAGCCTGTTAACGGCTTATTTGCATAGAGCCCATTTACAACCCGCTAACCCAAGGCCTGTTACGCCCTATCTGAATTAGGCCCAGTAGCGTCATCTGGGCCATCCAATATGATTCCAGCCCATTTTCACTTCGGGCGCATGTATGGCCCATGACGTCTTTCGGCCCATATGAGGCCCTATGTAACTCTTGGCCTATTAACGGCCCGTGGTGAAACTAGCCTGTAATGAACAGTGTATCACTTTACACCCATTAATGGCCCGTGGTGAAACTGGCCCGTAATGAACAGTGTATCACTTTATACCCATTAACGGCCCATTTTTCCGTTGGGCCGTTTCCAGCCCATGTTATCTTTCGGCCTTCTTAAAGCCCATTTATTCTTGGGCTCATTTCCAGCATTCGTTTACTTATGGCCCGTTACTGTCATTTTCTGCTTGTGGGCCAAATTCAGCCCGTGGTTACAGTCGGCCCGTTTGTGGTCCGTTAATACGTTGGGTCGTTTTCATAGCGTCATCAAATATGGCCTATTAACGATGGCCCATTATGGTCGGCCCATGAACGGACGATTCCAACTCTAGCCCGTTTATGGCCATAATGCGGTCTGTTGGGCGCATGTTTGGCCAATCGATCATACGACCTGTATAAGGCCCATTGATGATAGAAGGCCCATTATTTCTACGGCCCGTAGAAGGCCCATTGTTTCTACGATCCGTAGAAGGCCCACTGTTTCTATGGCCAGTAGGAGGCCCAATGTCACTACAGTAAATATTAGCCCATGGTTATTGTGGCCTAGTTTTAAAAAATAGGTTATTGCAGCCACTAGCTAACCGCGGAAAAAGAACGGCAATGACTACAAGCAAACAAATAAACAAGACAACAAGGAAATAAATAAGCAAGCAACTAATGCTAGGCTTTCACAGCTATTACACATATTACATCCACTTGGCATCAAAGTTTGCCACCAGTGCAAATATAGGGAACAAAGCAGCATATCATATACACTGGTTGTCAAAGTTGGCGACCAGCGCAAATAAATGCCGCAGCAAAACAAATCCAGAACTAAAACCACTTCAGAAGATCTCAAGAAACAATATCCTGGGTACCCATAATGCTGGAAAGATGCTTAGCAAGCTTATTAACTTTCTCTTGTTTGGCGCTTAAATCCTCCAGCGCTTGATGTTGCACCAGAAAATATGCATCTGAATTCTGCAGGGACTTCCTCAGTCCTTCAGCTTCCTGTCGCAGCACATCTGATCGATGTCTTTCAACTTGAAGTTGAGACTCAAGAAGATGAACTGATTCAGGCAGCGAGTTCGAAGAGCTTGTGCCAGCAGTAGTGGCCAATAACTCGAACACTACATCAAGACAGGACTTTTGGGTTCCCTCACTGTCGTCAAGATAGTTTTTATCAGCTTTCTTGGAGACCAACAGGGATGTCTCACTATCTTGAACCTTATCTGCATTACTTCCTTTACCATTGGATAACGCGGTACTGTTCTCCAATATTTTGTCCGCATTCTAAAAGAGAAACAAGCAGACACATCACATGTTTACCATGTTGTATATGAAACTCATTTTGGTAAATGAGTTTAGTAGTAAAGCGGACATGATAACAGCATGAAACAAACATATATCTATGTACCATGGTCACTTTATGGTCTATATCATTCTAGTTTTTGTTGCCAAATCAAGATAGAGACACAGTTGAAATAATATTTGTTCAAGACAAAGCAGAATAGACAGAATATAAGTGTGGGTAACTATAGAGCAATAACAACACTTGTAATGTGCATGACATGAGAACATAACTGTTTATTCAATTGAAACTGAAATCAACATAGAGCAGGTTACAACAACAAACCAGTTAAAGAAACAGGTTTAAAACATACCTGTTGCGCCATTGGAGTTTCAATTCCATCCTTCAAATTTGAAAATAGTTGGTATGAGTAAATAGAGTAATGCAAGAGCAAAGGAGTATGAACCATAGCTACAGAACCTGACCTGAGAACAAATCTTCTTCTCCTTTAAGTGTTGAGTTGGGATTCAGAGTGGTGGTCCTCGTGCTTTTGGCACTGGAGTTCCCTTACTATCTGCTCGTGTTTGGGTGCTCTGTGGTGGAGACAGTGCCGTGTCAACTGGAACTGGGTTGCTATCTGCCGGGGTTGGGGTTAGAAGGGGTGCAGCTGGTTCTCTGTCCAACTGGGTAGGGGTACAATCTGCGAGAGTCTGGGTTATGTGTGGTGGATCTGGTCCTTGGGCAAGTACAACCGTGGTTCTATCTGCATCAACTGGTAGCACTGTCTTTTCTGAAGACCGTGTTGTTACTACCTTAGATACTGCCATCACGCTCTCCAATTCAAATGGCTGATAAACAAGAAAAGTAATTGAAAGTATAGACATTGTATGATAGACAGGTGCAATGGATAGTGGGGAATAAAAGAGGGCATGAAATAATTCATATTTATGTTGTCTAACCAAACAGGATAGCATGACACAATTTCACATATATGATGGCTAACTAAACATGATAGCATGACACAATTTCACATTATGATGGCTAACTAAAAAAGATGGAAAGACATAGTTCAAAATATGAGACTATGTAAACAGGATGACATGACATCTTTCCCTAATATTAAAAGGAGGATTGTTTCTCCACTTTTTTTGTCCATGGTGGGGTCATCAGTTTTTTCGTCCGTCTTGGTGCCTATATGTCGCTAGCCTTGCTACGTACGACTACCTGTGTTGGTCCTCCTTTTTTATAGGAAAAAAAGTCCGATCCGGAAAAAAATAGGCAAAGGTGGGATTCGATCCCTGGACTGCTTGGTTGAAACTCGCGCTGCCAGCCAGCTCAGCTATGCCGCTGTTTGTGTCTAAATTAAGTGCCTGACCATTTTGAGAGACGAGTGGGCGTGCGGAAATAAGGTATTACAAAAGTCACGCGAGGAGGGTTAGATAAAAAAATTGAGGGGTGGGTTAGGTTTTTTTAAGACAAGGCGGGTTAGGTACTTAATATCGCAATGCGACCGGCCCAACTAATCAACCACCTGGCCTCAGCCCGTTTAACAATGCAGCCGCATTTAATTGATTATTGGCCTCAAATTATTAAATAGTCCCATCTTATTTTCTTATATTCAATCCTTCTAATTTATATATCTCTTTCAAGTTCCTATGTATCAAGGAAGTATCCCGGGAATCAGTTAGGTTGAGTAACGAGGGATGGGGAATGGAAAAAACTTTGGCCTAGCCACGTGATGCAATGATTTGGAAGGCAGCCGCTTGGTCAGTTACTACCACTGTCTTTACGAGATAGGCGATTTTGTGACTACTGCAAGGATTGGTGGCATGTGGACATCCATGTTTATGTATGTTCTTCAAAATTGTAGCTGTCATATTTTATCAAGTTCTTTATTATTTATCGAGTCCAAACTGTTACTTTCTTTGGTAGATCTATTCATTATTCTGATCCGTGCTTGACTATTTCAAATGAAGTGCACTAAAGTGATTGTACTAGCTATGTTGTTTGTTTTTCACTAATGTGTATTTGAACCAATGAATACGTTTAACTATAACAGTTGCGGTATGAGGAAGACATGCATAAAAAAGTGATTGATTAAATGGTCTATGTTCTTCTCACTAATTTGATTTTTTGTTTATTTAAATCCTTCATTTTTAGAAGAGAATTAAATAGATGTTTCACTTGATTTTATGTGTTATTATTGGGCTAGGTCCATATGACATTTTATGTAGTTTTCTTATGAAGAATGCTTTTATATTTTTTGCTTCTTTCCACCGTCACTCTGAATATTTGGATGTACTGAATAATACGTCTTTCAATTTCAAACTTTTTGTCTTAGTGGTAACGACTAATCAAACTTTTGCTAGCTTTAAGAATAATTATATTATTATTTCTCAATTCAACCATAGCTGATATAATTTGCATTGTTCACTGTAGCAATAAATTTAAGTAGATATTTATCAGTTTAGATGTATTCTGCTCTTTAAGATGAGGCTGGGTATGGGGACAACTTTTTCCATTGCGACACACCGTAAGGTCTTTTGAAAGCAGCGTGGTAGAGTCTGATGACCAAGCTCATTGCCTTGAGATAGTCATGTTTGTTGTCATGTTTGTCATGAGGTGGACAATGTAACCATGGTGGCCAAGAGAGTGGTAACATGGATAGGTCACTAGGAGCGTGTGAGGATTTTCTTTTGTCCTGTTGCAACGCACGGGCATATGTGCTAGTAACTATATAATGTGTTTATTAAATAGGTTGGCATGCCATAATTCACATACATTCACAGATAGAATGCCATAATTCAAAATATGATGACTGTAAACACTAAAGAGGATGAGATGATATAACTATATGATGTCATTATTAAATGGGCTGCCATGCCATAATTCAGATAGATGATGTGTATGTACTATGTAAACATGATGGCATGATATAATTCAAATATATGATTTGTATAGTAAGCAAGTAAGTAGATGGCAATCCATATATGATGTAAAAACTAAGCAATGCAAGACAACATGCATGACATGGGTAATATAACCCTGCCAAGTTTGAGCATAGACCTCAGGGGGAAAATAGGACTAGTCATCAGTCTCTGAATCCTCCTCTGAGGAGCTCTCTGTAACCAACAAGTTGTTTGCTTCAGCAGGTAGCATTGTCTTCTCTGAATACCTTGTTTTCACTCCAGATACTTCCATCACCGCTTCAAATGGCTGATGCACAGGAAGAGTAGTTGAATATACAAACGTTGTTGACAAATGGAACACGTAATACAAAAAAATGATAGCATGATATAATTCACATACATGATGATTGGCTAAACAACATGGCATTGCATAATTCACATACATAATGCCTTTGCAACAAGATAGCATTGTATATTTCACATATATAATGTCTTGCAACAAGATGGGAATGCACAATTCACATATATGGTAATTAGACACTGAACAGGTGGCATTCACACAAAGCATGTCTAAACTAATCAAATGACATAGCAATGTGAGACACCATACGCACGATATGAGCAACATAACCCTGCCAAGTTAGAGCATACACCTCCGGGGGGAATAGGACTGGTCATCTGTCTCTGAATCCTCCTCTGAGGATCTATCCATAACCAGCAAGATATGAGCTTCACCAGATAGCATAGTCTGCTCTGAAGACCTTGTTTTCAGTCCAGAATTTGCCATCACCGTGTCAAAATGGCTGATGCACACGAAGAGCAGTTGAATGTACTAACATTGTTGAAAAATGTAACAAAAAAAGGATCTCCTGATATAATTTACATATAAGATGACTGGCTAAGCAAGATGACATTGAAAAATTCACATATATGATGCCTAGCTAAACAAGATGGCGTTGCATAATTCACATAAACGATGAATAAACTAAACAAATGGCATTCGCACAAAGGATGTCTAAACTAAGCAGATGACATATTTGATGTATAAAGTAAGCAATGCAAGACACCATATGCATGATATAACCAACATCAGCATGCCAAGTTAGAGCGAAGACCCCAGGGGGTAAATAGGAGTTATCTTCTCCTTCTGAATCCCCCTCAGAACAGATATTTTCCTATCGATTACAATCCGAAATGCGTGGAGGGGGGCTGCCTTTGCACCTACCATGGAGCGACGTCTGCATGAAATTTTATTACCATGCAAGGCTCGTCTCTTTTGCTCTACATGTTCAGTTCCATTGTTTACAATAACTGTCATGCATAGGAATAAAACATAGTGAGATTATGTAAGGAGTGCATGCAGAAATCCAGAGTGATGGTAGCAACCTGTGGATAGACCCAAAACCAATAATAGCAGGCAGATAATGGCTTCAGTTAAAAATACAAATAATGGCTTCTTTACTGTTTGTTTCCCACCCAACATGAAACTCATAGTAGACACCGGAGATTAACCAGATAGTAGATAGATACTATTGATAGCGGCCCCGATATGTACCCCACAACCATTTATAAACTCAAGTTTGACCATTAGTTTGGAGCTGACTCAGAGTCTAATCGGTGAATAGGACGATACAGTAGCATGTAATATTAAGCGATGCATAACGTAAGCAGACACGAAAGAGTGCGACCTCTCTTGTGGACCCGTGTAGTCCTCGAGGTCATCTGCTCGGTTGATGATGGTAATGCAGTTTTCATGGCTGCCAGCGGCGGGGAAGAAGATCTGAGGCGGCGGAAGATAGTCTGGAGGCCGGATCCCTGCTGTGCTGGACCCTTCTGTCGTGGGAGCAGCTGAGCTGGGGTGGACGACTGTGCAACAGGAGCGGGACAAACCATGCAAGGTTTTTTTGACAACTATCTGTAAGAGAAGTAATTCTATAAGGGCTCATTTGAATTGGACGATTCCAACAATGCAGGGATAGGAATAGACAGGAATAGGATAGGAATGCACGTGCAAAATAGAGAATTTAAGAACACAGGATTTCTGCCAATCTGGGTGTTTGATTCACAACAATTGGAAGATCACAGGATGCAAAGAAGCATGGTGAGATTAAGTCAAACCAGAAGAAAATGTACGGTTATAATGCTATTATGGTACTATCTCTTAGTCTTGTGCTTCATGAATAGGAATTTGAAAAGGAGGACAAGTGAAAATTAAAATTCCTACGTTTTTTCTTTCAAGGAGACACTAAAGGAACAAATCTGTGTGCTCAGTGGACAATATATATAACATGTAGAGTAAAAAAGAGATGCAACAAGTGTACAACCTCTTTGGCGAAGCCATGTCGATCTCAGCGTGATTGGGTTGGCCTTTGAGGATGCTCCGGCTGACTTTGCTGTCAGAGGAGGGGAAGAAGATCTTAGGCATCTGGAGATGGAGCCCGTGGTACTGCTCCGCTGTGATGGAGGGTTTCGTCGTTGGAGCAACTCCGGTGAGCAGTACGACGCCGAGGCTGAAGCGGGACAAAAGAGACAACGAACAATGTTAAACTGAGTGTAATTCTAATAGCATCTCCAATACATGGCGTAAAATACATAACCACAAAGTGATAGATGTAAAATACATCAGCCGCTCATCTCTGAACTTTACTGTCGAAACTGAACTTAACTGTCAAAACTGAACTTAACTGTCGAAACTGAATTTTGCTATCGAAACTGAACGCACTAGCAAGGTGAGGCTACACATCGTTCGACTGACTTTTTCATCTCTGGTCAGTCGATTTTGCAGCCATTGGATACGAAATCAAGGGCCTGCGGTTCATCTTCAACCTCCACCCCCTGAGCCGCCAGCCACCACCAGCCAAACAGCAGCCCCCCGCCGCCCGCGGCCGGCGGTGTGCCGCCCCGCCCACCCCGAAAACACTCCCCACCGCCCGTCCGCCGCCGCCCCGGCCATCCCTCTAGGCCTCCCCGTGCCGAGCTTTTTCTCCGGCGATCCCCACGCCACCGCCCCGCAACCGCCGGCGACCACCACCCCCATCCTGAACCCAAAGATAGATAGTGAGGTACCTCTCCGGCGAGCCCCCCTCCCCGTTGCGGCTGGTTCTTCCTTCACCCCGGCGAGCCCCCCCACCCCCTGAAAATCGACTGACCAAAAGTCGATTTAGTTGACTAAAGTGTAGCTAAATCAGAGCAGCATCACAATGTAAGTGCATCTAGTGTCACCCCTAGTTGGTTTTGGAGTATTGACGACAAACCTACTTGAGGGACTAATGTGTTTGTGAGAATTGCAGGATAACACAGGTAGAAGTTCCTCATTGATTCGGTTTTACTACCAGAGATGACCCCTAAAACTTTATGAAGACATTGAATTCAAAGGTGGTATATGAAGATATTCACATTGAAGACTATGACAAGAGAAGACACGATATGAAGCCTATGGAGCTCGAAGACTTAGATCCTTCATAGTTCTTTTTCTTTTGTGTTGAGTCATAGGAACCACCGTACTGTTAAGTGGGGTCCAGGAGAACCAGTCAGAATGACTGAAGTGATGCCTAAACCAAAAACCTATGTCTTCGAGTGAAGACTATGAGAGCGAATCTTGTCCAGAGTCGGACAAGTCAGCTTTGCTTGTAGCCCAAGTAAAGTTGCCGTGTGAGTTTGAAATCTGACCGTTGGAACACGTGTCAGTTCCTTAGTGACCCAGGGTCATTTCGGAGAAATCAGGTCGGGTTGCCAAGTGGCTATAAATAGCCCACCCCCTACAACCATAAATGGTTGGCTGCTCAGATTGAAAGTACGGCTTTTGTCGTTTGAGAGCAACCCACCTCGAAGCCTTTGAGAGAGAATTCCTTGCGAGGATAAAGACCTAACCACCAGAGCCAGAGAGAATTGGGCATCACTTAAGTCTTCTTGTCTGTGTGATCTGAAGACTTATTATACTTGAGGATTGTGCATCCTCCAGCCGGTTAGGCGTCGCGTTCTGAGCATCCAAGAGACATTGTGGATTGCCGTTGAACGAAGTCTGTGAAGGTTTGGGAGTCTACCTTGAAGACTTACCAGAGTGATTGGGCGAGGTCTATGTGACCTTAGCTCAAGGAGAATACGGTGAGGACTGGGTTTCCTGAGCTGCGTGTTCAGGACTGGGTGTCCGGGACTGTGTGTCCTAAGGTTTAAATACCTAGCCACTCCAACCAGACGTACAGTTGTCACAGCAACTGGAACTGGTCCAACAAATCATTGTCTTCAACGAGTCACTGGTTTCATCTTCACTTCACTTTACTTACTGTTACTCCTTGTGAAGTCATTGTATGTTTGCTCTATCATTTGTCTTCACTGAGTGACTGCGTGTTCTGTTTGGCTTCACAATATCTTCCTACCTGATCCTTACTACCTAGCTGCTATTAGTCTTTGTGCTTTCACTTCATTGAATACTTGACTATGGTTTGCCTAGTGTAGCCTACCTTCCGCTGCATGGTAATAGGTTTAATTTTTATCGTTTGTCTTCAAAACTCCCATGTTTTGAAGACTTTCATAAAAATCGCCTATTCACCCCCCCTCTAGTCGATATAACACACTTTCAATTGGTATCAGAGCAAGGTGCTCCCTTGTTCTGTGTGATTCGGTTTAACCACCTGGAGTTTTAGCTATGTCGACTGCAGGGATAATTAAAGTCTCCACTGCGTGCCCCGTCTTCGATGGAACTGAATATCCCTACTGGAAGAATAAGATGCGTATGCATCTTGAAGCCATTGACGTCGACCTATGGTATGTCGTCGAGAACGGCGTTCCCAAGGCTGGAGAAGGTGTCACTGCTGCTGATGTCAAGAAATTCGTTCAACTGGACTCTACTGCCAAGAATATCATCTGTGGTCATCTGACCAAAGGACAGTATGGCCCGTGTGAGTGCTTTGAAGACATCCAAGCTGGTCTGGGACTGGCTCTCCAAGGTCAATGAAGCATCTCAACCCAG
The DNA here is from genome assembly GCF_003073215.2 of Triticum urartu. NCBI lineage: Eukaryota > Viridiplantae > Streptophyta > Magnoliopsida > Poales > Poaceae > Triticum > Triticum urartu. The sequence continues at coordinate 153,804,624 of NC_053025.1, forward strand.
AGAGATCAGAGAATCAGTGTCCTTCGCAACCTCTTCAACCGCTTCAAGCGAAATGACAATGAGAATGTCCAGCACACATTTGACCGACTCACTGACATCACAAATGAGCTTCAAGCCCTCGGCGCCACTGAGATTACCAAACACGAAGTCGTCAAGACGCTGCTGAGATCACTTGATAGTTCGTTTGACATCCTGGCCCTGATGATTCAAGAATGTCCTGATTTCAAGACACTCGAACCGTCTGACATACTTGAGAGGCTCAACACACATGAGTTTCAGCTTTCGGAGAAAAGAGAGATCTACGGTCCAAACTATGGGCGAACTTGTGCCTTGAAGGCAAAAGCTGTCTCCTCATCTGAAGAAGAATCTGACAGCAGTTCTGATGACCCTGAAGACATTGGAAGGGAACTTTCTATGCTTGTCAAGAAGGTTCCAAAATTCACCAAGAAGAAAGGCTTCAGAAAGTCTTCCCGATCAAGTTCAAGGAATGATGAAGCTCCTGCTCATGACTACAAGAAGAAAACATGTCACAAGTGCAAGAAACTTGGCCACTTCATCTCTGAGTGTCCACAGTGGGACAATGAGAACAAAAAGAAGAAGAAGAGCAAGGAATATGACTCTGACGACAAGAAGAAGAAGAAGAAATACTCAAAGTCTTCTTCCAAGTCTTCCTCAAAGTCTTCATCACACAAGAAGAGCTCATCTGGCAAGGCACGTGCGTTTGTTGGCAAGGAAATGGATTCAGAGGAGGAGTCTGCTTCTGAGGAGGCGGAGGTGGAGTCTGAGGAGGAATCCGACTCAGGCGTCGCAAGTCTGGCTACAGCATACGTTGCCAAGTCCATCTTCAACACTGAAGACAATGACTTCATCACCGACACCGATGCAAATGACAAGGACTACTCCGCTTCTACCTACTGCTTCATGGCGCGCGGTGCCAAGGTAAACACACGCACTACTCACTATCAAACATCTAGTGACGATGACTCTGATTGTGGTTCAAAACCCAGCTACAAAACACTTGCTAAAATTGCAACTGAACAACAGAAAGCTATGGAACATATTCAAAAACTGTTAGACAAAAGTGATGATCTGTTAGGTGCTGAAATGACTCGATCTGAATCCTTAATTGAAGACATAAAAAATCTTCACGTTAAGTATCAGGAACTTGAAAGTCGTCATGAAACTCTCTCAACAACTCATGAAAAGCTTTCCTATGATTATCTTCAAAGGAAGCAAGATCTTGAGAAATTGAGAGCGGTTCATGAAGATCTTCAAACTGAAAACGAGTCACTTCGCGCCAAACAGATCAGTCCCGCTCAGGAAGGATTTGAACCACCATGTCTTAAATGCATTGAGCGTGATAATGCTACTTCTGTTGCTGAATGTTCTACTGCTACTGTTGTTGCAATATCTTCAACTGTTGATGCGGTAACTTACCCCTCTTCTGAGGATACCACCGCTATTGCTGATGAGAATGCTAGGTTGAAGACATTGCTTGAAACAGGGATGTACAAAAGTCTTAAAGGGCATCAGACGCTATGTGATGTCCTGAAAAAGCAGATTCTGAACCGAAACCCTAGGAAAGAGGGTGTAGGGTTCGTAAGGAAAATGAATGCAGATGGCTCTTGAGCAGTACCCAAAACCATGTGGGTTGCTGCAAAGGAACCTTCAGCAGATCCATCCAATCTATCTGGCTTCACTTGTGCTAACCCCATTATCATTGATGAATCCTTTGATGCAAACTATATATTGTTTAAGAATCAGAATGGTGAAGTGTTTGCCAGTTACATTGGTACTAACTGCAGGAATGGACCACCTATGAAGAAGATCTGGGTTCCGAAAAGGTGTCTGGAGAGTCTTACTATGAATGTCATCATGACACCTCACGTGAAGAAGACAAACCTCAGACCAAAGGCTTCATACGGTCCAAAGGCTTCATACAGACAGAGGACTCACCTGAGTCGCACTAACGCAAATGTTTTGCAGGAAAATCATACTCAGGCATATGAATATGAGAGCGGTTCATCAAACCGCCATGTTCATAAGACCAAGAACTATTCTGCTTATTCTTATGAGTACTATTGTCCGCCTGCAAGACTGTTTGCTAAGGCTTCAAAGCCAAAATTCTCAGATGCTGCACTTAGACTTATTGCTTCTAAGCCACCCTTGAAGATGTGGGTGGTTAAGAAGGCTTAACTCTCTTTTGCAGGGAAAGGTCTCCAGCAGAAAACCAAAATCGTCTGATGTTATTGCTGGGGACCTTAAACATCTTGTAGGGCGCAAGATCAAATGCCCAAATGGTCTTACTATGTACTTCGTACCTGAATCGCTTGCTACTCTCCCTATTAGTCCTAACCTGGATCTAAGCTTTCATAACCCACTGTTTCGTCAAATGTTTTTGCTTCACAATGCTCTTGGTGAAGCCTATCCCCCTAACTGCACTGTAGGGTACGACACTACCGTCTTCAGAATGGATTATTGACAGTGGGTGTACAAATCACATGACTGGCAAAAGAAGTCTTCTTATGGACTCAACCTTACGTCCATCCGACAAGAGCCACATCACATTTGCTGACACTGGTAAAAGTAAGGTATTGGGTCTAGGTAGAGTTGCAATCTCAAGGGATCAACACATGGATAAAGTCATGCTTGTTGAATCCCTTGGCTTCAACTTAATGTCTATCTCAATGCTTTGCGATTTGAACATGATCGTAATGTTTGGAAAATATCGTTGCCTTGTACTAATGGAATCTGACAAGTCTCTAGTGTTTGAAGGGTATCGAAAAGATGATTTGTACGTGGTAGATTTCTTAGCAGGGCCACAACTTGCAGTATGTCTTCTAGCAAAGGCTTCAGAATGCTGGCTCTGGCATCGGAGGCTTGGACATGCTGGCATGAGGAACCTCCACACCCTTGCGAAGAAGAAGCATGTCATAGGCATCGAGGGCGTCAAGTTCAAGAAAGACCACTTATGCGGTGCCTGTGAAGCAGGGAAGATGACGAGGGCCAAACATCCCTCGAAGACAATCATGACCACTACTCGACCCTTCGAACTGCTTCACATGGATCTTTTCGGTCCCACTCACTACTCTACTCTAACTACTTCTGCTTGCCTCTATGGCTTCGTTATTGTTGATGATTATTCTAGATATACTTGGGTGCACATAATCCTTTACAAGACTGAAGTGCAGGATGTCTTTAGACGCTTCGCCAATCGAGCTATGAACAATTTTGGCGCCAAGATAAAGCACATCAGAAGTGACAATGGCACTGAATTCAAGAACACTGGCCTTGATACATATCTTGATACCTTGGGCATCACACATGAATTCTCAGCCCCGTACACGCCACAGCAGAATGGCGTCGTCGAACGCAAGAACAGAACACTAATTGAGATGGCCAGAACGATGCTAGATGAATACAAGACCCTAAGAAAATTCTGGCCCGAAGCTATTGATACTGCATGCCATACAATCAATCGTGTTTATCTTCACAAGCTACTAAACAAGACATCTTATGAGCTCCTTACTGGCAAGAATCCAAATGTCAGTTACTTCAGAGTATTTGGCGCAAGGTGCTGGATCAAAGACCCACATCACACCTCAAAATTTGCACCAAAAGCACATGAGGGTTTTATGCTTGGATATGGAAAGGATTCGCACTCCTACAGAGTCTTCAATATCTTTCATTACAAAGTGGTTGAAACAGTGGATGTGCGGTTCGATGACACCAACGGTTTACAAAGAGAGCAGCTGCCAAATGTGCTAGATGAAGTTCCATCCAGTGAATCAATCAAGCTAATGGGAACTGGAGAAATTATACCTTCTGAAGCTCATCCTGAAGAAGAACTTATCATTTCAGCACCTGATCAACATGAAGACAATGCTCAGCCTGAAGATATTCCTTCCAACAACGACAATGAACAGCAAGAGCAAAGTCTTCGCCCTGTACATCCTCGCGTTGCCAATGAAGTGCAGATTGAAAGAATAATTGATAGCATCAATGCACCTCAATGAAGAGCAAAGTCTTCCACTCACTCGTTCAAGGGCAACTCAGCTAGCAAATTTCTGTGGGCACTTCGCATTCGTCTCAATATCAGAACCCAAGAAAGTTGAAGAAGCCTTCATGGAACCTGAATGGATTCAAGCTATGCAAGAAGAGCTTCAACAGTTTGAGCTGGATAATGTATGGGAACTGGTTAAGCGTCCTGATCCACGGAAGCACAACATAATAGGCACCAAATGGATATACCGCAACAAGCAAGAGGAGCATGGTCAGGTTGTCAGAAACAAAGCTCGTCTCGTTGCTCAAGGATGTACTCAAGTGGAAGGCATTGACTTCGATGAAACATTTGATCCTGTGGCTAGACTTGAAGCCATACGCATACTGCCGGCCTATGCAAATCATCATAACATACTTCTATATCAAATGGACATGAAGAGTGCCTTTCTCAATGGAAAAATTGAAGAAGAAGTGTATGTTGCACAACCGCCTGGCTTTGAAAATCCAAAACATCCTGACATGGTATACAAGCTCAACAAGGCACTGTATGGCCTCAAACAAGCCCCTAGGGCCTGGTATGACACACTCAAATACTTCCTGAAGAGCAAAGGCTTCATACCTGGTTCTCTAGATCCCACTCTTTTCACGAAGACATATGATGGTGAACTGTTTGTGTGCCAAATATATGTGGATGACATTATCTTCGGCTGCACCAATCAGAAGTACAGTGAAGAGTTTGGATATATGATGCAAGAGCAATATCAGATGTCCATGATGGGGGATCTGAAGTTCTTCCTTGGTCTTCAAATACGACAACAATGCAATGGCATCTTCATATCTCAAGAGAAGTATCTCAAAGATTGCCTGAAGAAGTTCGGTATGCAAGACTACAAAGGCTTCACAACACCAATGCCAGCCAAACATCATCTGGGTCCTGACGACAATGGTAAAGAGTTCGATCAAAAGGTATACCGCTCCATGATTGGTTCTTTACTTTATCTATGTGCATCTAGGCCAGATATTATGCTTAGTGTTTGCATGTGTGCTCGATTTCAAGCGGCACCAAAGGAGTCGCATCACTTAGCTGTGAAGCGAATTCTTCGATATTTGGCTCACACCCCAACTCTAGGATTATGGTATCCAAAGGGCTCAGAGTTTGATCTGGTTGGATTCTCGGATCCTGATTATGCTGGTGACAAAGTTGATCGCAAGTCTACATCAGGCACATGTCACTTTCTGGGACGATCACTTGTATGTTGGTCTTCAAAGAAGCAGAACTGTGTATCTCTCTCCACTGCTGAATCTGAATACATTGCTGCTGGATCTTGCTGCGCTCAGCTTCTGTGGATGAAGCAAACACTCAAGGACTATGGCATTCATCTGAAGCAAGTGCCTCTTTACTACGACAACGAAAGCGCCATCAAGATTGCTAACAACCCAGTTCAACACTCGAAGACAAAGCACATTGAAATTCGTCATCACTTCCTCAGAGATCATGTTGTGAAGGAAGACATTGATATCATACACGTCAACACTGAAGAGCAATTGGCGGATATCTTCACCAAGCCCTTGTATGAGAAGAGGTTTTGCAAGTTACGGTGTGAGCTAAATATCCTGGAATCCTCAAATGTCCTGTGATCAGGCACACATCCCAACCCTTATGCATATTGATGACTTAGATGTGCAACACACGAAGTGAAGTATACCTTCAGTCAATGAAGACATACATTCTAAGTGTGAATACATTAATGTGGAATTTGACTTCGGAGCGCCACGATAATTGTGCGTCATGTCTGGGTCTAATACTTCCTATATGGTGGGTAACGCCACCACCAAACGTTCTATTTTGAAGTGTTTCACTCATGGCGTTACCTTGCGATGTCTTCACATTTGGTTTGGCTTCGATCTCAACATATTTTCATGATTATCTTCACTATGTTGATTATATATATATATATATATATGCTAGTGTTCTGTCCTCTACAGCATTCACTTATAGCTATGTCTTCGTGTTGAATCTTTTGAACTAAGTGAATGTGATCGGACCCCAACTTCTCTATGCTTTCTATCTCAAACTCTATCTCTCCAAGTCATATGCATTCTATTGAAACTGTCGAATGTCTTCTCTGCGTCCTTGTCAGCAGAAGATACAGAGACAACCATTAAGTCCGTTTTCAATGCTCATTCCTCCACATGAAATCCGGAGAAGTAGGAACGACCACCCGACAATCCAAGCGTGCGTGGGACATGGAACAAACCCCAAAATTCCGCATAATGGCCATGTGTTCCTCAGATGCGAATCGCCAGGGGCACCTGTGTAACAGCACAGTGCCGCCCCTGTGCCTATAAATACACACTCACAACGGTCATTATCTCTTCTTCCACCCTCGCACGAACCCTAGCGCCACCGCTAGCTCTCGACGACGCCGGCGACGAAGCGCTTCGCTGCCGCAACCTCTCCGATGCCGTCTTCACGCCGACCGCGGACATCGTCCTCTCCGCCGTCGCCATAGGTGTCCTCCGTCGCCAAGTTAGGGCACGGAAGAGTGAACTGCTCGGCCTCATCTCCCACTCCGTCTAGCAGTTCTCAGTGTGGTAAATAAAACTCCCTTTTACAGCACCGTTGATCCTATTGATCTGTCACTTTCTACCACAAGCAGTTTCTGTTCACACAAGCTAGATCTCTCTCATACTGCATCTCATAACATGCCTAGTATATTCACTTGTGCTTCACAAAGTAGTTAGATTCCTCACTCGTACTGATCTGTGGATTCGTACAAATCTGGAACCAACTTCTTATCTATGAGTGAATGTCTTCGCATGATGAGGTCAATGTCTTCTAAACTGATTTATCTTCAAAATCTTCTGAGAATGCATATGACCTCTTCCCCTTCCCTCGCACCTTAATGCTGTCAAAGGTACATGTCCGTGGGAGAATCCTTTGGTTCTCACAGTCTGCATTCATTTGCAGAATTCTTACAGCATCACATAAATTCTCCCGAAGCCAGTTCCTGTTGGTCCAGCAAACGAAAACCTTTGAAGCCTTTGAACGTCTTGAAGCCTTTCAAGTTAAAGTTTATGGCTTCAGAAAAGGCAGCAAGGAAGGGTGGCAGAAAGCGTCGTGGTGAGACCTCCAGAGATCTGCCAGATGAACTCTCAGAAATGTACAAGACAGATCCTGAAGAGGATTACAGTCAGCGCAAGACCCGAATCCAATGGATTCGAAGATATTGGGCAGAACAATGGTTCAAATACAGATTTGTGACCCAGGAGTATGCTGAGAAAAACACCATCAAGAGACCGTGGGGAGACATCCTATTCAAGAATCTTCTACCCAGGTCCAGAGATGAAGCCATTGCTCAAGGCTTCTATCCATGCATGGTCCGTGGACCATAGCCTGCTGATGCACACTCGTCGTCACTGCTGTGGTGTCGTGACGACAATCTATTCAAGCGCAACTTCCAGTTTGCTCAAAACTCTGCGAAGCAGAACAAGAAGACTTTTGGGTTAGACTTCAACCCTGGTCCCTCATCTCCAAGGGCAGATGGCACATGACATGCAGAACCCAATGTCATCGGTCCTTTCGCCGACCTTGAAGGCCTCATCACCTACATCTTGGTTCAAGGGACTGCAGTGAATGAGCCTGCGGCTGACACTGAGTCTGATGACACGCCTGCAGTGCCGAAGCCAAAGCAGTTGAAGAAGCCAAAAGCTTCAAAGCCAGCCCCTTCACCAAAAATCTCAAGGGCGAAGCCATTGGCAACTGCACCTCCTGAAGACAGTGTGCAGTCTGAGGATTTATCACGCGTCTCCAAGCCAAAGAAGGCCAAGATGCCTCTGTCTCACACTGGCAAAGAGCTAACAGCTGCTGCCATCCTGCGCAATGACGACATTGATCTGTCAAGTGATGAAGATCTTGCAGATGACGCTCTTGAGCAACTCATCAAGAGCAAAGAAGAAGCAGAAATCTTCAATGATCTGCCTCTCTTTGATGTCACCATCATACACAACTTCATTGACGAGTGGTTTGACACGCGAAACATCAGCTTTGAAGATCTGCAGCTACTTATTGGCCTCAGTGTCGCCTTCCAAGGCGCCATTGCTTCAGAACTTGCTATTGCCCAGCGCATTGTTGAACTGAAGCAGAAGATTGACTATGAAAAGGCTCAGTTCAAGAAGCATATGGCCAAGCTCAGTGTGCAAGAAGTGAAGAACTTCAAGACAATGATGCACGAGCTCAAGGAAGCCTTTGTAAAGAAGCGTGCAGAAGCTCAGGGTTCGCGTGAGCGCATGAAGACTCTGGCTGACAGATGTGTGCAAGCCTATAATGAGGCTGAGAAGCACAAAGCACTTGGGCGTCCTGGCATCGACCCCAGGATGGCCGCAAAGAAGAAGAAGAAGCCTGCTACGGCTGAATCTGATGCACCAAGGCAAGAAGCAGTTCCGATTGTCTTCCCAACAAGAATGACTGGCTCGAAGCCAAAGAGCCGGTCAATAGCTTCAGAGCTCAAGAAGACAAGAACTACTGAGGCTGAAGCCAGGAAGAGGAAACACTCTGAAGACTCTCCTACTGCCCCCACCCAGAAAAAGCGAAAAACCAAGAAAGCTTGGGCTGTTCCCACAGAGCCCTTGATAGTTGAACCTATTTCTATAGTTCATCCTGACGCAGAACGTCAACTGACAGTTCATGAGCCTGCTTCCACAGAGGCTCCTGAAGCTGAAGACATTCCAGTAGCTGATCCCATTGCTGCTGAAGACATTGGTCATCATGACAATGTAGAAGATGATGCAGTCCTTCCTCAGTTAGAAAACAGCAAACTCATCAGCATTGGTCGTCCACTGACGCCAATTGCACAGGATGCTTCATGGGCGGATCGCCCACAAGAGGAAGAACACTATGAGGCCCAGCCCACTCCAACTCCACAGGCGTCGTCTGCGTTCCGCAGGCTTCGCAAAGGTCCAAGGCCTCAAGTCTCTGCTGAAGACATTCTGGCTGCATCAGCCGCAGAAGAAGAAGTACCACAAGATCCCACTCCCCTGCTCCACCAAGAAGCAGTTCTCCAGGAGAACGTGCCTGTGACCGACCCTCTAGCTAGTCAAGTGGAGGATGAAAATCTTGAGGCTGCCACAACCAACAACGAAGCTAATGTGGAGCCCTCCCCAGCAAAAGCTTCAGAAGACAGCGAAGCCACTGATCCCGCCACTTCTGTTCCTGAGTCTGCTGCCGGTCCCCAATTCAACTATCATGTTGAGAACAGGCCTCAGGTCCAGAAGCCAATCCCAAGACTGCCAAGGTTTCCAGGTCCTGCATCAGCACCTGGCTCCTTCAACATCAATGGCTTCAGGGCAGACAACACGTTCTTCAATAGCTCCAGGAACCCCTACTCAAGGGAAAGGATATCATTTGATCGGTTCTGGAGCTATCCTCAGCGAAGCTATTACTCTTGCATTCTTTACAACCAAGGTCGCATCTTCCCACACAAGCGCCTTGACGTTGAAGCTATAGCTGGTCTGCCCTGTCTAGAAGAAGCGTTGGATTGCTTCAAGCAAGTGGGTCTGCTACACTTTGTTACTGATGAAGAGCATTGGAATGAAGAGCTGCTGCTACAATTCTATGCCACACTTCACATCAAAGGGTATAGCAGAGATCCGAAGACTTGGGTTCTGGAGTGGATGACTGGCAACGTTCATCACGAAGCCAATGCATTTGACATCATTGAGCTCACTGGCTTGCCCACTCCTGGCGATCTCTTCGAGCAAGGCTGTCAGCTGCATGCTGAAGCTATTGAGAGCATCTTTCAGCGGCCAGAACCTAATATGAGTCAAATGCTCAGTATGATGAAGCCATTGCCTCAAGATGTTGCGTATCCCACAGAGTTCTTCGTTGAAGACCTTGAGTACCTGCCCAGAACCATCTATCACATCATCAGGCGAACTCTCTGGCCTATCAAAGGGCACTCTCCAAATGCCAAGCTTCAGGGTGCAATGAAGACTTTGGTCTTCTATATACTTCATGGCAAATGCTTCAATGCACAGGACTTCTTCACACGCCAACTTGCTGCATCAGGCATTGATCTGTTTGGTTTGAAGTTCTACGCCCCTTGGGTCATGCGGCTGATCAAGCTACACTCCGCCATCTCGTATCAGCCCTCAGCCCGCAACCATCGGATCTTCTTGCCTGACGTGGACATGTCAACTGAAGCCATATATTCTGAGCCTACCAAGCAACCTCTAAGTCTTCAGAATGCATAACATCAGAGTTTTACTCAGAACGTTGAAGGCGTTGAAGCAGTTTCTCGGGTGTATCCTTTGGCTGGCACTACACGTGCACCACACCCTGCTTCAACTGAAGCCACTGACAGTGCCACTGCTCCAAGATCCAAGAAGCGCACTCGTGTTCTCAACGACCGAGAGCTTCTTGTGGTTCTACATCAGAAACATGATAGGCATCATGACTGGCTGAAGCGTCAGATGAAAAGCCTCTTGGTGGATGTTAATCGCACTCGAAATCTTGCCACTAAGAATGCTTTCGTTGCCCATGAAACCTGTCGCCGCACATGGAAAGGGCTAACGATGATGCTTTCTGAAGCTGATCTTCAAGAGGATGGCTTCACTGAGAGATTCAAGTTTGACTCCACACCTCCTCGAAGGGCTGTGCTGCTGGGAACTCCATCCCTTGAAGACTCTGAGTTCTCTTCCTCTGCTGCCACAGTCACTGCCAGAATTATTAAGGAAGAAGACGATGCTACTTCACCGCCACCTCCTTCAGCACCTCCAAGCTCTTCTGCACCGCCAAACAACACCAACAACCCTGCTACTTCACCTACTCCTCATGGGAACGAGTAGAGGCTCCATGTCTTCAAACCTTTTTGGTCATTACTGAAAAAAGGGGGAGAAGCATATGAGATTGATAGTCTTTAAGCGGGTTCATATGGGCGGGTGCCTTATATTTTGCTTCGTGCTTACAACTCTCGTTTTTTTTGCTACATTTGGTTCTTATGAGTTGTAACACTTAAACTAGATGGTCGTCTGCTACTTATTTGCCACCTTGTTTTGCGAAGATAAATTCCGCATGTGCGACGATAAATTCCGCACTTAGATCATTCTGCAGATGTCCATTTTCCATTATGCATGTCATTATCTTCATATACTTTCACATGCATAGTGGATTGTCATCATAAGTTTAAGTGGATCTCCACAAGTACAACCTTCCATGTGCATTTGCATTCCAAAAGCAAATTAACTCATATGCACATCTTCAGGGGGAGCCCTTGCAACTTATGAAGACAATTCCTTATTCTTTACAATTTCACAGATTATATTCCCCGTTGAAAAATTCAACTAGTTTGTCATCAATCACCAAAAAGGGGGAGATTGTAAGTGCATCTAGTGCCACCCCTAGATGGTTTTGGAGTATTGACGACAAACCTAGTTGAGGGACTAATGTGTTTGTGAGAATTGCAGGATAACACAGGTAGAAGTCCCTCATTGATTCGGTTTTACTACCAGAGATGACCCCTAAAACTTTATCAAGACATTGAAGTCAAAGGTGGTATATGAAGATATTCACATTGAAGACTATGACAAGAGAAGACATGATATGAAGCCTATGGAGCTCGAAGACTTCGATCTTTCATAGTTCTTTTTCTTTTGTGTTGAGTCATAGGAACCACCGTACTGTTAAGTGGGGTCCAGGAGAACCAGTCAGAATGACTAAAGTGATGCCTAAACCAAAAACCTATGTCTTCGAGTGAAGACTATGAGAGTGAATCTTGTCCAGAGTCGGACAAGTCAGCTTTACTTGTAGCCCAAGTAAAGTTGCCGTGTGAGTTTGAAATCTGACCGTTGGAACACATGTTAGTTCCTTAGTGACCCAGGGTCATTTCAGACAAATCAGGTCGGGTTGCCAAGTGGCTATAAAGCCCACCCCCTACAACCATAAATGGTTGGCTGCTCAGATTGAAAGTACAGCTTTTGTCGTTTGAGAGCAACCCACCTCGAAGCCTTTGAGAGAGAATTCCTTGCGAGGATACAGACCTAACCACCAGAGCCAGAGAGAATTGGGCATCACTTAAGTCTTCTTGTCTGTGTGATCTGAAGACTTATTACACTTGAGGACTGTGCATCCTCCAGCCGGTTAGGCGTCGCGTTCTGAGCATCCAAGAGACATTGTGGATTGCCGTTGAACGAAGTCTGTGAAGGTTTGGGAGTCTACCTTGAAGACTTACCAGAGTGATTGGGCGAGATCTATGTGACCTTAGCTCAAGGAGAATACGGTGAGGACTGGGTGTCCTGAGCTGCGTGTTCAGGACTGGGTGTCCGGGACTTTGTGTCCTAAGGTTTAAATACCTAGCCGCTCCAACCAGACGTACAGTTGTCACAGAAACTGGAACTGGTCCAACAAATCATTGTCTTCAACGAGTCATTGGTTTCATCTTCACTTCACTTTACTTACTGTTACTCCTTGTGAAGTCATTGTATGTTTGCTCTATCATTTGTCTTCACTGAGTGACTGCGTGTTCTGTTTGGCTTCACAATATCTTCCTACCTGATCCTTACTACCTAGCTGCTATTAGTCTTTGTGCTTTCACTTCATTGAATACTTGACTATGGTTTGCCTAGTGCAGCCTACCTTCCGCTACATGGTAATAGGTTTAATTTTTATCGTTTGTCTTCAAAACTCCCATGTTCTGAAGACTTACATGAAAATCGCCTATTCACCCTCCCTCTAGTCGATATAACGCACTTTCACACAAGCAAGAGCAAGAGCGAGAGCAAGAGCAATAGCAAGAGCAGACCAGGCAGGGGTCCGAGAGCAAGAGCAGAGCAGCAGCGCGAGCGAGAGCTAAAGCAGCAGCAGCTCCTACTGATGTGGACGTCGCGGCCGAGGGAGCAACGCCGTGGAGGAAGTGGCCGGCAATGCCGTCGTGGATGGAGTCGCGCCGTGTCGGCTCGGGACCGGGCGTCGGCAGCACCGTGAGATCGAATCAAGAAGAAAATGCGGCGATTAGTGTACAACCTCTTTGGTGGTGCCGATTAGGCCGCAGCTTCATCTGAGGAAATGGTGATGATGATGCTCTTCTGGTGGTGCAGGTGAAGATGGTGGTGTGGGAATGGAGGTGGCGCGAAAGACGAGGGGAATGTCGGGGCAGCTCCTTGGAGGTGGAGGACGGGGTGGCTGAACCGGCGTGATGATGAGATCGACAATGGATCCTCATCCGGTACGATGGATGAGGGACGTCGAGGTGTTGCTGTGGACGACGTCGTCGGGGAAGAGGCTCCGGCTGGGTAGCGGACGGAGCAGGGTGTGGGGTTTCGTCGCGGGTTTTCGCGGCCTCGGTGTACGAATGGGTGGCCAGATGGGATGGCAGTGGGGAACCATGGCTTAGAGATGCGCTTGTCCGAAATGTGGGGTAAGTTACTAAAGTACCCCCACCGATTTGAGGCGGTTCTTTCGGTTCAGGGGTACCACGGGCATTTCGCGTGTCGGGATTTCACAGGAGGTGGGAGTTTTCGCGCGTGTTGTAATTTCGGAATAGCAAGGCGCGGGTTGAGATGGAGGGAGTTGTCGGAGCACAACGAGACAAAGATATATCTTAAATATTTCGGACTAACAAGGCACGGGTTGAAATTTCCGGACAAGCCTAACGTGTACTGTACCAAATCAATGCACACTACAAATGTCATTCAAAACTTTGAATTCATGTTATGTTCAATTAAAATATTGCGCTACGTGTATAATGCATGCAACCTACTACTCAAATGAATGTTTTAGTGCATTCCAAACGTATATACTACCGCTTCAATATGAACTAAATTTGAATTCATTTCTCTATTTGAATAAGATCTACATTAATGATTGTTGTGAAGTCAAAGCATTTGAATTTGTTTCTCTGTTTTAATAAGATCTACAATCATCATTATTGTCAAGTTAAACCATCGTTTGTGTATTATCTTCACAGGACACCACATGATTAGTCTCGAGTTACATATGAACTATGTGTACTATATGAACTCGAACTAGATTTCTTGAATCCACTTTATTTTGATTTCAAATCACATTACATTTCTAGCTCTAGCTAGATCTTCATAATCTAAACCATGTCTCATATGTATAATTTGTTTATCACATTATGTATGGTGCCCCGCCCCCTACGCCTACAAGTATTTAGATGTGAGTTGCAAACACCACACATTACCACAAATTCAAATAAAATGTGAGAATGTTCGATATATAGTATTGTTTAGATTGTTCGATATTTAGTTGTAAGCTGCAAACGCCACACATTATCACAAATTCAAATAAAATGTGAGATTGTTTGATGTATACTATGGTTTAGATTGTTCAGCATTTAGCTGTGAGTTGCAAATGCCATGCATCATCACATTATGGTATAACATGTGCATAGCACGTGTATCACCGCTATATTCATGCATGCAATGTTTAAAACACTATGATCTCCTATTCAAATATATGAATCCGCTTTCATATCAAATTATGATCTTTGTTAGTCTCTTACACCCACACAATCCTCTAACCTTTGTAGCTACCACTAACTTTCTCTCGTGCATGCACACGCCCTCCTCGCCCTCCCCCTCCCTCGGCATTCTATCCACCGGGCACATTCATTTTTTTCTTTAGGTCATTCTCCCAGAGCCTCCACAACTCCTTTCCGACACACACTGATCGATAAACCTCTCCAGCGATGCCTGCCTACAACATACACACACACCTTCAATCTCCTCCTTTATGTGTCCTTGCCTCGTGTCTCTCATACGGTCAGACACACGTGTAAACTCTCGCCCCTCTTTTCATCGATCTCACAACCGCACACTCCTCCCCCTATCTAGCTACTAGTTGGGCCTCTCGCACCATCTCATAGCTCCATTCTCTCCGTCTATACGTCTCGCTGGGCCTTATTTGCCTCTAACAAATGGACGTACACCAACCAATCTCTCGCTATACATATAGCTAGCTAGGTCCTTATAACTCGTTTTTACCCACACGTCAATCGATCTACCTCATTAGTTGTGTCTCTCCCTTCCTCCGACAAACAACAATTGATCTACCGATCTAGTTAGGTTTGCTTACCAAAGACATGGTTCCCCTTCATCATCCATGGATGTGTCCCGACAGATCTATCACGCACAGGCACACACAGAAACACATCCCCACTCTTATTGATAACATTGCAGTTCCACCCTCCATTTACTCCTCGTCCCTACTACCTTGGTTATAGAGATTATATCATATTGTTTGGAATGTATATGTCCTTTTGTAGATTTCAATATGAACTACTAGTACATACTCCAAACACTGATGTATATAGACGTATTTTAGAGTGTAGATTCACTCATTTTGCTCTGCATGTAGCACTCTCCCTCGCCCCTTGACCCTCGCCCACGTGGTGGACGTGCAACAATTCATTCGGTCTCATATAGCCAGAACGATATATACTTCACTACCATTATTGCTCGACTTCCCGAAGAGACGAAGAGCCAATCGCAAGGTTAATATTTTGGAAGCTTCATAGCAATGTACAAATTTAATTCGCTGATAAATTACAGAACGTACTATACTAGTACTTCCTCCGTTCCTAAATATAAGTCTTTGTAGAGATTTCACCATGAATCACATGCGGATGTATATAGATGCATTTTAAGTGTAGATTCATTCATTTTGTTCTGTATGTAGTGGAATCTCTACAAAGACTTATCTACTAGTAATAGCTAGCCCCACTACTAGGAATTCTCTATCCTCTCCTTGAGCCACATCATCAAAATTGATGTAGCCATTAGATGAAGTAAATCAGTCCATAATAGCCGTCTGATCTAGACGTTGAGAGGCTCCGCACTAAGCCACATGCAAGCATGCAGAAATACCGTGGCACACGCATGTGAGTGGGTTTTAAATCACATCAACATGTCTGCATGGAAGCATGCACCGGTAGCATGCATGTAAGTGAGATTTTAAGTCCCATTAACATGTCAAAAAGAAAAATATAATCCCATTATGCGGTAGGAGTTGGCTGATCTTTTTTCCTTACGTGGGATGATCTAAATGATGATGGGAGTTTATTTAGTTTGGCTACCACATTTGTCATGCGGTTATAGAGTTTTTTTAGTTCTATGAAATCGATAATTTTGTGCAGAGAGATATACCGCTGTTCCGCGGCAACGCGCGGGGACTCATCTAGTAATATTTAGGAACGGATGGAGTACTATGTAAAGAGTTAGGTGTCGCACGGTGATAGTGTGAGGTGGGCCATGTAATCACTGAGCCTGCGTGTTTTCCCTACTCTTGCATGCCTCTGCTGTAAGAATGGGGAAAATTGTAATCTAGTAGTAGTACCTCCTTTCGCCGAAAGCGTGGGACATCCAGCAGTCCTACCACCTTAGTAATAAAGACCAATGAGCCGTCAAATCACATAGACCCAGCAGTAAGTTGGACAGACGAAGCAACCATCACTCTTGCGCCAGTGAGAGGTCATGTCCGCTCTACCCGGGCATGAATGCGGCACCGATTCTTTGGAGCGGCGCTGACCGTTTTGGGCGGGAAGCACGTGCGGGCGATGGAGGGGCTTTGGGTGGGCCAGGCTGGTCAGGAGCGGGCGTGGCAGCTGTCCGCATGTCCCTACCGGACACGCCCGGAAACGAGAGGATGCACCGACTCTCGCAGCTAAAATCGTACACTACACAACATCTCTCTGTAGGAGTAGGTCGATCTGTCGCTCTCTCTAACACACACATGCTGTTAAACACACACACACACGCACACGCACGCACCTTGGTCCCGTTGCACCTTCTAACGTGACTTATTACACCTAGACAGAGGGAGTAGTAAGTATACGAGATACGGTGGCACACTGACTTAAGTCGAATATAAGTGCCCAAAATTTGTGTGCATGTTATAATAAGGATTCACTTAAAATAGTACGTGAGCGAACAGAGGGATCAATTGGACAGTGTTCCCGAGTAGTAGCGAGATGTGTGAGGTAAGAAACACCGCTGGCGCTTTTAATTTTTCTTATTAATTTGTTTGTTTCACCCTCTGACTGGTGGGACCCAACGTACTACGTGGAGAGAGGTAAGGTGACTAAGGCTGCATTATTTCTGCACCACTGTGGATAGTCTTACCACCAAAGCCACATGACACGATTATGATTGAAATCCCAATGACTCCCACACAAAAAAAACATGGCATGCTTGTCACACGGATGCAGGAATGTATAAAAGGTTATTTCCCTCTCGTTGAACATAACGGGAGGGTTGTGTAGCTGGTTAGCATGTTCGCTCATCAAACTTGAGGTCTCGGGTTCGATAACTACACTTGAGCATAATTTGTTCCAGGAGGATTCTTTGACTGGTCAAAATGTTTTCTAGGGTTTGCACGCTTCACACTCTCTCTCCAATATATATATACACGCTGGAGCCTCAGTGCTTGTAGTTGCTCTCTTCACACTCTCTCGCCCTCTCCCGCTGGAGCCTCGGCGCTTGTAGTTGCTCTCTTCACACACTCTCGCCCTCTCCAGATCTAAACAAGACTTCGTTGGCCTCTCTCTCCCCTCACTGCTGCTCAAAGAGCCGGCAGGATCCGTCCGCCGGGAAGGGAAGGAGGCTTAACGCTGTCGCCGTCGGCGAGGGACTACCGGTGCAGTTGTTCACTTTCCACCCAACGGCGGCGCGGGAGGGCCTCCGACCCCTTCTTCTCCGCCGCCGTCCCGTCGCCCACCGAACCACGCCCCAAGAACCTTAAGGTATAATATACTTACTCCACATGCATTGCTCTAGTTGCATGTATACCATGAATCTAGGACGTGGTTCAAAGAGGAAAGGAGTGGGGGAAAGTAGTGGGAAAAGTTGTATATTGCATGAATCGAGGACGTGGTTCAAAGAGGAAATGAAGGGGGAAAGTTGTATAGCATGAATCTAGGACGTGGTTCAAAGAGGAAAGGAATGGGGGAAAGTAGTGGGGAAAGTTTTATCGCATAAATCTAGGACGTGGTTCAAAGAGGAAAGGAAGGGGCGAAAGTACTAGTTCAAAAAGGAAAGGAAGGGACAAGGCTGTAGAGTTTGAGCAGGACTAGATTTGTTGCGCTCACATAGGGAATGGTGTCTAAAGATAACAAAACTGGGACCACCACAAATATGCTCCTTGGTTGTTTGTTCTTTGTTGCAACAGACTGTGCATGACCACAATACATCGGTAGATGCACATGGTGCTGGTGCGTCCACTGTCCCGTGCAACTCATTAGCTGTTGTTAATATAAGGCCCTGTTTGGTTAAAAACTCCCTAGTCCCTACCTGCTTGGTTCCAGGGACTAAACATGGACTAGAGGTTATTAAATGACATGCTAAAAGACCATGTTACCCCTAGTAATGAACTAATAGAGACAAGGTGCGATGCGTGGCAGGGGCAACTATTGGAAAAAAGTCCCAAAAAGACTCCCTCGGGGTCTTCTTTCTTTAGTCCCAAATGCCCACTTTTAGTCCCTAAAATTCCCTCCTGTTTGGTTTAGATGGGACTGACACAGAGTTTTTTTAGTCCCTACACCAAAATGTCCCTGTAAACAAACACCCTCTAATAATGCCGCTGGAAAATTGATGCAATGTCACAGTTAAAAGCAAATTACATGTTTAACGAATTTTATTGTTAATATAATCTCTATGTTAATATTTATCAATGCCACCGTTTGAGAAATGCTACTGTCTTGCTTTCTTTCCCATTTAGATAAGGTAGATGCTTATTTTTGTTGGCTTTTGTGTCATCCATCGTTATTGACCACTAATTGTTTCCTTTGCACCTCTGTGTAAACAGGGTTATCTACTTCACCTCGTTGCCATTGTGACCTTTTGTTGCACTGCACAAAACACTTTTGTTTTAAGAGTGTTTTGTGCAGTTCAACCAAAATGTCACACCGACAACGTTGCTTGATTTCTTGATCTTAGTGGAACTGCACAAGAGGAGATCTTACTTCCTATCCGTTAAGGCGAATTTGGTTCAGATCTTCTTCTTGTGAGTTGTTTGAATTCCGCATCATGAGAGGTCAGTACTAGCCTTCTTTCACATGATTCTGCAGTGTGCTTTCATATGTTGTGCTACTTGTACGATAATGTTGCTTGATTTTAGTGAACTGCACAAATGGAGACAAGACTTCCAATCTGTATGTGCACCGTAATATCCCATTGAGGTAAGATAAGGATATTTCACAATTGCTGGCCTGTATTTTGCCACTTTCATCAGAAAATTAAGTTTGGTACTATACTTGTGCTCCCTAATTGACATGCCAAATCTTACATTGAAGGCGAAGCTTGTCTGTTATTGAACCAGGTGATGAAGGGGAAGAACAAGCGGAAGAAAAACAAAAATCAACTCCCAGTGTTGTAATGAAGCACTGGAACTGTGATGACACAAGTAATGATATAGTTTTGCATCTTAATTTATTGCTATGGCTGGAACGAGCAATTGTTTTGCCACTGATTTGATGCCACTCTTAATGTAATATGTAATTATCTCTACTTGTGCAAACAGGGATCTTCTTTGAAGATACCATATATTTTAGTGAAACTGCACAAGAAGATGTTGGAAACATTAAACTAATCGAGAAGTATATAGTAAGCATGGCCACCACCGTAGATAGCAACAGATGGTTCCGGAGAAGTGCTTCATCTGTATGCTCTACACAATAAGCCTCCTGACAAAGGTTGGTACTCGCCCACTGATTTCATCCATATGATTGAGCTTTGTCATCTCTATTGGTGTTGTGCTACTGTTTAGATACTGTCATGAAAAAGTGGTATTGTCCTTGAGAAGTGCTTCATCTGTGTTGTTTTAAATATTTCCTTTCCTTTTTTTTCGAGCAAACAGGGATCCTAGCATTTAGTAGTCCTCTTGTCTTTGCACAACAGGATCATCTTCCTCTGAAGAAGAATATGGAGTACGTGAAGTGACTAGTTCCAATTATGCCAGGATGAAGAAGCCCTGTCTATCTTCTCATTAGAAGGAGCAGTTGAAGGATGGTTACATTACTCCCCACAAGATCAAACTAACTTCAGCTCAGAAGGACTGCCAAATCTCCATCTTTTTGCTGTGATGCGCGAGTACAATGTTGTTCTAGGATTCTTTCTGGTGAGTTCCATTTTTCTAAAAGTGTGCTCTACATGGACCATGTATGTGCCTGTTGAAACTGTCAATTCACAGTACAGTTTGCTTTATACTAGTCACTTTTTTGTATATGTGCAAACATGGGTGCTCAGCTTGATTTCAATGGGAACTACACAAAATGTTCATGAATACATCGAATCATTCATTTCCACCACAAGAAAGGAGGTGCCGATAAGTTCAAGGCCTTGCAACATATAAGGGCGAAATCATACATGCTACGCGCGAATTTGGTTGATTTTGGTGGAACTGCACAAAAAGAACAGCTGGTTTATTTAGCACGAGGTGCCATGTCAATGTCCGAACTGATTGCAAACCCTGCCCATTCCACAATCGTAGGCATTTGATATTTTGGAATGGGACAACCTTGTCAAATTATGCTCATTGATTTTAGCAAGACATGCATTTGATATTTTTGAATGGGATGCCCTTTGCTGTCAGCAGCATCGATCAATTTTTTATTTATTCTTTAGTTGTGAAGTAAATATTGCCTCTGATATGTGATTCGCTGAGATGCATAATCATCGATTGTTTTGAATGTTCTCTATGAATTGCCAGGCCTGTGTGTTTGATTGCAATGTACAGAAATGCTAAAAAGCTGCTCAAACTCTTTGTACTCCTTCTATTCCTTTTTACTTTGCACATTGTGAAAGTGCATACTTTTTTGTATAAGATTGGTCAAAGTAGAGATACTTTGACTGCAGACAAAACTTGTATGCAGACTAGAAAGGACCGGAGGGAGTACATGTGAAACTGCTGCAAACGAGGTGATCACCCTGGGAATAATGCTGGTACGTATTGTTTTGCATGTTCATCCAATGCCAGTGATATAGGAATTCAAACTAATCGAAATAAATTCATTCATACATGGTCGGATTTCATATAAACATGCCGGATTTCATTACATTTCATACATTCTTCAACTAAAAAGGGGTGCGCTGAAGGTATAATTAATTAACAGAAGCTACCCACCTGTGTCCCGTTGAGCCGAACAGAAGCTTCAGTGACTTAACTGCAGGTGCCGTTGCGTAACTAACATGTGGCCTGTTGGGCCCACGTGTAAGTCAGCCAACTGCACTAGCAGTTAAGTAGAAGCAGCGTTCTTCTCCAGCGCAGCTCTCTGACTCCACGTCGCCGCCAAGAAGCTAACCGGCCGTCAATGGTCAACCCGCCTAGCTTGGCTTCAACCGGATGGTAGAAGCGGTGGCCTTACTTGGACCCGAGCGGCGGCGACCTACCGTGTTCTAATCTTCCTCGTTTTTTGTGTGGCGCAGCCTTGTTGGCAGCGGGGCGGGGCCTCGGCGGAGCCGGTAATGTCCTATGTCTCATTGCCGGCGGGCGGCGCCTCAGCGGAGCCGGTGATGTCCTATGTCTCGTTGCCGGCGGGCGGCGCCTCAGCGGAGCGGTGGAAATCCTCCCCCACGGTGCCGGCAGGGTGGGGCCTTGGCTGAGCCGGCGATGTCCTCTGCCTCGTTGTTGGCGGGGCAGGGCCTCGGCGGAGCCGGCGGTGTCCTCTGCCTCGTTGTTGGCGCCGCGGGACCTCGGCGGAGTAGGGCCTCGTCGACGCCAGCGGAGCGGGGACTCATCGGAGCCGGCATTGTCCTCTGCCTCGTCCTCGGTCTCGCCAAACAGCGCCTCGCCCGCTTCATCGCCCTCTTTGCTAGCCTCTTTGTAGGCGGCCGCAGCCTCCGCCACCCACATGCGGTACCGCCAGCGCTCGAGGCGGCCCTTGCAGGCGGAGCGGCACGAGTCGAGCAGCGCCTCCTGCTCCGCCCGCTCTGTGGCGATCTGCTCCTCCGCCTACAGGTGCTCCTAGAGGAGATGGTGGTTGTAGGCGGCGTCGTCCTGCGCCTCCCGGAACTGCTCCTCACGCATCTGCCTCACCCTATCCATATATTGGGCACGGGCCTCGCCGATGGTCATGGTGCAATGCACCGGCGAGGATGCCGCGGAGGAGGGGGTTGGCACCGGATCTTGACTACCATGTTCTCCATTGGGACGTCGTCGTCCTCCAGCTACCTGCCGGCCAGCCGGTCGGCAGCAATGGCTGCCATCTCCTTGTGGTCCGTCGTCCGCCCGTCCCGAAGAGCGCTGGAGCGCGAGGAAGCCATGGTGGGCAGTAGTGGTGTGGACAGGAGAAAGGGAACGGATGCGGATGACTGCGGCTATGGCCGGCGCAGCAGTTTATATAGCAATTGTGGGCGGGCGGAGGGACGGACGTGTGGCGCCGGAATAGCCGCCTCGGCAACCGCGTATCATTAATGTGGGCGGCAGATGGACGGATGGACGGAACTTGTGTCATTTGAAGGCGGAGCAATCGCCTGCACCGGGAAGCAGGGCGGGCGGCGCTCACTGTTTCGGGTGGAAAGCGCGTGCGGGCGAGGAGATGACTTTACTTGGAGAGGATGACAATGGGGACCCACCAGGTCCATAGCCTCATGTACGCAAGTGCCTCCTTATTATATATATATAACTATAATTTATTTTGCTTCCTCCTGGTTTCCTGACATCACGGTCCCACACCATTGTCAACCTATGTAGTAGTCAATAAACGAGAGAATTGCACAAGAAGCGGCCGACATCTGGGACCAAGCAGCTCGAGCAGTATTTGTGTTTTTGAGGTGTGAGCACTGCAGAGTTTTTCGATGTTTAGCCCAGATATTAATTATTCTCCTCTGAACAATAACGAAAACATCGCTGCAGGTATTAACTGAGCGGGCTGTGGCCCGTCTAGCCCAGGCCAGATATCTAGCCCAGATATTAATTTTTTTCAAGCTGAAAATGGCTAGCCTAGCTATACTTTTTTTAGGAATACCCATGCAAGGTCAAGTTGTTATTCTCCGCCCCGCTGGGCTGCAAATCTTTCGTAGGAGGGATGCATTAGGCTTAACAAGAAAATGGGCTTTAAGAAATAATAAATGCGATGTAATTATAAAAACTGGGCAGTAACTATAAAAAATGCACCAAACACGTGATTACTTTATAAAATATTATTTTTGGATATTGAAAATTTTAATTTCATTAATTGTTGCGAGCGCAATGTTTCGTTGGATTTTTACATAATATAAATTTATATTGAAATTGTATTTAATCTGACTAGAATTTCGGGATAAAAATATTTCGGATCCCATCAAAATGTGGGAAATTTTATTGAATTCTGTTTTGAACGGTTGGTTGAAATGGGTTGTACTTTTAACAAACTGTAAATGGGCTGTAGTAAATTCCATTAGAATTCAAAAATGGGCTAAACATTCTTACAAATCTCAAATGGGCTATAAGTTCTCTGCCACACACTTCTGGCCTTACTAAGTTGACGTGTCCCCTAAAAAACAGAGTTGACGCGTATGCAAGGCTTTGTGAACTTATAGTCAACACACGGTTCTAGCAGCAGTGGCCATTGGATTTCCATCCAACGGATTCCATGCTTCTTCTTCAATCTCGGATTTCTAGCTTCACCCACCCAAAAAATGATTCCTCCCCCTGACATCTGGGGCGCACCGTTTCAGAAGCTGACCTGTGGGCCTACTAAGTTGACGTACCAAGGGCTTTGTCAACTTAGTCAATATAAACGATTCTAGATGCAGTGACCGTACGATGTCCATCCAACAGTCGTCGTGCTTCTTCATCCTCTGGTCTTCTTGCTCCAGCCGCCCAAAGCAGCGCCGGTCGTGCCGCCTGCTCCTGCCTCCCGTGGCCGGCTGTGCTGTCGCGGAGGCCTCACCGCCCCCATACTACTCCCACCGCTGGCCAGGCCATCCCTCCACTCACCCACACCCCCTGTTATTCTGCGGCGACGGCAGCGCAGCCGAACCAGTGACCCCTCGTACTCCTCTCCGCGTGTGCATCCACTGCCGCGTCTTCCCCGGCTCCGCGTCGTCCCCTTCCTAGGCCTCGCCGTCGTGCACCGCCCTGGTGCTCTCGGCATGGCGTGGTCAACATGGTCAAGGAACGACTTCCATCGGACGTGGACTGTACGAGGAGAGGCTGACAGCTGGGTCCACGACAGCCGCAAGGAAGTGCCTCCTTATTACACGCAAAATAATTATTCCTCCACCTGACAGCGGGGAACCACCGGACGGGCCATCATATTTCACGAAAAAATGATTCACCCCCTGACTGCTGGGACCCACGAGCTACATCTTCGCACGCAAGGAAGTGCGTCCGAAAAAACGATTCTCCCCCTGACTACTGGGACCCACCAGCTACATCTTCGCACGCAAGGAAGTGTGTCCGAAAAAAAATCGATTCGCCCCCCGACTGCTAGGACCCACCAGCTACACCTTCGCACGCAAGGAAGCGCGTCCGGGCAAAAAAACGATTCGCCCCCTTGACTGCTGGGACCCAACAGCTACACCTTCGCACGCAAGGAAGTGCGTCCGGGCAAAAAAAACAAAACGAATCGCCCCCCCCCCCCTGATTATTGGGACCCACTAGCTACATCTTCGCAGGCAAGGAAGTGCCTGACAATCGGGACCCACCTGGTCGAAGCGTATGTAGCGTTGTCATTTTGGTCGCGAACGTGTATGTACATACTGGTCGATGTAGAGGCGCGCACGTGTCGTCGTAGAGGTGCGCACGTAGCATGTACACGTACGTACAGCGGCCAGGGTGCAAGAAAGAAAATATGGCCACGCATGTGTACATACGGGCCGGGTCTCGAACGCCTACTCGCGCATACGTACGGCCAGGGCTCGTGTACATGGCTGGGTCGGAACGGAGAAACAGCGTCGTCATCGTGTTCATGGGGAGGTAACGGAATGCGTCGTGTTCATCGGGAGGCAACGGAACGCGTGGGAGCCAACCGGCTGGGTCGG
This sequence comes from Triticum urartu, assembly GCF_003073215.2. NCBI lineage: Eukaryota > Viridiplantae > Streptophyta > Magnoliopsida > Poales > Poaceae > Triticum > Triticum urartu. Next base: position 153,829,602 of record NC_053025.1, read on the forward strand.
AACGGAATGTGTGGTTGTGTTCATCGGGAGGGCTTGGACGGAACAGGCGATGGAAACGAGGCTTGGCGTACCGCAAAACAGAGGAAACGGACCTCCTACGTTCGGAACGGGTCCTGTTGATCGGGAGGGGTGTGGCGTACCGCAAAACGGAGGAAACAGAGCACCTACGGTCGAAACGGGGGTCCTGTTGATTGGGAGGGGTGTGGTGTACCGCAAAACGGACGAAACGGACCTCCTACGGTTGAAACGGGGGTCCTGTTGATCGGGAGGGGTGTGGCGTACCGCAAAACGGACGAAACGGACCTCCTACGGTCGAAACGGGGGCACTGTTCATCGGGAGGGGTGTGGCGTACCGCAAAACGGGACTCCACGGGATACTGTTCATCTCCACCATCGACCTCCTCTAGCCTCCACGGGCTACGGTCGACCTCCTCCAGCCTCCACGGGCTCTTGTTCATCCAGCCTCCACCGCGCGCTACTCCACCGGGTACTGTTCAACCACCCCTCCACCGTCTACTGTTCATCCAGCCCTCCACACCACGGGGTCCTGTTCAACCCCCCCCTTCACGGGCACCCATCCACCATCTACTGTTCATCCAGCCCTCCACACCACGGGGTCCTGTTCATCCAGAGGCAACGCCACCGCTCACTGTTCATCCAACCCCCCCCCCCCCCCCCCCCCCCCCCCCCCCGCAACGCTCACTGTTCATCCAATCGGTCGGCTTCAGTTAGCAGCAGTAGCAAAGGAATCACTCGATCGGGTTCAGTTAACAGCCATCGATCGATCGCTCGGGTTCAGTTAGAGCCCAACGCCTCGCTCGGGTTCGGTTAGATCCAACGCCTCGCACACACGCGCGTACGTGTACGAGAGAAACGCGCATCGCTTTGCCCCCGACCTCCCACCGTAACCGGGAACTCCCCGAAATTTTCCTTGCCCTCGCTTCTACCATGGTTTTTTCCGTCATGGACGGCCCAAAGAATGTCATGCAGCTGCGTCTCCGGACCGCCCAGGACGAAAAGCCCATTTTCTGTCATGATTTTTTGTCATAGAAGTAGGAGCCCACCACATCTATGATGATACCGGGTTTTGTCACAATTATCATCATAGAAGTGTCATAGGTATGACAGAAAAAAATTTTGTTCAGCCCAAAATGTCACGGATGTATATTTTTTTGTAGTGTTAAACATTACTAAAGAAGGAATCAATAGAAGAAACACCAACCATTTTAACCTCTTCATCATTACTATGAAAAAATCGGGAGGAATCGCTTTTTCTAAAAATTCTTGTTTAGCTCTTAGCATAGCGGTTCTCTTCTTACTCTCATCCATGGAGAAATATAAAGCTTTAATTGATTCATTCATATCAACCTTTGGTGGCAAAATTTTATTCTTAAGATTTTCCACAACATGAATAATTCTATCGATGCTCCTAGACATATCATCAATTTTACTCATTTTTTCTTCTAATCATGGTGTAGAAAACTCTTTGAGCATTGATAAATTCTTTGATATTATTCTAAAGATCAGAGGGCATCCTATTATTTTTATTGTAAGAATTACTATAGGAATTGCCATAATTATTAGAGGAATTTCCAGGAAATGGCCTAGGATTAAAATTACCTCTATAAGCATTACTACAAAAATTGTTCCGTGAGACAAAATTCACATCTACGGGATCATTATTTTGCTTAATGAAAGTGGACAAAGGCGCATCATTAGGATCAATAGGAGAATTTTTACTAGCAACCAATTTCGTAAGTGCATCAACTTTAACACTCAAAGTACTAATTTCTTCAATAGAAATCACTTTTTTACTAGTAGGAGCTCTTTCAGTATGCCATTCTGAATAATTTGCCATGATATTATCAAGTAATTTAGTGGATTCACCAAAGGTAATCTCCATAAAAGTATCACCTGCGGTGGAATCTAAAAGATTTCTAGAAACAAAATTCAATCCCACATAAATTTTTTGTATGATCATCCATAAGTTTAAACCATGAGTAGGGCAATTTCTTATCATCAATTTCATCATTTCCAAAGATTGGGCAATATGTTCATGCTCAAGTTGCGATGTCCATGAATATTATTTGAGTTTTATTTGAACTCTTTTATGCATGATTGTTATAGCCTCATGTTTCTTCTCTGATTTATTGGTTTGCTCTAGCCAACTAGATTGATTTATCTTGTCATGGGAAGAGGTGCTTTGTAATGGGTTTGATCTTGCGGTGCGCAATCCCAGTGATAGAAGGGGACATGACACGTATGTATCGTTGCTATTAAGGGTAAAAAGATGGGGTTTATTCATACGTGAGTTTATCTTGTCTACATCATGTTATCTTGCTTAAGGGGTTACTCCATTTTTCCATGAACTTGATAAACTAGATGCATGCTTGATAGCGGTCGATGTGTGGAGTAATAGTAGTAGATGCAAAATCGTTTCGATCTACTTGTCTCGAACATGATGCCTATATATATGATCATTGCCTTGGATATCATCAGAATTATTTTCCTTTATATCAATTGCCCAACAATAATTTATTTACCCACCACGTGTTATTTTCAAGAGAGAAGCCTCTAGTGAAAACTATGCCCCCCGGGTCTATCTTTTATCATATATTAAAGCCAAAAATACCTTGCTGCAATTTTATTTTATTTATTTTATCTTGTATTTTTGTTCAATCTATCTATCAAAAACTATACAATTTAATCTTGCTCGTAACCGTCAAGGGATTGACAACCCCTTGTTCGCGTTGGGTTGCAAGATTTGTTGTTTGTGTGCAGGTACTGTTAACGAGTCATTGCTTGGTTCTCCTACTGGACTGATAACCTTGGTTTCATAACTGAGGGAAATACTTATCTCTACTATATTGCATCATCCTCTCCTCTTTGTGGAAATCCCAACGCAGCTCACAAGTAGCCCCCACGTACCACGAGGCGTGTGGGCCTCCTGGTGCTCTCATCTACTGCCTCTTAGTCCTTATGCCCTTATATACCTCCAAAAACCCTCAAGTTTTTTTTGCTCTAATTTTTCCGCCACCACACACCTCCGTCTCTTCATGGTCCAATCTAGAGGCCTTTTCCAGAAATCTGCTAGAGGGGAAATTCTTCATGGTGTCCATCTCCATCAAGTTTCAGACCATCATTACCGCCCGTGAGTAGTTTCCTTTGGACTATGAGTCCGTAGCACTAGCTAGATGGTTTTCTCTCCCTTGTTTCTCAATACAAAGATCACATGAGCTACCCTAGATGCTTGTGATTGTCGGCGTTCTGGGAACGGGGGTCCCCAGACTCGCCTACCTGCGTCCCACGACGTGGCTCCTCTAGCGGCCTGGTACGGCCCATCTTCACCAGCAAACACTCAAGACCCTCGCGAGGTGCCAAGCCTCGCGAGGCGGACGACACAAGACCTCCTCAGGGGCAGCCTCACTAGGCTGGCTTGCGAGGAGCGGAGAGATCAAGGTGAGGGGCACCTCGTGAGGTTCCCGTGACGTGAGCCATGACGACCAAGGCCAGGCGAGTGCCAGGCGGGCGCCAGTGGCGCAGAGCACCAATTGCCTCTTTGGTGCTAAAGGAGTAGGCGCGGGCGAAGAGTCCCGAGGCATCAGGCAAAGGTTTCCATATCGGTGCAACGAGACCAAGACCAGCAGGACGGCAGGACGGAGGTCATCGCGGAGCCCACAACGGCGTCACCACCAGAGCCTTTGGCAGGCGAAGACCACCTTTTGTCAGGATAGCATGTACTAGTTGCCCCCCTTCAAATTGCCCATTGTGGGATCCCTTCCCACCTAATATTTGGGGAGAGGACCCGGGCCTCTATAAATAGGACTAGCCACCACCATTGGAAGGGACGGATCATTCAGATCATCCTCAACCACACAAGCTCACCGAGCTCAAGGACACCTCTCCTCAGGAGGTAGTTCTTCCCTTGTACTTGTTCATCCTCAGCCTACAAGGCAATCCACAACACCACACTGGAGTTGGGTATTACACCACATCGGTGGCCCGAACCAGTATAAACTCTTGTGTCCCTTGTTCTTTGAGTTTGATAAGCTGAGCTTTGAGATCGTGGTGAGTGAGTGAGCTAGGGAGAGGGAGAGATCTTCGTGCGCACCCCAGGGTTCGAACCTTGAGGGTTTTGCCAGAACCCGAAATCCGACATTTGGCGCGCCAGGTAGGGGTGCACCGAAGCTTTCCTTTAGTCGATCCATGCTCCACCACTCCGCCACGTCCATGGCATACGCGCGTGAGCTTGCGTCAAGCACCGGGCCGCCCTGGCCGCACACGTTGCTCAGACAGCCCTTGTCGGCGGGCCTTCCCGTTGTTCTCCATCACCCGCCGCCAACACCGCCACCGGCCTGGCAGAAACGAGCAGCAAGCATCTTTGCTGCACCCCTCGATGCGGTCGGACGGCCGCACCGCCACCCCGTCGCTGACTCCGGTCGGCTCATCATCCCAGTCTCGCCACATGCCCACGGACACGCAGGCCGCGCTGCTCATGGCACGCGAGCTCATGCGCTATCGCCTGGTCGACGCCCTCTACGAGGACTGGCTGGACCGTATCGCCGAGCTCGTCAGCGCTGCTGGGGGCTCACCCGCACCGTTTCTCTCGCTACCTCACCCTCCTCCAGCCGTGGGTGACGTAGCCCACGGAGCGCCTCCGCCACCTCCGCACCAAGACGACGCCCTAGCACTAGGACGCGCGGCCCCTCAGCGGGACCTGCCACGTCGGGCGCCCGCACGCCAAGAAGGAAGCTGCCAAGAAGTTCCTCGTACGCAAGAAAACGCTCTTGCACTCCCGGCGCCACCACGTCAAGACCGCATGCTGCCTGCGATGGCAGTGCGCAGGCATTAAGGGCAGGCCCCGCCTCTGCAAAGGGCCCCGGTGGCCACAGCGGGCTGCCGTGCCTTCACTTCGGAGCTGCGTAGTGTTGTCTGGCCAGCCAAGTTCAAGCCAGACCTGCCTCCTCGCTACGACGACACCCCCGACCCTGCGGAGTTCCTGTAGCTCTACAAGCTGAGCATCGAGGCGGCCAACGGCGACGAGAAATTCATGGCAAACTGGTTCCCCATGGCTCTCAAGGACGGTCCTCGCTCGTGGCTCCTGAACTTGCCCCCGGGGGCGATCTCTTCCTGGGGTGAGATGCGCGACCGCTTCATCGCCAACTTCCAGGGCACTCGCGACCGCCCTCCGGCCGCGGGTGACCTGCGCCGCATCAACCAGCAGCCGGGAGAGACCCTGTAGAAGTACATCCAGCGCTTCAACAATGTTCGCCTCAAGATCCCCAAGGTGATGGACGAGGCCATCATCTCAGCGTTTTCCGATGGTGTCTGCGACATCAAGATGAAGGAGGAGCTCGCCATCCACGAGGAGCTATGCACGGCTCTGGAGATGTTCAACATGGCGACCAAGTGCGCAAGAGCTGAGGAAGGGAGCCTCTCCCTCCTCGAGCTCCCTGCTGCCGACCTAGAAGAGAAGAAAGCCAAGGCCAGGGACGTGAAGCGCAAGGGAGTAGCCATGCTCACGGTGGAGCCAGACACGAAGCGCGGTCGGGACCACCCCGAGTCGTCCAAGAGCAGCCGTCCATTCTGCGCCTTCCACAACGTACACAGCCACAACACCAACGATTGTCAAGAGCTCAGGGCCATCCGGGATGGACGCTTCGGTCGACGCCCCGAGCACAACGATCGGGGCTACGACCGAGGAGGAGGACGAAGTGGAGGACGCTGGGACGACTGCGGCCCCCGCCAGGAGTGGCGCGACCAGCCTCATGAGCAGCACTGGCAGGAGCAGCCTCGTGAGGGCGCCTAGAGGGACCAGCCTTGCGAGGACCGTCCTCAGGGCAATCCTGGCCTCCCTCCGCTGTCGCCACCACCAAGAAGGAAGACGAGGGGGCTGGGGGCTTCCAGGAGCCGCGTGCTATCTCCTGCATCTTGGGCGGTGCTCAGGCCCCAGCTTCCCAGCGCACCTTCAAGCAGTTTGCTCACGAGGTGAACGCGGCCCTCCCCAGGCTCGAGGCCATGAGCCCGCTCAGGTGGTCCAAGTACGCCATCACCTTCAGCTCGGCGGACTAGCTCAAGTGCGCGGCAACCGCCGGCGTCCTCCCGATGCTATGTTCACCTATCATCAGCAACATCCAAGTCACCAAGACCCTCATCGACAGCGGCGCGGGGCTCAATGTCCTGTCCCTCGAGACGTTCGACAGCCTTCAAGTGCCCTACGATCAGCTACAGCCTACCAAGCCTTTCTCAGGAGTAACCGACGGCTCCACCACCCCGATAGGGCAGATCTGACTCCCTGTCACATTCGGCCAGCGCGACCACTACCGCACCGAGCTCATCGACTTCGACGTCGCCCACATCCGTTTGCCATACAACGCCATCCTTGGGTATCCAGCATTGTCCAAGTTCATGGCGGTGACCCACCACAGCTACAACGTCCTCAAGATGCTGGGGAGTGGAGGCATCATCACGGTCCCCTGCGAAGAAAGAGATGCGGTGTGCTCCCTTGAGCGCGCCTTCCAAGCCGCCGCGATCGAAGACCCAAACAACGCAGGCACCCCATACCCTCTAGAGGCCATCCCCAAGAAGGAGAAGCAGCTGCTCCACCCAGGGCCTCAGGAGAGCGGCGTCCCTAGTGGCACCACCTCAGGATACGCGCCCGCAGCTGAGGTGCCTCCCTCCCTCGCATCGAAAGGCGCGCCCGGCGCCCTCCTCGAGCAAGGCTCGGGGGCTCTCTTCTAGAGGGCCTCAGACCTAGCCAACATCTTGAGGGAGGCGCTCAGGCACCACATGGAGGCATGCTTCGCTGCATGTTTCCCTCAAGAGGGCGCAAGGCGAGGAGCGCCAGGTGCTCAGGAGTTTATCACCCAGGCAATCCAGGGGCTTCAGGAAGCAAGGACCATACACGGTGACCGCCGCCCACAACCCAGTGCAGCTCCCCATCTTGGCGAGGACGGCGGGCTGCGCGTCTGCATCGACATTCCAGAGCTCAATAGGGCTGCGTCTCAGGAGCGCTTCTGGCCTTCACATGCTGGCCGGTGCGAGGGCCCACCTCATAGCTACATTCACATGTCGTTTGGCTTGCCGAATGCGGCTATCACCTACTAGCGTCATCTATGGAGCATCCTGGTGGCTCAGGAGGCCAGGCACCACGTAGTCCTGGCGGAAATGGTGACAGTCCTCAAGGAACCACCCGAGCCCCCAGAGCCTCCTGAGGCTCAGGGCCCTGGTGGCTCGTGAGGAGCGACTCTTCGGCACGCATCATCAGCTACTCCAACTCCACTCTAGCAGCGTTATCAGGTGACTCTTTCCAGTTCATTCAGTTGGGGGCGCCCCTTGGGCTGCATTATCCCCAAGTCGTACGGGTCTGCCCCTATGACGTGTATCCTTTTGCTCCTCTAGCATACCCTGCTGGGGACGCTCCTCGGGCTGCATCATCCCCAGGCCGCTCGGGTCCGTCCTAGTGGCATGTATCGTTCTTACATCTATCTGAGCTAACCTGCCGCTTTTCTTAAGTCGTTCTATGACTATCACCTGCTTATCTGATACCCCGCCCGCAACCGCCCTTGTTATCACGGGAGCCGTGCACCGGTTGTCTTTATTTAGGATCCCTCGCATGAGTAGGCTAGGCATGGCGTCTGTGCTCGGGTCCATCCCTGCAGCGTCGATAAACCCAACAACTGAGCTCTGTCTGGCAGGCCGGCCCTGTTCACGTAACCTCCTGGGCTCGTTGGTGTCTGACCTCCTCATGTGACCGCCTCAGGAAATTCGTCCGGTGCAGGTTGCCTAACCATCTTGTAGGACCACTGAAGCTATCAAGAATCAAGACCAGGCGCAACCCGCCTTGAGGTAGGGCCTTGTGAGTCCCGCGCTGGCTCACAGGTGCCCAGACACACCTCGTCTAGCCCTGTCGTGCAAGCCACGTGTCAGGGCGGGGCTTTACCCGCCCCGGGGGCTCCACTCAGAGGGATCCCTCACCCACGCACCAGTGGAAGCACCATGCTCCGCGTTGGCAGTCGACACGGTCGAGGAGCAGCTATGCCCGTGCAAGGGCGGAAGCGCTATGCTCCACGCTAGTGATAAACAACTAAGGGCGGCCCCATGGCCATACCAACCACAGGGAGCCACCCGACCAGTGTCCAGCCTCACCGCAATGCTTTCCCCTCGGGAGAGTGGCGCGAGGGGGCTGGGCACGGGGGCTATGCTTAGGTCCTGCCTAGCGTACGCCACCCTGCCAGGTTCCTCGGACCTGGTCATCGCGCACCACTCCCGAGCGGGACCTCGGCGAGGACATGTATGAAGGTTGTTTGAGCGTTAAGGGGGACTCCTGAGCATCGCGACTCAGGATCCTAACTGGCCACGTAGCCCCTCACTCCTTGGTCCATCCTGGTGACCCGGATGGCCCACTGGCAGCTGAGGTATGCGCGGGGTCGGGCCCTGCCGACATAGAATGCTAGGCCTACTTACGGACCTCCTTTCCGCAAGCTGTTTGCGCATCAAGGGGGACTCGTGAGTATCGCGACTCAGGAGCCTAACTGGCCACATAGCCCCTCACTCCTTGGTCCATCCTGGTGATCCAGACGGCCCAATAGCAATTGAGGTATGCGCGGGGTCGGGCCCTGCCGATGTAGAATGCTAGGCCTACTTACGCTCCTCCTTTCCGCAAGTTGTTTGCACATCAAGAGGGACTCCTAAGCATCGCGACTCAAGAGCCTAACTGGCCACGTAGGACCTCACCCCTTGGTCTCGTCCTGGTGATCCGGACGATCCAACGACGACTGAGATACGCACGGGGTCGGGCCCTGCCAACGCAGAACACCAAAGCAAACGGAAAGGAAAACATGGAATCTCAAACAAATATTACAAGACATACAGTTTTTCGAATACCAAACACAAGTTTAAACGCCTCCACGAGGCATGGTTCATGTTGCAGAAGCAAAGTAGAAAAAGGAGCCGCCAGCAAGCCATCTCGTCATCCCTGGATGCCGAGGTCACTTGCAAAAGGTGCCCCTTCAACGGCAACGTTGCCCTCACCAGCGCCGCCCGCCAGAGTTGCAGGTTCGGCGGCGCCGCCAGTCGGGGGCGCAGGGTCGAAGGCGTGGAACTTCTTCAGCAAGGCCTCCACCTAGCTCTTCACTGCTTCGGCAATGGCTGCGTAGCGCTCGTCATCCATGGGCTCGAGCAGCTCGTCCAGGTTGGCGTCAGGGTCGCGAAGATGGAGGTGGCTGAAGACGCGCGTCAGTGCAGCAGAGGAGAGCGCACGGGCTTCCCCTCCACCAAGGGGCTGATCCCGTCGATGACGTCTTCAAGCACCGCGACAAGATGAGGAAGCAGCTGGGCGGGGCCCTCATTGTCTGTCACTGATAACCCCAAGTATATGGGATCGCAACAGTTTTCGAGGGTAGAGTATTCAACCCAAATTTATTGATTTGACACATGGGGGGGCCAAAGAATATTCTCAAGTATTAGCAACTGAGTTGTCAATTCAACCACACCTGGAAAACTTAATATCTGCAGCAAAGTATTTAGTAGAAAAGTAATATGGAAGTAATGGTAATGGTGGCAAAAGTAACAGTATTGGTTTTGTAGTGATTGTAACAGTGGCAACGGAAAAGTAATTAAGCAAAGATCAATATGTGAAAAGCACGTAGGCATTGTATCGGTGATGGATAATTATGTCAGATGTGATCACTCAAGCAACATTTATAACATAGGGTGACACAGAACTAGCTCCAGTTCATCAATGTAATGTAGGCATGTATTCTGAATATAGTCATACGTGCTTATGGAAAAGAACTTGCATGGCATCTTTTGTCCTACCCTCCCATTGCAGCGGGGTCCTATTGGAAACTAAGGGATATTAAGGCCTCCTTTTAATAGAGTACCGGAACAAAGCATTAGCACTTAGTGAATACATGAACTCCTCAAACTACGGTCATCACCGGTAAGTATCCCGATTATTGTCACTTCGGGGTTAACGGATCATAACACATAATAGGTGACTATAGACTTGCAAGATAGGATCAAGAACTCACATATATTCATAAAACATAAGAGGTTCAGATCTGAAATCATGGCACTCGGGCCCTAGTGACAAGCATTAAGCATAGCGAAGTCATAGCAACATCAATCTCAAAACATAATGGATACTAGGGATCAAACCCTAACAAAACTAACTCGATTACATGATAAATCTCATCCAACCCATCACCGTCCAGCAAGTCTATGATGGAATTACTCACGCATGGCGGTGAGCATCATGAAATTGGTGATGGAGGAAGATTGATGATGACGATGGCGACGGATTCCCCTCTCCGGAGCCCTGAACGGACTCCAGATCAGCCCTCCCGAGAGAGGTTAGGGCTTGGCGACAGCTCTGTATAGTAAAACACGATGAATCCTTCTCTCTGGTTTTTTCTCCCCGAACGTGAATATATAGAGTTTGAGTTGAGGTCGGTGGAGCACCAGGGGGCCCATGAGGCAGGGGGCGCGCCTAGGGGGGTTGGCGCGCCCCCACCCTCGTGGACAGGGTGTGGGCCCCCTAGCCTTGATTCTTTCATCAGTATTTTTTATATACTCCAAAAATAATCTTCGTTGATTTTCAGGTCATTCTGAGAACTTTTATTTCTGCACAAAACTAACACCATGGCAATTCTGCTGAAAACAGCGTTAGTCCGGGTTAGTTCCATTCAAATCATGCAAGTTAGAGTCCAAAACAAGGGCAAAAGGTTTTGGAAAAGTAGATACGTTGGAGACGTATCAATTCCCCCAAGCTTAAACCTTTGCTTGTCCTCAAGAAATTCAGTTGACAAACTGAAAGTGATAAAGAAAAACTTTTACAAACTCTGTTTGCTCTTGTTGTTGTAAATATGTAAAGCCAGCATTCAAGATTTCAGCAAAGATTATGAACTAACCATATTCACAATAACATTTAGGTCTGATGTTTACTCATATCAATGACATAATCAACTAGCGAGAAATAATAGTAAATCTTGGATGACAACACTTTCTCAAAACAATCATAATATGACATAACAAGATGGTATCTCGCTAGCCCTTTCTGAGACCACAAAACATAAATGCAGAGCACCTCTGAAGATCAAGGGCCGAGTAAACATTGTAATTCATGGTAAAAGAGATCCAGTCACAGTCATACTCAATGTAAACTAATAGTAATGCATACAAATGACAGCGGTGCTGTCCAACTGGTGCTTTTTAATAAGAAGATGATGACTCAACATAAAAGTAAATAGATATGCCCTTCGCAGAGGGAAGCTGGGATTTGTAGAGGTACCAGAGCTCGATTTTTGAAATAGAGATGAATAATATTTTGAGCGGTATACTTTGATTGTCAACATAACAACCGAGAGATCTCGATATCTTCCATGCTACACACATTACGGGCGGTTCCCAAGCAGAATGGTAAAGTTTATACTCCCCCTACCACCAACAAACATCAATCCATGGCTTGTCCGAAACAACGGGTACCTCCAACTAACAACAATCCTGGGGGAGTTTTGTTTGCAATTATTTTGATTTGATTTGAGCATGGGACTGGTGAGGGAGTCCTGGATTAAGGGGTCCTCGGGCGTCCGGCCTGTTAGCCATGGGCCGGACTGATGGGCTGTGAAGATACGAAGACCGTACTCGTGTCCAGATAGGACTCTCCTTGGCATGGAAGGCAAGCTTGGCGACCGGATATGTAGATTCCCTTCTTTGTAACTGAGCTTGTGTAACCCTAGATCCTCCCGGTGTCTATATAAACCGGAGGACTTAGTCCGGATAGGATACTCATTATCATAGCCATACAAGCTAGACCTCTAGGGTTTAGCCATTACGATCTTGAGGTAGATCAACTCTTGTAATAATCATACTCATCAATATCAATCAAGCAGGACGTAGGATATTACCTCCATAGAGAGGGCCCGAACCTGGGTAAACATCGTGTCCCTTGTCTCTTGTTACCACCGACCTTAGACGCACAGTTCAGGACCCCCTACCCGAGATCCGCTGGTTTTGACACCGACATTGGTGCTTTCATTGAGAGTTCCACTGTGCCGTCGACAACAAGATCTATGTATCGCCTTGTTCTCAAGGATAATATCACCATTGGAGGAACGCTGGCTCCAGGCCAAACCCTCCGGCTGGGCGGCTTTACCATGACCGCTCGTTCGGCCATTAAGCCATCGATGGCCTCCCGGGTCATCGAAAACCCCCTTCGTATCGACGCCGAATGCTCCAAGCAGATGGATCCAGCGGAGCTTTCGTCTTTAAACGAGCTCCTACATCGCATCGCTGCTCTGGGGGTTGCTACGGACTACGATCGGATTGGGCTTAAACCCGATCAGAGAGAAATCAAATCTCCGCCGATCACCCACCAGATAGCGGTAGTTAAGGAACGGGTCGATAACTCTTCCTCCATATTAAGGACGGAATATGCCCGGGTCTCCGGTCTCGAAGAGTCGGACACCTACCCATGAGGTGAAGCATCCTGCCCTCCGAACATAGAATCAGATGACGGGCCTAAGAAATCAGCGGACATCCCGGAGCCCGATCTGTTAAGTTCGGAAGACCTTCAAACTCCGGATCCAAAACTGGGGCAGGGTTCAGATTTAAATCCACCCACCCAAACCAGCAGAAGAAATAATCAAATTCCAAGTCCATCCAACGGACCCCAAGAAGACAACATCCATCGGAGCACAATTAGATCCAACGGTTGACGCCGCGCTACGAGAGTTCCTGCGTGAAAATTGGGATATATTCTCTTGGCACCCTTCTGATATGCCAGGAATCCCACGCGAGCTAGCCGAACACAGCCTCAATATATTAAAAGGATATAAACCAGTCAAGCAAACATTGTGGCACTTTCTCGAACCCAAACGTCAAGCTATGGGGGGAGGAGCTAGCCAAGTTAATTGAGGCCGGATTCATCAAAGAAATAAAACATCTGGACTGGCTGGCAAACCTGGTGATGGTACCAAAAAAGGACAAATCCTGGCGGTTGTGCGTCGATTTTAAAGACCTCAATAAGGCTTGCCATAAGGATCCCTTCCCCCTCTCCCGCATTGATCAAATCATTGATGCTATCGCAGGACACGACTCACTATGTTTCCTGGATGCATATTCCGGATACCATCAAATCAAAATGAAGGAGTCTGATCAAGCTGCAACAGCATTCATTACCCCATATGGGTCATTTTGCTTCAACACCATGCCCTTCGGGCTTAAGAACGCCGGCGCCACATACCAACGCATGATTCGGACATGCCTGGAGAAGCAGATCGGCAAGACAATTGAAGCTTACGTGGATGATGTCGTCGTCAAAACCAGGCGCGTCGAAACATTAATAGACGATTTACGTCTCACATTCGATAACCTCCGTGCGTATGACATCAAGCTCAATCCGGAAAAAGTGCGTGTTAGGCGTCCCCGTCGGAAAACTGCTAGGCTTCATCATTTCCAACAGAGGAATTGAAGCAAACCCAGCCAAAATCCGAGCTCTGTCACAATTGGCTACGCCGACAGACCTTAAACAAGTCCAAAAGCTCACGGGTTGCATGGAAGCTCTAAGCCGCTTTATCTCTAGATTGGGAGAAAAGGCACTGCCACTCTATCGTCTTCTACGACGAACTGATCACTTTGAGTGGATGGACGCGGCAACAACCGGACTGGAGGTAAAAAACCTTCTTGCGAGCAACCCAATCCTGGCGGCGCCAAGCGTCGGCGGACCGATGTTGTTATACATATCGGCAACACATCAGGTGGTGAGCGTCGTGCTCATCGTCGAACTAGAACAAGGCGGACACAAATTCCCGCTTCAGAAGCCAATATACTACGTATTCACTATCCTTACACCATGCAAATCACGATACCCCCATTATCAAAATATAGCATGCGCGGTCTTCATGGCATCCCGAAAGCTCCGTCACTACTTCCAGGAGTGTTCTATTACGGTGGCTTCCGAAGTACCACTCAATGACATTATAAATAACCGCGATGCCACAGGCCGGATAGCCAAATGGACCATTGAGCTCCTTTCATTCGACATTACATACAAACCATGACGAGCTATTAAATCCCAAGTACTGGCTGACTTCGTCGCCGAATGGACAGAGGCTGAACTCCCCAAAGAGTACGGCACATACTCCAATTGGGTTATGTATTTCGATGGCTCTAAAATGCTGGCAGAGCTAGGAGCAGGCGTCGTTTTAACGTCCCCTACTGGAGATGTCGTTCAGTACGTACTCCAAATACTATACACAAACTCCAATAACGCAGCCGAATACGAGGCCTTATTGCATGGTCTCCGGATGGCTGTCTCCATTGGCATACAACGCCTAGAAGTGCGTGGGGACTCAAACCTTGCAATATCTCAAATAAATGGAGACTTCGACACTAAAGATCCGAAGATGGCAGCCTATCGTAACGCAGTCATAAAAATGTCGACCCGGTTCGAGGGGCTCGAGTTCCATCATGTGGCTCGAGAAAGTAATCAACCGGTGGAAGTTCTTGCTCGTATCGGCGCTAAGCGCGACCCGTACCACCTAATATCTTTCTGGAAAGGATTTTTAAGCCATCTCTGGTGTGGCAGGGGGAAAACGGCAACACTAGTCCGGATCCGAATATAACCCCAGAATCCGAAAACACCGACATCATCGGAGGCTCAGCCACCGAAATAGCATCATTGGTGCATCTCATCATGGCAGTCATTGCCCCATGGACCAAACCCTTCCTGGCCTACCTTAAAAGGAAGGAGCTTCCCGAGGACGAGAATGAGGCCCGCCGCATTGTCCGGCATTCGAAGGCCTACAAGGTTCATGACGGAGAGCTATATAAGAAAAGCGCTACCGGAGTTCTTCAAAGATGTATCTCCGAGGAACAGGGGCAGAAGCTCTTGGCCAAGATTCACGCCGGGCTCGACGGTCACCACGCCGCAGCTTGGGCCCTTGTTAGCAAGGCCTTCCGTATAGGGTTTTATTGGCCGGCAGCCTGAGCGGATGCACATGACCTTGTCCAATGTTGCGTCGGGTGCCAACTCTTCGCCAACCAAAGCCATATGCCCCCCACTTCCTTACAAACAATCCCCATCACTTCGCCTTTTGCAGTCTGGGGACTCGATATGGTCGGACAACTTAAAGGAGGAAGCCGTAAGAGAAAGTACTTGCTGGTCATGGTGGATAAATTCACTAAGTAGATAGAGGCCAAACCAGTCAAAACGGCCGAAGCGGGGCCGATAATATATTTCATATCCGGCATGGTACACCGTTATGGTGTCCCACACAGCATAATAACCGATAATGGCTCTAATTTCACAGCCGATGTGTCGGCGTTCTGGGAATGGGGGTCCCCAGACTTGCCTGACTACGGCCCACGGTGTGACTTTGCTGGCAGGCCTGTACGGCCCATCTTCATCAACAAGGAATCAAGACCCTCGCGAGGGGCCAAGCCTCACGAGGCGGACGGCACAAGACCTCCTCAGGAGTGGCCTCACCAGGCTGGCTCGTGAGGGGTGGAGAGTTCAAGGCCAGGCAAACCTCGCGAGGTTCTTGTGACGTGAGCCATGATGATCGAGACCAGGCGGGCACCAACGCGCGCAGTGTCCTTGTTTCCTCTTTGGTGCTAAGGGGGCAAGAGCAGGCGCGGAGTACCGAGGCATCGAGCAAAGGTTTCCATATTGGTGCAACGAGACCAAGACCAGAAGGACGACAAGACGGAGGTCACCGTGGAGCCCAAGACGGCGTCACCACCAGAGCCTTTGGCAGGCAAAGACTGATTTTGTTAGGATAGCTTGTACTAGTTGTCACCCTTTGAATTGGCCGTTGTTGGCTCCCTTCCCGCTCAATATTTGGGGAGAGGAAATCCACCACCACCACACTGGAGTAGGGTATTACACAACAACGGTGGCCTGAACCAGTATAAATCTTGTGTCTTTGTGTTGCGAGTTCGTCGAGTTAGTTCGTAAGATCTTAGCTAAGTTAGGACGTGGATCGACAGGGGGGAATCTTCGTGCGCACCCCAGTGTCCGAACCTTAAGGGTTTTGCCGGAACCCGTGATCCGACATTTGGCGCGCCAGGTAGGGGTGCGTCAGAGCCTCTTCCCCACCAGTCGATCCGCCGACGCTCCGCGGTTCCGATGTCCGGCGACCCGAGGGCTGACGACGACCGCTGGGCAGCCTGGCCCACCCGAGCGGCGCCGCCTGCCTAGGAAGACCTCAACCCCACGTCTCAGGCGGCGCGCGCATAGCCAAACACCGCGGGGCGTGGGCGGCACGGTCACTCACCCTCTGCTCTCAGTCCCCGACAAACGCGAGCTGCTGCAAGGGTCGCAAGCCACGCCGCAGTGACGGTGCCGCACACCAGGAGGGAGCAGGCGAACTTCTGCTGGGCGCGCTCACAGTGGCACGGGATCTGCTACGGTGACGACTGATGGAGAGCGTCCGGGATACACTGCTGGAACGCGTCGCCAAGCTACTTGACACAGCGGCCACGGGAGCACCGCCCTTCTGCTACCAGCTCACGCCCCAGGCAGCGGCTGGATCCCACGGCGGGCCGCGCCGCACCCGCATACCCCCAAGTGCACCCGGGGGCTTCGTCGACAACAGCACGATCCACGGTGGAGGGCGCCCCCTCGCACCCGCGCCACCTCAGATGTGTGCGGGCACGAGCGTCATAGCACACTGCCCCATTGGAGCACTTCCCCGCCATCCTCGGGACAGCGTGACGGGCCAAGTGACATGGAGCGTGGAGCACTTCGGAGAGGTCTTCGGGGCAGCGGCCTCAGAGGCCTATGTGCCCCGCATGGTGGACGAGGAGTACACGCCGGGGACGACCCTGGCTTGTTCCTCGGGCCAGGATGGGAAGAGCAGGCGCTAGGAGCTGAAGCCTTCCAGGAGCCGCCAGGGAGCCCAACTAGCTGCGCCGTCGACAATAGACACAGGGTACCACTAATCCCTCATGGACAAGCTTACGCTAACCATGAGTCACCGATGAACTAGGTCACGGTGCCAGGCGATGGTTCCGGCACGGCGATGCCCGCCCCGTTAGGACAGACTCACTTGGGGCTGCATGGGAGGGGCCAAGAGCAAGGCCCCTCCCCGCGTCGCACGGAGCGAGGCAACGCCCGGAGGTAGGCCCTCTGCCGGGGTGGCGCCGGCGACCTTTACCCCGGCAGAGGACCCATGGTCGCCGAGGGCGCCGCTGGCGTCCCCTCTGCCCTCGTTGTACCGTCTTGGTTTCCGGTCATCCCAGCGGTGGTAGGGGGTGGTGCAAGGCGGGGCCCTTGTCAGGCGATATGAAGTAAGGCTCATGCATGTGAAGATCACCGCCCGTGACACTCTCACGTAATAATGAGTGGGGCTGTACATGGCCCGGGGCCTCAGGAGAGCCACCCTCGGGCCTCAGGGGCTCCCTCCCACGCCTAGTGGCAGCACTTAGCTCCGCGCTGGTGAGAAGACGTCGAAGACTAAACTAGGTGTCGGACGCGGCCATTTGCTTTGGATCTCTTTTCTATAATCCTGCCTTCTGGATTTGGATTTAAGTTGAAGTTGAATTTTCATTTGATGCACGTGGGGGGATGCCTTTTCTCGTTCGAGCTATTTCTCGCAGTCTTGTTCTTGCCTTATTTCAGAGTTTGCGTTGTCGCTCCCCCCTCATGGGCCCCTCGTGAGCGGGGCTGGGCATGAAGCACACGAGCCACGCACGTGTCGCACCGCGGCTGGCGCTCGCTTATCACGTGGCCCCCTTGGGCGTGTCGATGAATTCCTCAGGAGCTTCTCAGAAACCCACAATCACTTGAGCCGGTTTTGGGCTCGTCCAGGCTAAGGTAAACCACAACAGCAACCTTTCCCTAGCATACGTGAGCTCGTGAAGACGCGTACCCAATTTGGCACAGAAGGATAAAAAGTTGCGATTGGTTTACATGAGGGGATCCCCCTCTCAAAATGCTCTTACAATCTTCCGGGGCCACACCCAGGTTTTTACAGGGTAAACAGCAGGGAAACGAGGGATCAGCCGGATATGTTGCTCGCCGCGTCCCCCATGTCATCTTCAGAGGCACCGCTGGCATCGTTGTCACCATCGTGGGCGTCGCCTCCGCCTTCACCGGCGCCAGCATTGCCGTCGTCAACCACGTCACCTTCGTCCGCCGCGACCACTACCCCATCATCGTCAGAAGCGAAGGCCCTGACCAGCGCATCCACGTTGTCTTCAACCCATCGCCAGATCGCCCCGGGTGGCTTCCGGTATGGGAGCAATGACGGTGTCAAAATCGAAGTTGGGATCGGCATTCCGGAGGTGGCTGAAGACACGGGAGAACGCGCGCCCGAGCAGGCTGCGACTCCTCTCTTCAACAAGTTGGCGAGCCCTCTCGGAACGGTTCTGCAGGCGCGTCACCACGTCGGTGAAGAAGCTGAGGTGGCTGGCATAGTTGTTCGCGTGAGGATGAGGAGCATTCCCATCGCAGATATGGCCCAGGGCGGTGTTGGCCCTATTCTTGAGGTCCTCGAGCTTGGGGGCATGCACACGCTCCAATGTCCGCCGCTGAAGTACTTCATCCTTGTTCTGCCGCGCGACGGAATCGGCGTCGGTGACCCACCGCCGAAGAGAGAGCAGCTAGGCGCGGGCAGAAGCCAGCTTAGCCTGCGCCGAGGCCAGGGCGGTTGCGGCGGCCTCCTCGCGCCGCTCCACCTCGACCAACCTGGACTTGAGGGTAGGAGTCCTACCAGCGGTACCGGCTTCCACGAGCTTCAGCTTCAGGTCGTGCCTGCTCTCGAGACCCGCGTGAGCCTCGGCCACCCAGTGGTCGACCTCCTCCTGGGCCCTGACCTCGCGCGCGCTGACGTCATCCTCCGCCTGAGCAACCTGACGCTCCCTCGTCTCCAGCCATTCGAGTTCAAGGCTGCGCTCCATAGCTTCCAGCGCCAGCACCTCCTCGCGCTTCCGGATCTCTTCCTCCTCGGCGGGCACACCCCTCAACTATGCAAGGGCAGCCCTGCGCGCCTCCACCTGCTGATCCAAGACAGCGCTCCAGGCTTGGAGATCCCATGCGCGCTTCTCCGTGGCCTCGCGACGGCGGTTAACTTCCCGAGCCTCTTCCAGAGCTCGGGAGTAGGCCTCACGGGAGGCTGCGAGGGAAGCCTCAGCCTTCACATTATCCAGCTCGCGCTGGTGGTGCCCGAGGTTGATGGCCACCTTCAGCTTGTGCCACTCCTCCGCCAACCGAAGACCCTCGGCCTCAAGGCACGCGTCGACACCCACAAGTTCTTCACCAAGTCGGTTCATCGCGCCCATCGCCTCCTGGAAGAGCTCACGACGAACAATGCTCCGCCCGTGCTCGAACTCAAGCGCATGGCCCATTTCATCCTCCGTCACGGGGGCTGTGGGCGATGCCTGTAGCAGCGCGCCCCCTCTCAGTAGGGGGCTGGGGGCTGGCGCTACCCCAGGCGCCAGCTGGGCCTCGCGAGGGACCCAAACTAAACGGGGCCCGCTGCTTGAAGAAGACCCCAGGATTGAAGCCAGCCAGCCACCATCCGCGGCTAGGGGAGGAGCCCTTGGCACGCTTGTCATGCTCCGAGCAGGGCCGCGGAGAAAAGATGGTGAAGGCGCAAGCTTAAGACACCTTGATGATGGGCCAACTCTCGCGGTTGACCCCACGCCATGGGCAGCGCACGGGCCAGCGACGCTCGAGTTTGGTGGGGGAGACGGGGCAAGAGGGAGCTGCTTCTCAGGAGATTTCACGGCCTTGGCAGAAGGCGTCCTGAGGAGACAATCGTCAGGAAGGAAAGCAACATGCAGAAGATCACCAAGATGAGGTACTTACTCGTTAACGACGATATACTTCCTCCGTTTTAACGGCCCAAATGTGCCGCTGTCGCAGCTCGGGGACCCCTTCCTCTTGCGGAGTTCTTCGAAGTCCACGCAAGGTCGGCCGAAGCGCTGGACATGGCGGCCTACACGAGGCGCGGCTGGAGAAGAGCTCGGAGGGGCAGCCTCAGAAGCGCCAAGCTGAGGAGAGCTAGCCGGCTCTGCCTCGCAGTGGCTTGCCAAGGCCTCAGGAGCCCCGGCCGCGGGAGACGCGGGCTGCGTCGCCCCTCCAACCGCTGCCCCAGGGCAAGAGTCACGAGACCCCGAGGTCGACGCCTCGGGAGCCCTGGGCGGCATCAACATCTCGGCACCTTCACTATCGGCCCCCAGCGGTGCTCGCCCCCCTGCACCAACACTTGGGGCGAGCTCAACACCAGCACCGAGGAGAGGGACCACGACGATGGGGTTCTCACGGGGCCCCACGAGGCCAATTGGGCGCAGCCCCCACTCGTCGAAGGAGGGCATCCGCTCCGCGAAGGTCATCTTATTTGAGCAGCGGTACAAAGCACAACTCTTCCTCGGTAAGTCGTTTGTCAATGGAATGCCCGTCAGGACCGCAAGCACCGTTCGCCGTGCCTTAAGGGGGAGCTTGGACTCCTGAAGTCACATGTGGTCCTGGATGTTGAGCAAGGCCCACATCGGCCGGGAGTGGCGGTGAAGCGGAGCGATTCGGCACCGGACGAAGTCCCTCACCACCATAAGCGTAGTCACGCCAAGGTCTTTGAGCCACCTCAACCTGAGCCAGACGGGGACAAGGCGCGGATCGGCGAGCCTCCGGTGGCACCAACCGGAGTTAGGAATGGCGGCCCCTGACGGAGAGGAGAGCAGGGGGCTGAGTGATGAAGCTATGTACCTAGGGTAGGGTCATAGGCCTGACCTAGAAACCCTCCCCTAGGACATCAACCTAAAACCAGAAGCATTCGGGGGATAGCATAATCCACTCGACCTCGAAGCATTCCACTCGGAAGACTCGAAGTCACTCGGCCGCGACAACTACCACTCGACAGACAGAAGATCTAAAGTCACTCTGCACGGCAACGGTCGGACATTTACTTCATAGACTTAATAGACATTTATGTCACTTTATTGCTAGCATTACCAGTAACGCCCCCTCTTGATGTACCTTAAAACCCTTGTAACGTGGGCTGGCTGGGGTCTAGGCGCACTCTATATAAGCCACCCCCTCCACTGGCACAAGGGTTTGCACCCCCTGTAAACACACACATACGTAATCCAGTCGACCACCTCCGGGCACCGAGACATAGGGCTGTTACTTCCTCCGCGAAGGGGCTGAACTTGTAAAACTCGTGTGTACAACTTTGCCATAGCTAGGATCTTGCCTCCTCATACCTACCCCCCATTCTACTGTCAGCCTTAGATCCACGACAGTCGGCGCCCACCGTGGGGCAGGTGTCTTAGCGATTTTTTGGTGGAGTTGCGATTTTTTCCGATTCTCATCATCATGGTTTCCGCCGGCGGACTAGTTGAGGGCCGCGAGATCCGTCTCAGTGCGCTCGTTTTCATTACCGACGACTCCGCTTGGCTTCAGGAAACTCCACTCGACGTCGAAGCGCTCCCCATCCCAGGGCGACGCACTTTCGCGCGTGCATCCGCGGCGTCCTTCTCCGGCAACCGCCGACCCAGTATCGGTCGGCTCCTATGGTGTCCTCGTTCCCCGCTGTTCACTGGCGCAAGCATTCCGGTCGGTCGCGGCTCCAATGGTGGGTGAGGCATGCGGTGGCCCGCCAGTCGGCCACCTCACAAGTCACGGCAATCGAGCCCGACGAAACCCTCTACGGCCTATTCGACCTGTTGACTGGCTTTGTCGAGACCGCATCCGAGTGCGACAGCAGCGATCCCGCGGCAGATGTCTTGATGGTCAACAGACCATGCAGTCCTCCTGGCTTCCCCCGCGACAACGGTGGTGATGGCGGCGGCGATCCGTCGCGCGTTCACGAGGAGTA
Source organism: Triticum urartu (assembly GCF_003073215.2). NCBI lineage: Eukaryota > Viridiplantae > Streptophyta > Magnoliopsida > Poales > Poaceae > Triticum > Triticum urartu. Next base: position 153,851,426 of record NC_053025.1, read on the forward strand.
TCGCCCCGAGCCCCTTTCTTCGCAGCGGAGGGAAGAGCTTCGCCGCCGCAATATGGATGCACTTCACACTCCTATCATTGGAGAAACCCCCGAGGCCCGAGCCTTGGAGGAAGCGCGCCTGGCCAACTTGGCTGAGCGCACTCGACTGGAGAACCTACAACATGCGCTCGACGAGCGTTCTCGGCAGCGGATCCCTGAATCCAGTCGACGGCAGCTTTTTCCGCCCCAAACTCAGGTATACCGCACTCCGATTCAAAATCTCAGAGCTGCAGCCCGAATAGCAGAGTCAATTCAGCCTTCCCAGTCGGAAGCTGGCAGAGGTTTGATGCAGATCCGGGCCTTTCTCCGAGCAGCCGGAGAGCAGAACACGGCAGTGTCTCAGTCGCGCAATAGGATTCATAGTAGGTCTGTGATGGCAGATATAGTACAGTCGGCCCACAGCCCAAGATCGCCCCCGCGGCGTGAAGGACGTGGGCACAGGCAAGACCAGTACAAAAACCATGAGCAATATGATCACCACCTCAGCCACGATGACCGTCGTCGAGTGCCCACACCTCCTCCGAGGAGTGGGTCATATGTGCCTCAGCGCCATGATGGCCGACGCCCTCACAGCGGTGAGCGAAGAATACCAGTCGACCCAAGGGAGCAAGGCTTTGATGTGAGATCTATTCTCGTTCAAGGTTTGGTTGACAGGAACAGAGCACACAGAGAAGGCCATGACAGAGATTATCCGACTGGCTGCAGAGTGCACGTTTCTGGTCCCAAGTATTTCAGCAGAGCCATTAGGGCCGCAGTGATTCCTCCCAATTTCAGGTTGGCGACTGGAGTCAGCAAGTTTACGGGTGAGTCTAAGCCTGACACTTGGCTCAAGGACTACCGAGTAGCTGTACAAATTGGTGGTGGCAATGATGAAGTCGCAATGAAGCACCTTCCTCTGATGTTGGAAGGCTCGGCCAGAGCATGGTTGAACCAGTTAGCACCTGGCAGTATATTCAGTTGGGAGGAACTTGCCCGAGTGTTTGTTAGGACTTTTGAAGGTACTTGCAAGCGACCAGCTGGGTTGACTGAATTGCAGCATTGTGTGCAAAAACCGAATGAAACCCTGAGAGACTATATCCAGAGATGGATCACGTTACACCATACAGTGGAGAATGTGTCAGATCACCAAGCAGTTTGTGCCTTCAAAGAAGGTGTTAAGTATCGGGAGTTGAATCTGAAATTCGTTCGGACAGGAGATATGTCCCTGACTCGGATGATGGAGATTGCCACCAAATATGCTAACGGCGAAGAAGAAGACTGACTCTGGAGTGGCAAGCACAAAACAGTCGCCTAGGACACCGGTGGAGGTACTTCTAATCGGAAATAGAAGCGTAAGGCCGAGCCAGCTGCTCCTGGTGAGGCTTTAGTTGTGGCTCAAGGAAAGTTCCAGGGGAATCCCAAAGGGCCCTGGAACCCCAAGAAAGTGAAAGATCAAGACAGAAATGATGTGTTGGATTTGCCATGTCACATTTACACCAAGAAAGATGAAGAGGGTAATCTGATTTATCCTAAACACACCACTTGGCAGTGTCGACTCCTGATCCAGCAGTTCCGAGAGAAACAACCCAATGAGAAGGGAAAAGAGTCGGACAAGGGTGAGGATAAGGAAGAGGATGATGATGGTTTTCCCAGTGTCAACTCCACTCTGATGATTTTTGCTGATTTTGAGAGCAAAAGTCAATTGAAAGTTATCAACAGGGAAGTGAACATGGTTGCTCCGGCAACACCAAGTTATTTGAAGTGGTCCCAGACTGCCATCACGTTCGACCAGTCTGACCATCCAACATGTATAGCCACCCCTAGGAGGCAAGCGTTGGTGGTCGACCCAGTTGTTGAAGGCACTCGACTGAGTAAAGTGCCGATGGATGGTGGTAGCGGCTTGAATATCCTTTATGCTAAAACCTTGAAGGGAATGGGGATTCTGATGTCCAAGCTCAGCGAAAGTAATATGAGTTTCCATGGCGTTATACCTGGCAAGAAGGCTGGATCACTCGGCCAGATCGCCCTTGATGTGGTTTTCGGTGATTCCAAGAATTACCGCAAGGAAAAGTTGACATTTGAAGTAGTGGATTTCGAGAGTGCTTATCATGCTATTCTGGGTAGGCCTGCCTATGCACGTTTCATGGCTCGACCGTGTTACGTGTACCTCAAATTGAAAGTGCCTGGTCCCAGAGGAGTGATCACTATCACTGGAAATCGGCAGAAGGCAGAAGAGTGCTTCCAGAAGGACTCAAAAATCGCCGATGCACAAATGGCAGCAGACGAAATGCAAGAATACCAGAAAAATGCAGACCCGAGTGATTTGCTGTGCTCCAAGAAGCCTGCCATAGATTCTGCATTTCAGTCGTTCGGTGAAACCAAGCCGATTCATATTCACCCGACCGATCCTAATGCTGCTCCTACTCATATATCAACCTCACTCGACAGCAAAGATGAAGAAGCTCTCGTCCAGTTTCTCCGTGAGAACTGGGACATCTTTGCATGGAAACCTTCTGACATGTCGAGTGTACCCAGGGGACTGACTGAGCATCGTTTGCGAGTCGACCCGAAAGTAAAACCAGTCAAGGAACATCTTCGACGGTCCACTGTACAGAAGAGAAAAACAATTGGTGAGGAAGTGGCCCAGCTCCTGGCAGCTGAGTTCATCCGAGAGATTTACCACTCCGAGTGGCTCGCCAATGTTGTTATGGTCCCCAAGAAGGACGACTCACTTCGCATGTGCATTGACTTCAAGCATATCAATTAGGCCTGCCCAAAAGATCATTTTTCTCTCCCCCGCATCGACCAGATTGTCGACTCGACTACGGGGTGTGAGTGTTTGTCTTTTCTAGACGCCTATTCCGGGTACCATCAGATCCGACTGTATGGACCCGATGAGATAAAAACAGCTTTCATCACACCATTCGAGTGTTTTGGTTATGTCACCATGTCATTCGGTCTCAAGAATGCTGGAGCTACATTCATGAGGATGATTCAGAAGTGTCTGCTCACTCAAATCAGTCGGAATGTGGAAGCATACATGGATGACATTGTGGTCAAGTCGCGTAAAGGTTCCGACCTGCTGACTGGCCTTGCTGAAACCTTTGCCAACCTGAGAAGATATGATATCAAGCTTAACCCATCAAAGTGCACATTTGGAGTTCGTAGCGGAAAGTTACTCTGATTCCTCGTTTCCGAATGAGGGATCGATGCGAACCCAGAGAAAGTTGGTGTCATACTCCGGATGAAGCGTCCTGTGCATGTGCATGATGTCCAGAAGCTTACCGGTTTGTTTGGCCGCCTTGAGTCGATTCATTTCTCGCCTAGGTGAAAAGGCATTGCCTATTTACCGACTGATGAAGAAATCTGACAAGTTTGAGTGGACTCATGAAGCTGATGCAGCAATTGCAGAACTCAAAGCCCTGCTTTCCACCCAGCCGGTGCTCGCTGCCCCAATCAGCTAAGAGCCTTTACTGCTTTATATTGCAGCCACTGGACAAGTTGTCAGTACAGTACTCACGGTCGAGCGGGAAGAAGAAGGAAAAGCCTATAAAGTTCAGTGCCCAGTATACTATGTTTCGGAAGTTTTGACTCCATCCAAGCAAAGATATCCACATTATCATAAGCTTATTTATGGGATTTACATGACCACGAAGAAGGTTGCACATTATTTCTCTCATCACTCTATTACAGTCATCAGCGACGCACCATTGTCAGAAATTCTGAACAACAGATATGCAACTGGTCGAGTGGCAAAGTGGGCGATTGAACTCCTCCCCTTGGATATCAAGTTTGAGGCAAAGAAAGCTATCAAGTCCTAGGCAATAGCAGGTTTCCTCGCCGAGTGGATCGAACAGCAACTGCCGACTCAGATTCACTCGGACCATTGGACCATGTTCTTTGATGGATCTAAGATGCTGAATGGCTCTGGTGCTGGGGTAGTATTGGTATCCCCCCGAGGCGACAAGCTCCGCTACATTCTCCAGATTCATTTTGATTCCTCCAACAATGAAGCTGAATATGAGGCACTTTTGTATGGTTGCATATGGCCATTTCACTCGATGTCCGTCGCCTCATGGTCTAGGGCGACTCAGATTTGGTGGTTAATCAAGTAATGAAGGAGTGGGACGTCAGAAGCCCGGCTATGACTGGCTATTGTAATGCAGTGTGAAAGTTAGAGAAGAAGTTTGACGGTTTAGAGCTCCATCACATACCCCGACTGAAAAATCAAGAAGCGGATGATTTGGCAAAGATAGGTTCTAAGAGGGAAGCCATTCCCAGTAATGTGTTTTTGGAACATATTCATACACCTTCAGTCCAGGAAGATCCTTTCACTGAAGAGCCCCCACAACCAAAGAGCGCCACTGATCCGACTGAAGTCGAAGTCCCGGCCATGGTCAACTTGATCATGAAGGTTTTGGTCATCACTCCTGACTGGACAGTGTCGTACATCACGTACATTCTTAGGAAGGAACTCCCAGAGGACGAAGAAGAGGCCCGATAGATCGTCCGCCGATCTAAAGCTTTTACTGTGATAGGAGGGCAGCTGTTCAGATAAAGTGTAACTGGAGTCAGCCAGAAATGCATAACACCAGAAGAAGGTCGAGTGATCCTCAACAACATCCACTCGGGGAGCTGTGGTCACCATGCGTCCTCTCAGACCATTGTGGCCAAAGCATACCGAGCGGGATTTTATTGGCCACGGGCAAATGAGATGGCACAAGAAATAGTCGACAGATGTGAAGGTTGCCATTTTTATTCCAACATGTCTCACAAGCCCGCGTCAGCCTTGAAGACCATTCCACTCGTCTGGCCCTTCGCTGTTTGGGGTTTGGACATGGTTGGACCCCTGAGAACGGGTAGGAGCGGCTTCACTCATGTACTCGTGGCAGTCGACGAATTCACCAAATGGATTGAAGCCAAACCTATCAAAAGTCTTGAAGCCAGTACTGCGATCAGTTTCATTAGAGAGATAACATTTAGATATGGTGTTCCACACAGCATCATCACTGACAATGGGTCGTACTTCGATTCTGATGAGTTCAGAGCCTTCTGCGCTTCCCAAGGCACTTGAGTCGACTATGCTTCAGTCGCCTATCCCCAGTCGAATGGACAAGCTGAAAGAGCAAACAGATTGATTCTCAATGGACTAAAACCCCGACTGATGTGTGATCTCAAGCACGCGGCAGGCGCCTGGGTCGATGAACTTCCATCAGTGCTTTGGGGTTTGAGGACAACTCCTAATCGGTCGACTGGTCGAACTCCATTCTTCTTGGTCTATGGAGCTGAAGTTGTTCTTCCGAGTGACTTGCTTCACAATGCACCAAGAATCGAGCTTTTCTCAGAAGATGAAGCAGAACAGGCTCGGCAAGACGCAATTGATCTCCTGGAAGAGGAAAGAGAGATGGCCCTGATCCGGTCGACCATTTATCAGCAAGATCTGCGTCGATTCCACGCCTGAAACGTGAGGGGTCGAGCATTTCAAGAAGGAGACTTGGTTCTTCGAGTGGATCAGAAGAAACCACACAAGCTCGCCCCTACTTGGGAAGGCCCCTTCATTATCACCAGAGTACTCCACAATGGAACATACCACTTATACAATGTCGAGCACAAGAAAGACGAGCCACGCGCTTGGAATGCGGAGCTGCTCCGCCCCTTTTACACTTAAGCATTCAGACTGTTGAGATGTAATAAGAAATACCCTTTAGTTTGATTATCAAAGACACAGTTTTACAGTCTCTTAAATGATTGTTGTTCCTTTTTTATATGTTCTAAATCCCCAGTGGGTGCCTTAGATGTGAATCCGTCTTGCCTAAGTTTAAAAAAAATCCTACTGAGTGTTGAGCAAGCCTCTCACTCGGAGGCTTAGCTGCGAATCCATTTCGCCTAAGTTTGAAAAATCCTACTGAGTGTTGAGCAAGCCTCTGACTCGGAGGCTTAGCTGTGAATTTGTTTCGCCTAAGTTTGAAAAATCCTACCGAGTGATGAGCAAGCCTCTCACTCGGGGGCTTAGCCGCAGTCTAGTACTTGCCTAAGTTTGAAAAATCCTACCGAGTGATGAGCAAGCCTCTCACTCAGGGGCTTAGCTGCAGTCCAGTACTCGCCTAAGTTTGAAAAATCCTACCGAATGATGAGCAACCCTCTCAGTCGGGGGCTTAGTTGCAGTCCAGTACTCGCCTAAGTTTAAAAAATCCTACCGAGTGGTGAGACAACCCTCTCACTCGGGGGCTTAGCTGCAGTCCAGTACTCGCCTAAGTTTAAAAAATCCTACCGAGTGGTGAGCAACCCTCTCACTCAGGGGCTTAGCTGCAGTCGAGTACTCGCCTAAGTTTAAAAAATCCTACCGAGTGGTGAGCAACCCTCTCACTCGGGGCTTAGCTGCAGTCCAGTACTCTCCTAAGTTTAAAAAATCCTACTGAGTGGTGAGCAACCCTCACACTCGGGGGCTAGCTGCAGTCCAGTACTCGCCTAAGTTTGAAACACATCCCTATCCGCAAGGACGACGAGGTATAGGTCGACTGCAACCTTCTCTTCCGAGCTGCGCCCAAATACAACATGCGCTCCATCCTAATCTGCAAGGACGACAAGGTGCAGGTCGACTAGGAAATCCTCCTCGAAACAGCATCTCAAGTACAAAGACTATTCCGAGTGAAGAACAAGTTCCACTCGAAGGCAAACATAAGCACATTCAGAAGATAAACCAAGTTCAGATAAATCCTAAAGTTCCAAAACGCAGATAAAAGTACTCGGGCATCAGGCCTGAAGGAGTTTAACGGTTACAAAATCACTCGGCATTCTGAGACAAATTTAAGGCGAGATATAAAGTTTGTTCACTCCACAGGAGGAGGGCTTGCAGGCTTGACAAACTCGTCCAGATCGATTCCGTCAGCAATCTGAGTGGCAGCAGCAATGAAGGTTTCCATGAAGGATTGGAAGTCATGCCTTTTTGTGTTGGCAACTTTGATCACCACCAGCTTCTCTTCTCGGGCTTCTTTGAAGTGGACCTGAACCAGCGACAGAGCCACGTCAGCAGCACATCGGGCAGAAGACTTCTTCCATTCTTGCACTCGACCAGGGACCTCATTGAGTCGAGTCATCAGAGACTCGAGGTCGTTTTGAAGCGTTGCCCTTGGCCAAAGTGCCGTATCGATGCGCGACACCGCCACCTTTAGGCGAGCAAGATAGCTTGTAACGCTGGCAACACAGGATTCCAGTCGGAGCACATTCATGGCAGCCTCATCATTGACAGCAGAAAGGATGGGGTCCAAGCCCGTCTCAATCCGTCCAATTTCTTCTTCAAAGTTTTGGCAGAATTCTGCAGGTTCAAAGAATTAATGAGTCGACCGGTTCACGATGACTTGCAAACAGTAAATCACTCAGATAAAGAAAAGTACCTTTGAGCATAAGGAAGAGCTTCTTGGCGAGTGCTTTTAGATAAGCTTCCAGGTCGTTTCTCCTACGAGAGATGCTTTCCATCTGCTCGTTCAGAGTCACCTTATCTTTCTTCAGACGAGTCGCCTCTCGGTTGGACTCGGTAATAGACGCCTTCAGTTTGGTGATTTCCTCCTCTAGCGCACCGACCGAAGCCAGCTTTTTCTCAGCAAGTGCAGTCTTCTCCTGAGCCTCCTTTTGCGCAGCTACAAGATTGAGGTCCTTCTTCGCCAGAGCCTGCCTCATTTTCTCTGCAAGATATACACTCGGGTCAGACAGATGAACGAAGAGATAACTTGAGGGATGATTAAGCTAAGCAGTCGACAGGTCGTTACCTTCCGTACCAACTACTTCGTCCTTAGCCTTTTTCAAGTTCTGATTGGCCAGCTCCAAGTCAAGGTTGAGTTGTCTCTGCTTTTCCTCGAATTTAGCAAACTTGGAGATAAGCGCAGAGGATTTCTGCAATCAGTAAAAGATATGTCAATGGACAAGGTCAAAGATCATTCACCTCCGAGTGAATAAAACTCTAAGACTACTGTAGAATCAAAACATTCTACAGTAGTCTCGGGGACTACACCCAGTGGGTGCACTTATCATGCCCCCACTGGTTCAGATTCCACTCGACATGGTCCGCCCAGACCGAGTGGAAGAAGAAAAAAAAAGATATTCTCAGACCCCAACCGACTGCCCACAGTCGACCGCGGTCTCGGGGACTACACCCAGTGGGTGCACTTATGTGCCCCCACTGGTTCGGGTTCCACTCGACATGGTCCGTCCAGACCGAGTGGAAGAGTGAAACAATAAAGACATTCTTTAAGACCCCCGCCGACTCACACATTCGATGGTGGCCTCGGGGACTACACCCAGTGGGTGCACTATGCGTGCCCCCACTAACCCACAACTACAATCGACACAACCTAGTCGACTCAATCGAGAAAGTTACTCAACAGAAATTCAAACACCCAGTGGGTGTACAGATGTGAAGTATAGAATAACAAGAAGATGCACGAAGGAAAGTCTTTGGGTAGCATATCCTAATAGAACAAGCAACAAGATAAAAGTTCAGTCGGAAGCCAGCTTACCTGGATATTGGCTCGAAGGACCGCACTAGTGTCATAAGCAGCCTGACTTTTTTCGTGCACCACCTTCACCCGCTCCATCATTATGCCGGCTTGGCGAATGGCCTCTGCAGCGGCGCCTTCCTGGTCTTCTAGAACGTGATAGCTGGTGAAGAATGGAGTTGGTGGCTCAGTCGCGGCAGCTTGACGTTCCGATGCATGAAGCTGGATGGTCGAAGCCAGCACTGGTGCAGTCGGCGATGTGGGGCGTTCACTTGATACTGGTTCAGCGAAAGTAACAGAAGCTCGAGTCACATCTTCAGGCTGTTGAATCGCTGGCTCTGCCGCCAGCACCGATTGGGATGTCTTGCCAGCTAATGCCTTCTTGTTCCTCCTGGGCCTTAGCGACACGTCCTCGTAGTCATTTGGAAGTTCAATGACATTGGGAGGAGCTGCAAAAAGATCAGTCACCGAGATACAGACGACCCCAGATCAATCACCAGAATTTAATCGACCGATAAAACGGCCGAGTAACTAAAGACAGGATTACGAGAGTTATACCCGGGTTGGAAGTGACTGCGTCTTTCATTTCTTCATCTTCATACTTGTGGGTGGAAGTCCCGGAGGTAGCAGCACTGCAAATTTAAAGATTCAGATGGTCATGTCTATCACGGTGGGTCGACCAAAACTCGATTCGTACTAAACCAGGAAATCAGGTCCGACTATTACCCAGAAACAGTAGGAATGGCCACTTTGATCTTGGGTAAGGCCTTCTGCAGTTTTGACAATGCAACTTTCGGTTGTTTCGGTGCCTTCTCAGTCGACGCTGGAGACGGCGCAACTTTCGGTTGCTTCGGTGCCTTCTCAGTCGGCACTGGAGAAGACGTCCGAGGGCGCTTTGATGACTGCCCAGTCGGCGCGGTCGCTTTGTCATGGATGCTTGCCGGGTCGTGAGTGTGCTTGGATCGCCTTTCCCCACGGGGAGGTGAGTCAACCTCTTCTTCATCACTCGGGCTGTCACTCTCCTCGTCCTCCTCTTCATCAGAGTGCCACTCGCCGCTCTCGCCTCCGCTCGCCTCCCCCTCCGGATCCTGTTCCTGCTCCCCGTTGGGCATCGAGTACATCTCAATAAGGGCCTAAAAGACAACAAGTGAAGCAAAAATCAGTCGGTTGACAACAAGTAGTTACATAATAAATCAAGAGAACACTCGGCAATTTAGAGTTGAACCTTGTCTGGTCTACGCGAGTTGTTGAGTGGAGGGACTCTCCTAGACCCCCTGGGGTTATCTTTGTTGCCAGTGATACCCCTCAGCCACTTCTCCACCATATCCTCGTTGGCCTCTTCTGGGTGGATCCGAGTGGAATCCTCAATGCCTGAATACATCCACATCGGATGGTCACGAGCTTGAAGCGGTTGAATGTGTCACTTAAGGAAGACCTCCAACAGATCCATGCCAGTCACGCCATCACGGATGAGTTGGACCACCCGCTCGACCAGCACCTTCACCTCCGCTTTCTCCTCCGGGGTCACTTTCAAGGCGGAGGGCTTCTCGACTTGAGCCATGGAAAAGGGGGGAAGTCCGGTCGACTGACCTGGAGTCGGCTGGTCTTTGCAATAGAACCAGGTCGATTGCCACCCCCGGACTGACTCAGGAAGGATCATGGCTGGGAAAGTGCTTTACCTCTCATTTGAACCCCAAGACCCCCACACATCTGGATCACGTGCGTCCTCTCATCACTCGGGTTGGCCTTCTTGACCGACTGAGAACGTCACGTGAAAATGTGCTTGAAGAGGCCCCAGTGTGGTCTACAACCCAAGAAATTCTCGCATATGGACACGAAGGCAGCGAGGTACACGATGGTGTTGGTGGAAAAGTGGTGGAGTTGTGCTCCAAAGAAGTTCAAGAAGCCTCGAAAAAAAGGATGGGGAGGCAAAGAAAACCCGCGGTCAACATTGGTGGCGAGGAGAACACACTCACCCTCCTGTGGCTGCGGTTCGGTATTGCCCTCGGGGAGCCGCGCCGATTCGTGGGCGGATCAGTCCCCCCTCAACCGGATCGTCGATGTCGTCCTAACGAATCATCGACCGAATCCAATCACCCTGGATCCAGCCGCGCGGCAGGCCGGACCTCGACAAAGATCCGCCCCGGCTGGACTTCTTCCCCTTCGCCTTCGTCGTCACCTTCTTCGCGCGCTCCAAGGCCACAATCTTCTCCTTCCCCATTGCAACAGGCGGAGCTCAAATAGAGCGGCGGCGCTGGGAGCACAGGTGGATGTGGCGGAGAAAACAGGGGAGAAAGAGGAAGAGTGGGAACGCACTGTGCAAAAAACCCCCGATCTTGCACCTTATATGAGGTCGTTTCTGAGTAGCTGACCAGTGGGTCCAGGCGATCCTATTGAATCCCACAATAGTCATGCGCGCGATACATGGCGAAAAAGGTGGCGTGGTGTGATGTCTAGTACACAACCTTCTTCTTTTAGACGTTGTTGGGCCTCCAAGTGCAGAGGTTTGTAGGACAGTAGCAAATTTCCCTCAAGTGGATGACCTAAGGTTTATCAATCCGTAGGAGGCGTAGGATGAAGATGGTCTCTCTCAAGCAACCCTGCAACCAAATAACAAAGAGTCTCTTGTGTCCCCAACACACCCAATACAATGGTAAATTGTATAGGTGCACTAGTTCGGCGAAGAGATGGTGATACAAGTGGTATATGGATGGTAGATAATAGTTTTTGTAATCTAAAAATATAAAAACAGCAAGGTAATGAATGATAAAAGTGAGCGTAAACGGTATTGCAATGCTAGGAAATAAGGCCTAGGGTTCATACTTTCGCTAGTGTAAGTTCCCTCAACAATACTAACATAATTGGATCACATAACTATCCCTCAACATGCAACAAAGAGTCACTCCAAAGTCACTAATAGCGGAGAACAAACGAAAAGATTATGGTAGGGTACGAAACCACCTCAAAGTTATTCTTTCCAATCAATCCGTTGGGCTATTCCTATAAGTGGCACAAACAACCCTAGAGTTCATATTAGAATAACACCTTAAGACACAAATCAACCAAAACCCTAATGTCACCTAGATACTCCAATGTCACCTCAAGTATCCGTGGGTATGATTATACGATATGCATCACACAATCTCAGATTCATCTATTCAACCAACACATAGAACCTCAAAGAGTGCCCCAAAGTTTCTACCGGAGAATCACGACGAAAACATGTGCCAACCCCTATGCATAGGTTCATGGGCGGAACCCGCAAGTTGATCACCAAAACATACATCAAGTGAATCACGTGATATCCCATTGTCACCACAGATACGCATGGCAAGACATACATCAAGTGTTCTCAAATCTTTAAAGACTCAATCCGATAAGATTACTTCAAAGGGGAAACTCAATCCATTACAAGAGAGTAGATGGGGAGGAGAAACATAAGATCCAACTATAATAGCAAAGCTCGCGATACATCAAGATCGTGCCAAATCAAGAACACGAGAGAGAGAGAGATCAAACACATAGCTACTGGTACATACCCTTAGCCCCGAGGGAGAACTACTCCCTCCTCGTCATGGAGAGCACCGGGATGATGAAGATGGCCACCAGAGAAGGATTCCCCCTCCGGCAGGGTGCCGGAATGGGTCTAGATTGGCTTTCGGTGGCTACGAAGGCTTCTGGCGCGGAACTCCCGATCTATTGTGCTCTCGGATGTTTTTAGGGTATATGGAGATATATAGGCAGAAGAAATACGTCAGGGGGGCCACGAGGGGCCCACAAGGGTGGAGGGCGCGCCCAGGGGGGGTGGGCGCGCCCCCTACCTCGTGGCCTGCTCGAAGCTTCCCTTACGTGCACTTCAAGTCTTCTAGGCTTCTGTCCTTCCAAAAATGAGTTCCGTGAAGTTTCAGGTCAATTGGACGCCGTTTGATTTTCCTTTTCTTCGAAACCCTAAAACAAGGTAAAAACAGAAACTGGCACTGGGCTCTAGGTTAGTCCCAAAAATGATATAAAAGTGTATAATAAAGCCCATAAACATCCAAAACAGATAATATAATAGCATGGAACAATCAAAAATTATAGATACATTGGAGACGTATCAGCATCCCCAAGCTTAATTCCTGCTCGTCCTCATGTAGGTAAATGATAAAAACAGAATTTTTGATGTGGAATGCTACTTGGCATAATTTCAATGTAATTCTTCTTAATTGTGGCATGAATATTCAGATCCATAAGATTCAATACAAAAGTTTAATATTGACATAAAAACAATAATATTTCAAGCATACTAACTAAGCAATTATGTCTTCTCAAAATAACATGGCCAAAGAAAGTTATCCCTACAAAATCATATAGTCTGGCTATGCTCCATCTTCACCACACAAAATATTTAAATAATGCACAACCCCGATGACAATCCAAGCAATTGTTTCATACTTTTGATGTTCTCAAACTTTTTTAATCTTCACGCAATACATGAGCGTGAGCCATGGACAAAGCACTATAGGTGGAATAGAATGGTGGTTGTGGAGAAGACAAAAAGGAGAAGATAGTCTCACATCAACTAGCCGTATCAACGGGCTATGGAGATGCCCATCAATAGATATCAATGTGAGTGAGTAGGGATTGCCATGCAACGGATGCACTAGAGCTATAAATGTATGAAAGCTCAACAAAAGAAACTAGTGGGTGTGCATCCAACTCGCTTGCTCACGAAGACCTAGGACATTTTGAGGAAGCCCATCATTGGAATATACAAGCCAAGTTCTATAACAAAAGATTCCCACTAGTATATGAAAGTGACAACATAGGAGACTCTATAACGAAGATCATGGTGCTACTTTGAAGCACAAGTGTGGTAAAAGGATAGTAGCATTGCCCCTTCTCTCTTTTTCTCTCATTTTTTTATATTTTTTATTTGGGCCTTCTCTTTTTTATGGCCTCTTTTCTCTTTTTTTTTATTTGGACTTCTTTGGCCTTTTTTATTTATTTATTTTCGTCCGGAGTCTCATCCCGACTTGTGGGGGAATCATAGTCTCCATCATCCATTCCTCACTTGGGACAATGCTCTAAAAATGATGATCATCACACTTTTTATTTTTCTTACAACTCAACAATTACAACTCAATACTTAGAACAAAATATGACTCTATATGAATGCCTCCGGCGGTGTACCGGGATATGCAATGAATCAAGAGTGACATGTATGAAAGAATTATGAACGGTGGCTTTGCCACAAATACGATGTCAACTACATGATCATGCTAGCAATATGACAATGATGGAGTGTGTCATAATGAACGGAACGGTGGAAAGTTGCATGGAAATATATCTCGGAATGGCTATGGAAATGACATGATAGGTAGGTATGTTGGCTGTTTTGAGGAAGGTATTTGGTGGGTGTATGATACCGGTGAAAAGTGTGCGGTATTAGAGAGGCTAGCAATGGTGGAAGGAAGGAAAGTGCGTATAATCCATGGAATCAACATTAGTCATAAAGAACTCATATACTTATTGCAAAAATTTACAAGTTATCAAAGCAAAGTATTACGTGCATGCTCCTAGGGGGATAGATTGGTAGGAAAAGACCATCGCTCGTCCGCGACCGCCACGCATAAGGAGGACAATGAATAAATAAATCATGCTCTGACTTCATCACATAACGGTTCACCATACGTGCATGCTACGGGAATCACAAACTTCAACACAAGTATTTCTCAAATTCACAACTACTCAACTAGCATGACTCTAATATCACCATCTCCATATCTCAAAACAATCATCAAGCATCAAACTTCTCTTAGTATTCAATACTCTATATGAAAGTTTTTACTATTCTTGGATGCCTAGAATATTAGGATTATTTAAGAAAATTACCATGCTATTTAAAACTCTCAAAATGATATAAGTGAAGCATGAGAGCTCATCTATTTCTGTAATACCACCACTGTGCTCTAAAAATATATAAGTGAAGCACTAGAGCAAACGACAAACTACTATGAAAGAAATAAGTGAAGATCAATGAGTAGTCGAATAATTATGCAACTATGTGAAGACTCTCTAACATTTAAGAATTTCAGATCTTGGTATTTTATTCAAACAGCAAGCAAAACTAAATAAAATAAAATGACGCTCCAAGAAAAACACATATCATGTGGTGAATAAAAATATAGCTCCAAGTAAAGTTACCGATGGAAGTAGACGAAAGAGGGGATGCCTTCCGGGGAATCCCCAAGCTTAGGCTCTTGGTTGTCCTTGAATATTACCTTGGGGTGCCTTGGTCATCCCCAAGCTTAGGCTCTTTCCACTCCTTATTCCATAGTCCATCGAATCTTTACCCAAAACTTGAAAACTTCACAACACAAAACTTAACAGAAAACTCGTAAGCTCCGTTAGTATAAGAAAATAAATCACCACTTCAAGGTACTGTAATGAACTCATTCTTTATTTATATTGGTGTTAAACCTACTGTATTCCAACTTCTCTATGGTTTATAAACTCTTTTACTAGCCATAGATTCATCAAAATAAGTAATCAACACATGAAAAACAGAATCTGTCAAAAACAGAACAGTCTGTAGTAATCTGGATCAAACGTATACTTCTGGAACTCATAAAATTCTCAAATAAATTGACGGATCTGAGGAATTTATCTATTAATCATCTGAAAAAATAATTAACTAAATATCTCTCTCCAATAAAAGTGGCAGCAATTCTCATGAGCGCTAAAGTTTCTGTTTTTGACAGCAAGATCAACAAGACTTTCCCCAAGTCTTCCCAACGGTTCTACTTGGCACAAACACTAATTAAACACATAAAAACACATCTAAAAAGAGGCTAGATGAATTATTTATTACTAAACAGGAACAAAAAGCAAGGAACAAAAATAATGTTGGGTTGCCTCCCAACAAGCGCTATCGTTTAACGCCCCTAGCTAGGCATGATGATTTCAACGGTGCTCACATAAAGGATAAGAATTGAAACATAAAGAGAGAATCATGAAGAATATTACTAGCATATTTAAGTCTAACATACTTCCTATGCATAGGGATTTTGTGAGCAAACAACTTGTGGGAACAAGAATCAACTAGTATAGGAGGGTAAAACAAGCATAACTTCAAAACTTTAAGCACATAGAGAGGAAACTTGATATTATTGCAATTCCTACAAGTATATGTTCCTCCCTAATAATAATTTTCAGTAGAATCATGAATTAATTCAACAATATAACCAGCACCTAAAGCATTCTTTTCATGAGCTACAAGCATAGAAATTTTATTACTCTCCACATAAGCAAAATTCTTCTCAATCGGAATAGTGGGAGTATCATAAGAGACTCGAATACTATAAATTGTTTCCACATTAAAAGAGTAATGTTCATAAAAGGGGTAATCATAATCATGACAAGTTTTATAAATATAATCATCACTACTTTTTATAGCATATGTTTCATCACAATAATCATCATAAGTAGGAGGCATGCTATCATCATTATAAATTTGCATATCAAAACTTGGGAGACTAAAAATATCATCTTCATTAAACATAGCCTCCCCAAGCTTGGGACAAACATTAGTTGCAGAAAATATATTCTCAAAAACATCATCTTCATCAAACATAGCATCCCCAAGCTTGGGCCTTTTCATATCATAAGCATAATCACTCTCATCATTAATAGTATGGATAGCACCAATAGTATAGCAATTATCATATTCTTCCAAGCAAGTGCCAAAAAGATTTTCAAGATCATAAGAAGTATCATTATCTTCCACAATTATATTTTCATGAGGAAAAATAGTAATAGGAGCAGCATTATTTGGGGGAGATATCTTTTTACCTCTCTTCCTTTTTCTTTTCTTCTTCTTCACCACATCATGTGTGGGTTCAATCCTCTTTTTGGAGCTCCTTATTAATGAGATTGGTTGAATAGGAGGCTCCTCCTCGTTACCTGATTCATCATAAGAAATAATAGGAGGATATTGGGAAGTCTCTTCCCTTTCATTAGTATTCTCTTCATCTTCTATTTGCTTTCTTTTCTTTATGTAATTGGCAATATAAGGATTTTCAATACAATTCACCGCACAATACATATAAATTTTCTCTAGATCAAAATCAAGAAATCTATCAAGATTAAACTTTGGAATACCCTCAGTTATACGTTTCATTTCCTCATACCCCAAAAGAAGACTAAGATCTTTATGATGCTCAAGGGTAATCAAATTATCACAATTTTTGGATACGATTCGGTCATGAAACAATTTGCATTGGAGATTTAAATGATCATGTTCATTGCAAAGTTCACAAGGGGTGCGAAAAATATTGAATTTTTCAGCACAATCATCAAGACTTTCTTGCAACAATTTAGTTTCTAAGTACTTATGCCTCTTGCAATATCTATCTTCCCTATTTGGTGTGTACTTGCAAACCCAATGCACTCCACAAAAATTGACATATTTATAGGAGACATTTTCATCATAACTAGTGCAATCATCATTAGTATTATGTATATTCAAAGAATTCGTACTAACAATATTGCAATCATGCTCATCATTCACATATTTAGTGCCAAACATTTTATAGATTTCTTCTTCTAGCACTTGAGCACAATTATCCTTTCCATCATACTCACGAAAGATATTAAAAAGGTGAAGCGTATGAGACAAACTCAATTCCATTTTTTTATAGTTTTCTTTTATAAACTAAACTAGTGATAAAACAAGAAACTAAAAGACTCGATTGCAAGATCTAAAGATATACCTTCAAGCACTCACCGCCCCGGCAACGGCGCCAGAAAAGAGCTTGATGTCTACTACACAACCTTCTTCTTGTAGACGTTGTTGGGCCTCCAAGTGCAGAGGTTTGTAGGACAGTAGCAAATTTCCCTCAAGTGGATGACCTAAGGTTTATCAATCCGTAGGAGGTGTAGGATGAAGATGGTCTCTCTCAAGCAACCCTGCAACCAAATAACAAAGAGTCTCTTGTGTCCCCAACACACCCAATACAATGGTAAATTGTATAGGTGCACTAGTTCGGCGAAGAGATGGTGATACAAGTGGTATATGGATGGTAGATAATAGTTTTTGTAATCTGAAAATATAAAAACAGCAAGGTAACGAATGACAAAAGTGAGCGTAAACGGTATTGCAATGCTTGGAAATAAGTCCTTGGGTTCATACTTTCGCTAGTGTAAGTTCCCTCGACAATACTAACATAATTGGATCACATAACTATCCCTCAACATGCAACAAAGAGTCACTCCAAAGTCACTAATAGCGGAGAACAAACGAAGAGATTATGGTAGGGAACGAAACCACCTCAAAGTTATCTTTCCAATCAATCCGTTGGGCTGTTCCTATAAGTGTCACAAACAGCCCTAGAGTTCGCACTAGAATAACACCTTAACACACAAATCAACCAAAACCCTAATGTCACCTAGATACTCCAATGTCACCTCATGTATCCTTGGGTATGATTATACGATATGCATCACACAATCTCAGATTCATCTATTCAACCAACACATAGAACCTCAAGGAGTGCCCCAAAGTTTCTATCGGAGAATCACGACGAAAACGTGTGCCAACCCCTATGCATAGGTTCATGGGCGGAACCCGCAAGTTGATCACCAAAACATACATCAAGTGAATCACGTGATATCCCATTGTCACCATAGATACGCACGACAAGACATACATCAAGTGTTCTCAAATCTTTAAAGACTCAATCCGATAAGATTACTTCAAAGGGGAAACTCAATCCATTACAAGAGAGTAGAGGGGGAGGAGAAACATAAGATCCAACTATAATAGCAAAGCTCGCGATACATCAAGATTGTGCCAAATCAAGAACACAAGAGAGAGAGATCAAACACATAGCTACTGGTACATACCCTCAGCCCCAAGGGAAAACTACTCCCTCCTCGTCATGGAGAGCACCAGGATGATGAAGATGGCCACCGGAGAGGGATTCCCCCTCCGGCAGGGTGCCGGAACGGGTCTAGATTGGCTTTCGGTGGCTACAGAGGCTTCTGGCGGCGGAACTCCCGATCTATTGTGCTCTCGGATGTTTTTAGGGTATATGGAGATATATAGGCGGAAGAAATACGTCAGGGGGGCCACAAGGGGCCCACGAGGGTGGAGGGCGCGCCCAGGGGGTGGGCGCGCCCCCTTCCTCGTGGCCTCCTTGAAGCTTTCCTTACATGCACTTCAAGTCTTCTGGGCTTCTTTCCTTCCAAAAATGAGTCCGTGAAGTTTCAGGTCAATTGGACTCATTTGATTTTCCTTTTCTTCAAAACCGTAAAACAAGGTAAAAACAGAAACTGGCACTGGGCTCTCGGTTAATAGGTTAGTCCCAAAATGATATAAAAGTGTATAATAAAGCCCATAAACATCCAAAACAGATAATATAATAGCATGGAACAATCAAAAATTATAGATACGTTGGAGACGTATCATGGTGATCGAGGCGGCCCTGCCTAATCTAACCAGATTACTGTGGCCTCCTCCGCCCCGCGCGCTTCCCAAAATTCGAATCCCACAAGATCCGCGAGCAGCAAAGTAACCTGTTAGGCGAAAGATTTTCCCATATCAGCACTCGAAGCTTAGCAGTAAAAGTTCACTCGACAAAACCAAGAATGGATCAAGGCGACTGAAAAAGAAGTTGAAGTCATCGTGATTGCCCATTTGGTCCCAATAAGACTCTCCCAAAGCACGAAATTGAGTCGGAGGTGTTCTCAACTCCTTCTCCACTCGAACCCTGAAGCATTCGGGGGCTAATGATGAAGCTATGTACCTAGGGTAGGGTCATAGGCCTGACCTAGACACCCTCCCCTAGGACATCACCCTAAAACCAGAAGCATTCGAGGGATAGCATAATCCACTCGACCTTGAAGCATTCCACTCGGAAGACTCAAAGTCACTCGACCGCGACAACTACCACTCGACAGAGAGAAGATCTAAATTCACTCTGCACGGCAACGGTCGGACATTTACTTCATAGACTTAATAGACATTTATGTCACTTTATTGCTAGCGTTACCAGTAACGCCCCCTCTTTATGTACCTTAAAACCCTTGTAACATGGGCTGGCTGGGGTCTAGGCGCGCTCTATATAAGCCACCCCTCCACTGGCACAAGGGTTTGCACCCCCTGCAAACACACACATACATAATCCAGTCGACCGCCTCCGGGCACCGAGACGTAGGGCTATTACTTCCTCCGCGAGGGCCTGAACTCATAAAACTCGTGTGTACAACTTCGCCATAGCAAGGATCTTGCCTCCTCATACCTACCCCCCATTCTACTATCAGTCTTAGATCCACGACACTGAGCACTCCAGCATCAACAAACAAACACCATGTCCGAAATCGCTCACGGATGGTGGAAGCTCGAAGTCGATCCCGTCGCCAGCCGTCGCCGCCATGGCTTGAAAGCTCAGGCATCCGGAGCTCTACCGAGGATCAATCAGGTGCAGAGAGAAGAAGTGGCGGGGAAGAGCCACAGAAGGAGCAATGCCTACCATGGCCTCGCAAACGAAGGCGAAGACGGCAAGAAGGGTCACGGATTGGGGATCAAGGTGCAGCATGTGGATCTGATAATGGGAAAGCACTACATTGAGGAAGGTGGAGAAAGGAGGGACCAAGCCGGTCCAAAGGGCGTCGATAAAGAAGTGGACCTCAGTGGCCGTCCAGTCAATACGAGCGCGAGATGCAGGCCAAGCCACCATCTTTCCCCACTCATTGAAGCTGGATGCGAGCATGGGGCGCACCTTGCCCATGGCCTCATCGTTGAGCACCAGCGATCAGCCAACTGCAGGCTCGGCAGCCAGGGGCGCACTAGCCGAAGACTGAGGATTCTTCCCCTTATCCGCTTGCATCGGCACCATGGTGATGGGGCGAGCAGAGCTAAGGTCAGATTGGAAAGAGGAGCAGAGTCTGGGGGAAGCAGAGGAATTGGAGGAGAACGGCGCAAGCGATGGAAGAATAACCGTGCAGACCGCGGTGGCCGTCTAGCCAGGCGGGTATCAAGGCAGCATGGGGAAGCGGAGATGCCCACGTCCAATCAACCGCCACGCGTCGACCAAGGCCGTAGGCTATTGGGGCCCGCGGTGCTCCGCACTTGACCTTTGGCTTCACCTTGAAGCCAAGCCCGAGCGCGCCTTGGGAACGGGGGCTACTATCGGTGTTCTGGGAACGGGGGTCCCAAGACTTGCCTGCCTGCGGCCCACGGCGTGGCTTTGCTGGCTGGCCTGTACGACCCATCTTCATCAACAAGGAATCAAGACCCTTGCGAGGGGCCAAGCCTCGTGAGGCGAACGTCACAAGACCTCCTCAAGAGCGGCCTCACCAGGCTGGCTCGTGAGGGGCGGAGAGTTCAAGGCCACGCAAACCTCACGAGGTTCTCGTGACGTGAGCCATGACGATCGAGACCAGGCGGGCGCCAGTGTGCGCAGCATCCTTGTTTCCTCTTTGGTGCTAAGGGGGCAAGCGCAGGCGTGGAGTACCAAGGCATCGAGCAAAGGTTTCCATATTGGTGCAACGAGACCAAGACCAGAAGGATGGCAAGACGAAGGTCACCATGGAGCCCAAGACAGCGTCACCACCAGAGCCTTTGGCAGGCGAAGATTGCTTTTTTCAGGATAGCTTGTACTAGTTGTCCCCCTTTGAATTGGTCGTTGTTGGCTCCCTTCCCACTCAATATTTGGGGAGAGGACCATGGCCACTATAAATAGGACTAGACACCACCATAGCTAGGGGAAGAGAAGAAAGGAGAGAACCGGATCTAAGATTGGAGCCACCACATCCTAGGCCACCAAGCACAAGAACACCTCAACCTCAGGAGGCTATTCTTCCCCTTGTACTGTTCATCATCAGCCCAAGAGGCAATCCACCACCACCACACTGGAGTAGCGTATTACACCACAACAGTGGCCCGAACCAATATAAATCTTGTGTCTTTGTGTTGCGAGATCGTCGATTTAGTTCATAAGATCTTAGCTAAGTTAGGACGTGGATCGGCAGTTGGGAAATCTTCGCGCGCACCCCAATGTTTGAACCTTAAGGGTTTTGCCGGAACCCGTGATCTGACACGATGAAGTGAAAACTTGGTGCACTAATCTAGGTATTAAACTCGATTATGCCTCAGTCTATCACCGCAGACAAACGGTCGGGTCGAATGGGCTAACGGTCTTATTATGAGCGGCATCAAACCTAGACTAGTGCGGTCTTTGGAAGAACCAGATGAGCACTGGGTGGTGGAACTTGACTCCGTACTCTGGGGGCTGCGGACCACGCCCAACCGCACTACTGGATATACACCTTTATTCATGGTGTACGATGCAGAAGCAGTGTTACCCTGCGATATTATTCATGACTCACCCAGAGTGCGCATGTATGAAGAGAGAGAAGTCGAGCTTGATCGGCAGGACAACCTAGATGCCTTGGAGGAGGAGCACGACATCGCAAAGGCCCGTTCCGCATTTTATCAACAGCATGCTCATAGGTATCAAAGCAGAGAAGTGTGGGCCAAGACTTATAACGTTGGTGAACTCGTTCTACGCCTGCCAGAGAAAAAAAGGACAAGCTCAAGCCCAAGTGGGAGTGTCCCTTCATCATTGGCGAAGTTCTCACCCGAGGAGCATACCGCCTGCGTGATGCGCCAGACAATCACCTGGAGCCGAACCCCTGGAATGCGGCCAGACTATGATGATTTTATGCCTACCGCCGAACTACTGTGTTCGTCTTCTCCCTCCTGTTATTGATGTTATTTTTTTCTCTTTTCGTTTTTTGTCTTTTTCTTTCATTTTGCTCTTTAGCCTTACGGTTTTAGTACGGCTAGACCATCCTTACCTGATGCGTACACCTCTGCATATGTACGTTCATTATACCTGGGGGCTTCTTGTACAGAAGCTTGCTATTATTCTTTGAGCATCAAGCTCACCACACATGCGTTTTTTCCATATGTGCGTTTTCTTCGCCACCATATGCATCGATATGACTTAAGTTTTGGCCAAGCTGGGTTGCCTAGCTCCTGTGCTTATGCCCTACGTTCCCGTTAGTTCAGCTAGGGCATAAAGGGAGCACCTCTGCGATTGTTACTGCCAGGTCATCCGGATGTGTACCTCAGACTGGGTGAAGCCGAAAGCTAGCGTTCTAAAGGGATTATTTGGTCGGCGAATTAAAGATGTTTTCGCATTCACTTCATTGTGAAACCCCAGAAGTTACTTACTCTGCGATTTTTTCAATCACAGTTCGGACATGCACATTAAACGCATGCACACCCAGGGAAAGGAACCCTTAACGGAACTATTCTCTCTGGAAGATGTTTCTTACATAATGTTGTATAACATAACTAGCCGGATACACATTGTCTATTCAAGCAACTATGACCCCTATGCCTCGTTCCCATGCATACCCCGGTATATTCTGCCGTAAGGGTATTCAGAAACACTCCGCACCTTCGGGTCCAGAGGTCGAAGCAAAAAGGCCGGCCATGACAATTGTTTTTATTATCCAGTTAGAAGGAAAGTACATAGTCACCTAGGACTCAAAAACTTCCTCCTCTATACCATCCAATAGGCGGCCTAATTTACAATCCTGTTGGGAGTATCTAGCAGCCACCTCTACTTGGCCATATACTAAGCTAACGGGAATTTCTTCCCCATTTGACCCTACCGGTCCGACCCGGGCCATGTGATTCGGATCCAGCTTGGTATATCGCATTTTTATCATGGCCCAGGCTTCTCGCGCACCCTCCTGGCAGGCCGATATCTTCCACAGTCGGATACGCCGCCGTGCTCCCTTGAACAGCTCTACAAGCTTCTCCATACTCCCTGGAGGGGAGTCGGATGGCCATAAGGCCTTGGCTACACGCCGCAGTGCCAACCAAGCTCGCTCGTGCAACTGCGACAGCTCTTACAGAAGATCACTTGATGATCCGGACACCTCCTCTTCAGGACGGCCCGTCAATATACCTGTAACCACTGCTATATCAGCTACTGTTACTTCTGAACTGTTATAACATAAATGCGGTCACATACTGAATATGCCGCCTCGTAGTTTTTTGTTGTCCTTCACGAAGTCAGCTAGCTGAGCTCGCACGTCTTTCAGCTCTTCGCCTAGTTTGGTGTTCGAATCCTGGAGCTTATTTTTCTCCTGAACGACTTTTGTTAACACACGCTCGCCCGCTGCTAGCAGTTTTTTGGCTCCGTGTTCTTTGCCTCGAGCGGCGTCCAACTACTCCCGGAGTTGTTCTAACGACCCAATACAACGATAAGCAACCAGATTAGCATTATTAGTATACAATTATGATTTCTCAATGGAGGGAAACATTACCAGGGCGTGACTTCTTGGACTTCTCCAGTTCGGCATTGGCAACAGACATATGGCACTGACACTTTTCTAGTTCCTGAGTTAACATGGTGTTCTTCTCTATAAGCACCTGGTTGTACATTGATCCTTAAATCAGTTGTTTCAACAACTTTAAGTCTCGGGGGCTACTGGTATATGGTTATCATAGTCAGACAAAACAAACTTACCTGCACATCTTTTAAATGCTGTTTTGTGGCTCTGTTAAGCCCATCTCAAGCAGCTCGGATATACGCATCGGCATAGTTGAAGGCGTTAAATGACTCTTCTGAAAAGCCAGGGTCTTGTAAAATGGCCTTGCGGCGCCGATGATTCATGGCGCTCTCCACTTCCGAGTTGGTGACGGATACATCATCTGAATCCTCCGCTGGAGGACAGTCCGGCGTCACCCCCGCTTCAGCCCCCGTCTTCATGGTAGGATTTGAATCCTGGTTATGGGAAGTATCGCCGGCCGGACCCCCGGATATAGTCCGGCACACCTTTATCCTGATAAAGGGTAAACGGAAAGGTTACAGTTGGATGTGACTGCCAAGGTGCGTACTTGCGAATCCATACCTCTTCGATGAAGGCTCGGCCGTATCGTTCTTTGCCTTCCTCTTGGAAGGCTTGCCTGGTATGGGGGACGCTCTCTTCGGAGACGCTCCCGGGGCAGCATGGCACGCTGGACGCTTCCCCTTCTAAGCACAGGACAGTGCGGTGGGTAAGGAGGAATGAGAAAACTCTTTTGGAGGTGTCTTCGGATTTCTTACGCGTGAAGTAGGAAGGAGCCGGGGTAGTCGGCGATAATGGGTACATATGTACCGTCGTAGCTCATTTGATAAAATATTCCATCCTCAAGGTCCACAAATATGTCCGGATCTTCCTCATATCCGAGGTCAAGATACCGGTTGCGATTCTCCGGCTGAGGGGCAGGGTCATGGATCCCCTCGACAGCCTTTCGCCATTCCTGTTATGAGTAAGATAAGACGCTGCCTGTCAAGAATGATGCAGGGACAAGAATAAAATAAGTGGAGCTGAACCTTACCCAGCTACGAGGATTATACATGGAAAACCCTTCTCGGATTTGGAGATGGGTGAACTCCTCCTTCTCCCCTTTATACAGCTCGGCCAGTATTTTGGCCAGGGCGGCGGGAGTCTTTGGGCCCTTTCGGCCATAGCATGAAGCGTCGTCTTCTCTGTTATACTACCACATGGGCAGCCTCTGTATTGAAGCGGCTGGACCCCCCGCGTTATCGAAATAGCCATCACCTTGGTTACTGACAATCCGGACTGGGCAAGCATCTTAATCTTGCCCAGCAGCAGGTTGATCTCTGCGCTATCCTCTTCCTCAAGGCTCCGGGGATGCCAGCTATGGCATTTCTTTAGTCGAGCGTTTGCAAACTCGGGAAGGCCCATGCGGACAGGGTCGGGTAGAGCAACATTGTCAATGTAGAACCATTCGGACGACCACTCTTCGGGAGCTTTCTTCGGCGTGCCGGACAGGTATCCGGTCCGGCCGATGCGCCACACCTTGGCTCCTCCCACTTTGCAAATTGACCCCCCTTGATTCCGAGAGACAAGGCAGAACAATCTTCTCCACAAATTGAAATGGGCCTCGCAACCTAGGAATAGTTCGCATAAAGTGACATAGCCCGCGATGTGCAGAACGTAGGATGGAGTAAAATTATGTAGCTGGAGGCCATAATACTCCAGAGGCCCTCGAAGGAATGGGTGAATTGGGAACTCCACGCCCCTCAGCAGATAGAGAATGAAGCACACTCGTTCTCCCACAGCCGGATTGGGGAAATCCATCGCCTGGGTTTTTCTGTTGAAGGAGGTCGATCCTGCTCGAACAGGGACCATATCTGTAGGAGGAAGAAGCCCTTGCGTTTGCAGCTTCGCTAATTGATTGTGGGGCACGGAGCACCTCTCCCACTCACCCCTCTCTAGGTTGGAACGGGAAGGGGAGCTGGGAATGTTGGCCATGTTGGAATGGTTTTGCCTGGCAGTGCCTGAGGATTTTCTCTGCGTGATGTTGAAAGGATCTGAGATCCAATCTCTTTAAATCGACACTCTTTCTTGTAGGGCTAGGGTGATATTTGCAAAAAATACCCTGACTATCCACATTCGCCCAACACGTGGAAGATGAAGTCATAAATGCATAGAAGACGAGGGGTGCGGCGTTGAATTGAAAGCCGAACACCCTACTTGGAGGATGTCGGAGGAGGAACCCGCCTTGCAATGCCGAAGACAATCTGCACGCCGAACACCTCGTCATTGAAGCTTGGTTCGGAGGCTACTGACAGAGTCCTGGATTAAGGGGTCCTCGGGCATCCGGCCTATTAGCCATGGGCCGGACTGATGGGCTGTGAAGATATGAAGACCGAAGACTGTACTCGTGCCCGGATAGGACTCTCCTTGGCGTGGAAGGCAAGTTTGGCGACCGGATATGTAGATTTCCTTCTTTGTAACCGACCTTGTGTAACCCTAGATCCTCCCGGTGTCTATATAAACCGGAGGACTTAGTCTGGATAGGATACTCATTATCATAGCCATACAAGTTAGACCTCTAGGGTTTAGCCATTACGATCTCGAGGTAGATCAACTCTTGTAATACTCATACTCATCAATATCAATCAAGCAGGACGTAGGGTATTACCTCCATAGAGAGGGCACGAACCTGGGTAAATATCGTGTCCCTTGTCTCCTGT
The DNA here is from genome assembly GCF_003073215.2 of Triticum urartu. Classification (NCBI taxonomy): domain Eukaryota; kingdom Viridiplantae; phylum Streptophyta; class Magnoliopsida; order Poales; family Poaceae; genus Triticum; species Triticum urartu. The sequence goes on from NC_053025.1 coordinate 153,877,986, forward strand.
TACCATCGACCATAGACGCACAGTTCGGGACCCCCTACCCGAGATCCGCTGGTTTTGACACCGACAATTGGGCATCCCGGTTACCAGCCATCTTCTCATGAATGAGGAGCTGTGACGCCCCGAGACCATTGCGCCAGGTGTCCTCCAGTTATTCGTTGTCGTTGCCATGTCATTCGCTTGAGTGTTGCATCTTGTCATGTCATCATGTGCATTGCATCATCATGTTTTCAAAACTTGCATTATCCCGGGTCCCCAGTTCCTTCCATTGTCCGTTCTGAGCCCAGACACACTTGCACGCGCTCGCGACATGTCCAAAATAGTATTTTATAAGTGGACGAAAAATGTTCTCGGAATGGGATGAAAGTTGGCGTGCGGTGTTGTTATGTTGCCAGTAGGCCGCCTGCCAAATTTCATCGCATTCGGAGTTCGTTTGACGCCCCAACGATTAACTATAGCGACAATATAGTCGGTCAAAACGTCGGACGTTTTCGGTCTCCGGAAATAGTCGCCGGGTCTCTCTCTCTTCTCTCTTCTCAGCCCATTGCCTTCTGCACTACATCTCACCGCCAGGCCCAGCCTAACCTCTCTCGTCAGCCCGCGGCCCTCCTCGCGTGCGCGTCTGAAAAGCTGCCCCGGACCTGACCCGGACAGTCGTCACCGTTGGGTCCGAATCATCCCCAAACATCTACAAAACATCATCGTTTCCTTGTTTGGACTCCCTAACCCATTCATATCCGACCATCCAATTTTGATCGGATGATCCAAAATACTCCTCTCCTATCTTCCTGGGCTTTACTTGCTATTTTTTTCTCCTTGGAGAATTTGTAAAAGAAAGTTAGTAGAGAACGGAGGGGGAAATCCATTTAAGCCCAGCTGCATCCTCAGGCCGGCCGGCCCAAGGTCCATCTCCCGCAGCCCATCTAAAGCTCTAACCTAGCCCGATCCCCAGCGCTGGATCGCTCCTTTCCTCGATCCTCTCCTTCCTCCTAGCGCCGCCGCAAGAGAGGAGCAGAGCCCCACATGCGCGCCCAATCCACTTCTCTCCCTCTCCATCGCTCGTGCCGCCACCTGCGACCCTGTGAGTTCGCCTACCCGCACGACCACGGCAGCGCCGCCACCCTCTCCGTCCGGGACGAACCCCGCGCCGATCCCCTTTACCGCTCTCGCAGCACCTCCGTCTCCCGCTTCCATTCGCTTGGTGCTCATGCCCTTCTTCCTTATTGCATCTCTGCTCCATCGCCGGATTGCTGCCCTCCGTCGCGCCCATCCATCCTTCCATCTTCCTGTGTCGCACTTCGATAACATGGAGGCCCGAACTTTGGCTGGGAGCAGCCGCAGCTACGTGGCACCCCACCACCAAGCAGTCATGTATCAATGGCCATCTCTTCGCCGCCTCCTGCCTAGCCTGCATCCCCGCCGCTCCTCGGCTTATGCGTGGACCTCGTCGCGAAAACCCCAGGACACAGCTCCGGCATCATGTACCCGTGCTGCACCACCACGACCCGAGGACGCCCTGCCCGGCGTGCTTGCGCGCCCAACAGCGATCTCCACCGCGGACCTATTCGCGCGAGGCCCCTACTCTACACCATCAGTGCCCGGCGACTCTGTTTCGTGCCTTGCTGCTGCTGCAGGCCATGAGCTCTTCGGCCTCCATAGGAACGCCATGGTCAAGGCCACCTCCGTGAGCACTGCAAGATGCATCCTCCGTGCACCCCCGCTTGTGGCTGTTAACGTCAAGACCGTCGTTTTTCGCCAAGCACCACCCCCGTCAAGTACTACTACAAACCCGGAAAATTCGGATGCATCAAGTCCCAGAGGAGACCCGTTTTTCATCAAGTTCGACTACCCATATCATCAAGTACCACTACGGCCGAAGACCTCGGACCCACCAAGTACCCCTTAGAGCTATCTATACCGCAAGCGCCAAGTAACACGACGACCCCCGAAGACTTCGAACTCGACAAGTCCGATGACGCTCTTGTACAACTACGTTGCCGAGTCCGGGACCGGCAAGACCGACGACGCGGAAACGCCAAGTACCCCTACACGCGAAGACGCCTAAGACCGTTTCGGGATTCATCAAGTACCGCTACCGATGACTTGAACCCCTACGAAAATGTGTTCCACTACCGTCGCCGAGATTGCGAGAACCTCTACCGACGACCTCGTAACGTGTACGACGACCGTTGTCGAAGACTCGTACCTCTACCGCTTTCCGAACATGTACCGCTACTTCCATGAGGGTCGTGAACGACTACTTCCTCTACGAACCGATCCGCTTCGAAACACACGCTTTGAAGGTATAACCCCGAGACGACCGCCCGGGAACGAATGCTTGTGATGTATGAGATGCTCGTGCTTACTCCGTGCTCGAATTGTCGGTGCACGTTGCCCCTCTTTTGCCTTGTCACCGTCGTCGACCCGTGGGAACCCGGTAACCGGGATCACGCCACCATCTTTTGCACGCTCCCGTCACATTTTCTTTTGCACCGACGTCTCAATGAGTTGTCGGAACCGGAACGTTGCCGTGGCACCGTTTCGTTATCGTCGTCGTGGCACCCCTTTCGTTTCCGCCACGATGACAAATGCTTCATAATGCTCTTATCAATATTTCTTTTCATAAAAGTTGCATAAACTTGTTCATGTCATCTGCATCATGATAACAACAATTAAAATGCTTAAAATTGTTGTTGCATTAAATTGCTAATGCATATGGGGATTTACCGGATTTGTTGTTCGTTAGATCCGGCCCCATTTAAATTGTTTAAATGGTATAGTTTTGTTATGCTTCACCTCTTGCCATGTTAACCAACATTTAAAATTGTTGAGTGCCTAACCGAGAGTGAACTAAATAATTGATGTGGTGTTTTGTCAATATGCAACCCGTTGCATATTGAGCTCCACTTAATTTGTAGGGTTGTTTGTGCACTTTTCCATGCCATGCTTCATTAAATCGGACATGCATCATACTTGGTTGTGCATCATGCCATGTTTATGTGATGGTTGTTTACCATGATGTTTCCTTCTTTCCGGTTGCGCTTCTCGTTGATAGTTCCGGTTACGTCGCGTTTGTGAGGATCCGTTCGACTACGTCCGTTTGTCTTCTTCATGGACTTGTTCTTCTTCCTTGCGGGATTCAGGCAAGATGACCATACCCTCGAAATCACTTCTATCTTTGCTTGCTAGTTGCTCGCTCTATTGCTATGCCTATGCCGCGATACCTACCACTTGCTATATCATGCCTCCCACATTGTCATGCCAAGCCTCTAACCCACCTTATCCTAGCAAACCGTTGTTTGGCTATGTTACCGCTTTGCTCAGCCCCTCTTATAGCGTTGTTAGCTGCAGGTGAATATGAAGTTTGTTCCTTGTTGGAACATGACTATTGTTGGGATATCACAATATATCTTATTTACTTAATGCATATATATACTTGGTAAAGGGTGGAAGGCTCGGCCTTATGCCTGGTGATTTGTTCTACTCTTGCCGCCCTAGTTTCCATCATACCGGTGTTATGTTCCTTGATTTTGCGTTCCTTACGCGGTTGGGTTATAATGGGAACCCCTTGATAGTTCGCCTTGAATAAAACTCCTCCAGCAAGGCCCAACCTTGGTTTTACCATTTTCCACCTAGCCTTTTTTCCCTTGGGTTCTGCAGATTCAAGGGTCATCTTTATTTTAACCCCCCCGGGCCAGTGCTTCTCTAAGTGTTGGTCCAACCTGAGCGATGTCCGGCGCCCCTTGGGCAACTAGGGTTTATGCCAACCCGACGTCTTGCTCATCCGGTGTGCCCTGAGAACGAGATATGTGCAGCTCCTATCAGGATTTGTCGGCACATCTGGGTGGCTTTGCTGGTCTTGTTTTACCATTGTCGAAATGTCTTGTAACCGGAATTCCGAGCATCATCGGGTCTTCCTGGGAGAAGGAATATCCTTCGTTGACCGTGAGAGCTTGTGTTGGGCTAAGTTGGGACACCCCTGCAGGGTTATGAACTTTCGAAAGTCGTGCTCGCGGTTATGGGAAGATGGGAATTTGTTAATGTCTGGTTGTAGAGAACTTGACACTTAACTTAACTAAAATGCATCAACCGCGTGTGTAGCCGTGATGGTCTCTTTCCGGCGGAGTCCGGGAAGTGAACACAGTTCTTGTGTTATGCTTGATCGTAAGTAGTTTCAGGATCACTTCTAGTTCACGACCGTGCATTGCTTTCTCTTCTCGCTCTCATTTGCGTAAGTTGGCCACCATATATGCTAGTGCTTGCTGCAGCTCCACCTCACTACCTTTTCCTACCCATAAGCTTAAATAGTCTTGATCTCGCAGGTGTGAGATTGTTGAGTCCTCGTTACTCACAGATACTTCCAAAACAGTTGCAGGTGTCGATGATAACCGTGCAGATGACGCAGCCAAGCTCAAGTGGGAGCTTGATGAAGATCGTGATTGTTGTGTTGTTCCGTTTCCAGTTGATCAGTAGAGGAGCCCAGTTGGGGCGATCGGGGATCTTTTGCATTAGGGGTGGTCTTCTTCCATTTTGGTTTCGTAGTCAGATCTTAATTGTATTCTGGATGATGTAATGCTATATCCATGTATTGTGTGAAGTGGCGATTGTAAGCCAACTCTGTACCTCTTTCTTATTCAGTACATGGGATGTGTAAAGATTACCCCTCTTGCAACATGCCTACAATGCGGTTATGCCTCTAAGTCATGCTCCGACATGTGGGAGATATAGCCGCATCGTGGGTGTTACAAGTTGGTAATCAGAGCCTTCCCCGACTTAGGAGCCCCCTGCTTGATCGAATCGTTGGCGTTGTTGAGTCTTGAAAAACGTTTTGAGTCTTATAGGATTATATATATTGGAGAATAGGATTCTTTTTACTCCTCAGTCCCTTCGTCGCTCTGGTGAGGCATCCTGACGTAGAGTTTTGACTCTTCTCTTCTCAAATTTCTCTAAAAAAATTAGGATCACGCGGGTATCTTGGAATCGTTCCGATGGTTTTGTGACGAGAACATTGTTCTTGGTGCCTCCTGACATTTACGGGTTGTGGCAGTGTCCCGGGGAGTTGAGCTACGAGGTGTTGTCATCACAATTTTATCGTTGCAGTTTTGGAATACCTGAGTTTCGCCGACATCGAAAATCTCTTTTATGCAGTTGTTGGTGAGATAACCTCGACGCCACCAAGTACTGGGGCAGGAGTTCGGGAGTATTGCCATAACTCATATAACGGATGCATTTCGAAGGTTGAGGTAAATGATTTTCGAAGGTTTCTTGGTTATGTGTTGAAGGATGGATACAACTGGATGTAGGTATTGTTAGTTTGGGTGAGATATTATGCTTCCCCTATATCCCCAACACTTGATTGCATAACCGGAAAGTTTCGGGAGTTTATAAGTGGGAATTCAAGTAGCTCCTAGGATATCTTTTTGACAGATGTATGATATGAAATTGGGGTTCGACGTCTAGTGGTCCGCCTATCCACGGTTGGTTTTTACAGTGATCTCATTGTGTCTTAAAGAGTCCTTGGCTATGCTGACTCGGGGACACTTCGTATGTCATGTGCACTGCCTTGTACATGATGGTGCTGTACGATCGAGCCCATGTGCGCCCCACCACGAAAACTTCGGACGAAATCTCTATCATATGTTTTTTCGGGCTTATTCTGCAAGCCAATCCTTTGTTTTGTTTTGTTTTGAGTTGTGGTATTCGAGTTGCTTCGAATTCAAATGTTGATTCCATACCTTTCCTAAACGGTGTTCTCATATTTCTATGTGAGTACTAATCCTTCATGATAATCAAGATTGTCATGTCAATTTTTTTCTTCTACCGACGCGCTTCTCGCCAAGTGGATCCGATCATGTCAACATTCGCGAGATCAATTCTCAGTTCTTTGCAACGGTGTTCGTTTCATCCATCCCAAGTTGTCTTTGTTGTCCCTCCCTCCCCCCCTTGTTTCTTCAAGGACTCATATATCTTAATCAAGTATCCATTTTATTCTTGTGAAGTCTCTCCATTCTTTTATTTCAATATTCTTATCTGGTGATTCTCAGGAAGATGCTAACGGAGCTTTAAGTTCATCATTCGTCATTCTTTTCTTCTCCGGTGGACCCAATTCAAGCTTTGTTGATCATATCCCTTTCCTCGTTTCAAATGCTTTCTCATGCCGGTACACCTCTTAATCATTCACTTCTCGCTATTCATGTGTTCGGGCATGCTGAAGTTATCTCAGAAGGCTCGTCTTTTCATTCAAGATCTGATCAAAGCTATCTCGAGGTTGTTATCTTATTCAAGCCATTTAACTCAACCGGTGCAATCTCTCTTTTAAATCATTTCAACGGTGTTTCTTTTGAGTGGGCCCTAACCCACAAGTCTTTTCCCAGGATCTTACCTGACTCTTCTATTTTATCTCAGAGCTACTCTCAAATTCTTTTCCAAATTTGACATAAGAATGAATTATCATCAGTCAAATGTCTTTCTCCAAGATCTTTCAAATTCTTTTCATTGTTGATTCAGCCTTTATATTCTTCATTACTCCGGAGTGTCTCAACAATTTATGGTGGTGTTTCTCATCGTCATTCTCAACATTTGAAGACCGAAGAAGAGTTTCTCTGCAATCATATCCGTTCTCTTGAAGATTCTTGGTGCTAGCTTTATGCCATCCTCTCATAATTGTTTTCAATTGTGAGAATTCTTTTCACCCATCCGGAGCAATTCAGGAGTCTTTTAGTTTGATTCTCCAGAGCCCATCATCTCATAATTATTCATTCCAGCTTTCAGCTCTCGTTATCCAAATCTTACCGGTGCATCATTCAAATTTCTCTAATCATCTCGAGATCTCTTCGTTCACTTGTATCTAAATTCTCTCAAGTATCTTTGTTCATTTCATAATTCTTCCCGGTGTTCCATTATCTTTTCTTTGGTCATTTTAATTCTTACGGTGGTTCGTGCAAGGGTTCTCGTCATTCGTTATCATATCAATTCATTCGTTCTTTCCAATCATATTGGTGGTTCTTTGAAGACCTTCTCAAGTTTGCGCTACGAGAATAAGTAGTATGCCAAATCCGTTGCTTGTCATCAATTTAAATTGGTGAAGGACACGCATAATGTAATTCTTATTCTTGTTTCATCCAAGTGATTAATTCCTTATTCTGGAGGTTCATCATATCACATTCTCGGTTCGAGATGCTTTATCTTTTCTTTTCCAAGAGTTCCAAGCTCTCGCAATTATATCATCACGAAGCTCCATCCAAATCATCGCAAGGCTTCAACCTTATGCTTTTCATCCTTAATTTCGTGTGATCATCCTTTTGTTACTGGAGTTCTTCATGGAGGCTCTACATGATGGTTCATAAAGGATTTAATTCCTTCTCAAAGTGTTCATTGAGATTCTTTTTAGAGGAGTTCAAACATTCTTCATCTTGCATTTCTAAGTGCAGTTCTTCCTATTTTATCTTTTGAGGTGGTGTTATGTCACTCTTGACAATTTGAGTTTGTGTTTCATGATTCCCATGTTGTCAAGATTGAGATATTTCTAATCCACCAATCTCTTCGTTGGAGTTATCTTGGATTATATTTCACCTAAATCTTTCCCTAAGGATTGTTCCTATTTATGGTGCTTATAAATGATCCAAGTTCTTCATTTATCCTCCCGGTGAAATAAGTTTCTCGTCTCCTCGTTAATATCAATCCAATCTATTGTTTCCATTAGTGGCAGAATTCCTCATAGTTTTGAGATGTTCTTCATAAGCCCACTACAAGCTTACTCTTTTCGTTGTTGGTTTTCCAATAACTCCGTTCGACCCTTCTCCTAAGGATGCCTTTTCAAGCTCAATTATGGCAGAAGTTGGCATTTTCTTCTCCATTGTTTTTTTCAATTATCTATCTTCTATTTCTTTCTTCCGGAGGCATTGTGATGTTGCTCTCTTCAAACAATCTTCTTGTTTTGTCAAGATTATGTTCCTTTCCATGCTTATCCGTTTAACCGGAGTGTGGTATTCTCCTATCAAGTTCTTTTCATCTTATCAAGTTTTGCCTCCCTTCTCAACCGGAGTGGTGTCTGAAATCCATCTTACCCCTTGTGCCATTCTTTCAATAGTTCCGGAGGCAGTGTGTTGTTGATTTCATCAAGTATCCTCTCATCTTGACAAGCTCATCTTCAATTCCTTCCATTTTCAGTCGGAGTGCTGCCCAAATTATATCATTCTTATTCCTTCTCTATCTTGTTTTAACCGGAGTGGTTCCAATATCTATCTTGCCATTTAACCTCAAAGTTTCTCGTAATATTCCTTGTACCTCTTTTCTAACGGAGTGTTTTCAACTTCATTCATCTCCGTTGTATCGTTTCTCGAGATGGTTTAACCTTTCAAGGTTCTTTGGTTTCACTCATTTGTCAAAGAAGCAACTTAGTTTTACCTGTTATCATCCTCTTCCGTTTTCCCTCCGGTGCAATCCTAGATCTCGGGACGAGATCCTCTCATAGTGGTGGAGTGTTGTGACACCCCGAGACCATTGCGCCAGGTGTCCTCCAGTTATTCGCTGTTGTTGCCATGTCATTCGCTTGAGTGTTGCATCTTGTCATGGCATCATGTGCATTGCATCATCATGTTTTGAAAACTTGCATTACCCTAGGTCCCCAGTTCCTTCCGTTGTCCGTTCTGAGCCCAGACAAACTTGCACGCGCCCGCGGCATGTCCGAAATAGTATTTTATAAGTGGCCAAAAAAAGTTCTCGGAATGGGATGAAAGTTGGCGTGCGGTGTTGTTATGTTGCCAGTAGGCCGCCTGCCAAATTTCATCGCATTCGGAGTTCGTTTGACGCCCCAACGATTAACTACAGCGACAATATAGTCGGTCAAAACGTCGGACGTTTTCGGTCTCCGGAAATAGTCGCCGGGTCTCTCTCTCTTCTCTCTTCTCAGCCCATTGCCTTCTGCACTACATCTCACCGCCAGGCCCAGCCTAACCTCTCTCATCAGCCCACGGCCCTCCTCGCGCGCGCGTCTGAAAAGCTGCCACGGACCCGACCCGGACAGTCGTCACCGTTGGGTCCGGATCATCCCCAAACATCTACAAAACATCATCATTTCCTTGTTTGGACTCCCTAACCCATTCATATCCGACCATCCAATTTTGATCGGATGATCTAAAATACTCCTCTCCTATATCCCTGGGCTTTACTTGCTTTTTTTTCTCCTTGGAGAATTTGTTAAAGAAAGTTAGTAGAGAACGGAGGGGGTAATCCATTTAAGCCCAGCTGCAGCCTCAGGCCGGCTGGCCCAAGGTCCATCTCCCGCAGCCCATCTAAAGCTCTAACCTAGCCCGATCCCTAGCGCTGGATCGCTCCTTTCCTCGATCCCCTCCTTCCTCCTAGCGCCGCCACAAGAGAGGAGCAGATCCCCACGCGCGCGCCCAATCCACTTCTCTCCCTCTCCATCGCTCCTGCCGCCACCCGCGACCACGCGACCCCATGAGTTCACCTGCCCGCACGACCACGGCAGCGCCGCCACCCTCTTCGTCCAGGATGAACCCCGCGCCGATCCCCTTTGCTGCTCTCGCAGCACCTCCATCTCCCGCTTCCATTCGCTTGGTGCTCATGCCCTTCTTCCCTGCTGCGTCTCTACTCCGTCGCCGGACTGCTGCCCTCCGTCGCGCCCATCCGTCCTTCCATCTTCCTGTGCCGCGCCTCGACAGCATGGAGGCCCAAACTTCGGCTGGGAGCAGCCGCAGCTACGTGGCGCCCCGCCACCAAGCAGTCGTGCATCAACGGCCATCTCTCCGCCGCCTCCTGCATCCCCGTCGCTCCTCCTCGGCTTATGTGTGGACCTCGTCGCGAAGACCCCAGGACACAGCTCCGGTCTCATGTACCCGTGCTGCACCACCATGACCCGAGGACGCCCTGCACGGCATGCTTGCACGCCCAACGGCGACCTCCACCGTGAACCTATTCGCCTGAGGCCCCTACTCCTACACCATCAGTGCCCGGCAACTTTGTTCCATGCCTTGCTGCTGCTGTAGGCCATGAGCTCTCCGGCCTCCGCAGGAACGCCATGGTCAAGACCACCTCCGCGAGGAATGCAAGATGCATCCTCCGTGCACCCCCGCTTGTGGCTGTTAACGTCAAGACCGTCTAGGTTTTTCGCCAAGCACCACCCTGATGTCTACTACACAACCTTCTTCTTGTAGACGTTGTTGGGCCTCCAAATGTAGAGGTTTGTAGGACAGTAGCAAATTTCCCTCAAGTGGATGACCTAGGTTTATCAATCCGTAGGAGGCGTAGGATGAAGATGGTCTCTCTCAAGCAACCCTGCAACCAAATAAGAAAGAGTCTCTTGTGTCCCCAACACACCCAATACAATGGTAAATTGTATAGGTGCACTAGTTCGGCGAAGAGATGGTGATACAAGTGCAATATGGATAGTAGATAATAGTTTTTGTAATCTGAAATAATAAAAACAGCAAGGTAGCAAGTGATAAAAGTGAGCGTAAATGGTATTGCAATGATGGTAAACAAGGCCTAGGGTTCATACTTTCGCTAGTGTAAGTTCCCTCAACAATACTAACATAATTGGATCACATAACTATCCCTCAACATGCAACAAAGAGTCACTCCAAAGTCACTAATAGTGGAGAACAAACGAAGAGATTATGGTAGGGTACGAAACCACCTCAAAGTTATTCTTTCCAATCAATCTGTTGGGCTATTCCTATAAGTGTCACAAACAGCCCTAGAGTTCGTACTGGAATAACACCTTAAGACACAAATCAGCCAAAACCCTAATGTCACCTAGATACTCCAATGTCACCTCAAGTATCCATGGGTATGATTATACGATATGCGTCACACAATCTCAGATTCATCTATTCAACCAACACAAAGGACCTCAAAGAGTGCCCCAAAGTTCTACCGGAGAATCACGACGAAAACGTGTGCCAACCCCTATGCATAGGTTCATGGGCAGAACCCGCAAGTTGGTCACCAAAACATACATCAAGTGGCACGTGGTATCCCATTGTCACCACAGATATCCACGGCAAGAGATACATCAAGTGTTCTCAAGTCTTTAAAGACTCAATCTGATAAGATTACTTCAAAGGGGAAACTCAATTTATTACAAGAGAGAAGAGGGGGAGGAGAAACATAAGATCCAACTATAATAGCAAAGCTCGCGATACATCAAGATCTTGCCAAATCAAGAACACGAGAGAGAGAGAGAGAGAGAGATCAAACACATAGCTACTGGTACGTACCCTCAGCCCCGAGGGAGAACTACTCCATCCTCGTCATGGAGAGCACTGGGACGATGAAGATGGCCACCGGGGAAGGATTGCCCCCTCCGGCAGGGTGCCGAAACGGGTCTAGATTGGTTTTCGGTGGCTACGGAGGCTTCTGGCGGTGGAACTCCCAATCTATTGTGCGTTCTGGAAGTTTTAGGTCACGTGTGCGTACATGTGGGTGCAGGGAGGACGTCGGAGGAGCCACGGGGGTCCCACGAGACAGGGGGGCACGCCCCCCACCCTCATGAGCACCTCGTGTCTCCCCTGACATGGGGTCCAAGTCCATTAGGTGTGTTTCCTTCCAAAAATAACTTCTCCAGTTGATTTCGTTCTGTTTCGACTCCGTCTGATATTCCTTTTCTTTGAAACACTGAAATAGGCATAAAATAGCAAATCTGGGCTGGGCCTCCGGTTAATAGGTTAGTCCCAAAAGTAATATAAAAGTGGATAATAAAGCCCAATATTGCCCAAAACAGTAGATAATATAGCATGGAGCAATCAAAAATTATCGATACGTTGGAGATGTATCAAGCATCCCCAAGCTTTATTCCTGCCCGTCCTCGAGTAGGTAAATGATAAAAAAGATAATTTTTGATGTGGAATGCTAGTTGGCATAATTTCAATGTAATTCTTCTTACTTGTGATATGAATATTCAGATCCATAAGATTCAAGACAAAAGTTCATATTGACATAAAAATAATAATACTTCAAGCATACTAACTAAGCAATCATGTCTTCTCAAAATAACATGGCTAAAGAAAGTTATCCCTACAAAATCATATAGTCTGGCTATGCTCCATCTTCACCACACACAATATTTAAATCATGCACAACCCCGATGACAAGCCAAGCAATTGTTTCATACTTTTGATGTTCTCAAACTTTTTCAATCTTCACGCAATACATGAGCGTGAGCCATGGCTATAAAACTATAGGTGGAATAGAATGGTGGTTGTGGAGAAGACAAAAAAGGAGAAGATAGTCTCACATCAACTAGGCGTATCAATGGGCTATGGAGATTCCCATCAATAGATATCAATGTGAGTGAGTAGGGATTGCCATGCAACGGATGCACTAAAGCTATAAATGTATGAAAGCTCAACAAAAGAAACTAGTGGGTGTGCATCCAACTTGCTTGCTCACGAAGACCTAGGGCAATTTTTTTGAGGAAGCCCATCATTGGAATATACAAGCCAAGTTCCATAACGTAAAATTCCTACTAGTATATGGAAGTGAGAACATATGAGACTCTCCATATGAAGAACATGGTGCTACTTTGAAGCACAATATATGAGACTTGCTATATCATGGTGCTACCTTGAAGCACAAGTGTGGTAAAAGGATAGTAGCATTGCCCCTTTTTATTTATTTTTTGGGCCTTCTTTTTTCTTTGGCCTTTCTATTTTTTTATTTGGCCTTTCTTCTTTTATGGCCTTTCTCTTTTTTTATTTGGGACAATTCTCTATTAATGATGATCATCACACTTCTATTTATTTACAACTCAATGATTACAACTCGATACTAGAACAAAGATGACTCTATATGAATGCCTCCGGCGGTGTACCGGGATATGCAATGAACCAAGAGTGACATGTATGAAAGAATTATGAATGGTGGCTTTGCCACAAATACTATGCCAACTACATGATCATGCTAAGCAATATGACAATGATGAATGTGTCATGATGAACAGAATGATGGAAAGTTACATGGCAATATATCTCGGAATGGCTATGGAAATGCCATAATAGGTAGGTATGGTGGCTGTTTTGAGGAAGGTATATGGTGGGTTTATGGTACCGGTGAAAGTTGCGCGGTACTAGAGAGGCTAGCAAAGGTGGAAGGGTGAGAGTGCGTATAATCCATGGACTCAACATTAGTCATAAAGAACTCATATACTTATTGCAAAAATCTACAAGTTATCGAAACAAAGTACTACGTGCATGCTCCTAGGGGGATAGATTGGTAGGAAAAGACCATCGCTCGTCCCCTACCGCCACTCATAAGGAAGACAATCAATAAACACCTCATGCTCCGACTTCGTTACATAACGGTTCACCATACGTGCATGCTACAGGAATCACAAAGTTCAACACAAGTATCTCTCAAATTCACAACTACTCAACTAGCATGACTCTAATATCACCATCTCCATATCTCAAAACAATTATCAAGTATCAAACTTCTCTTAGTATTCAACACACTCATAAGAGAATTTTATTATTCTTGAATACCTAGCATATTAGGATTTTAAGCAAATTACCATGATATTTAAGACTCTAAAAATAATATAAGTGAAGCATGATAGTTCATCTATTTCTTAAAAATAAAACTACCACCATGCTCTAAATGGTACAAGTGAAGCACTAGAGCATCGACAAACTACTCCGAAAGATATAAGTGAAGATCAATGAGTAGTTGAATAATTATGCAACTATGTGAAGACTCTCTAACATTTAATAATTTCAGATCTTGGTATTCTATTCAAACAGCAAGCAAAGCAAAATAAAATGACATCTAAGAATAGCAAACATCATGTGAAGAAGCAAAAACTTAGGATCAACCGATACTAACCGATAATTGTTGAAGAAGAAAGGTGGGATGCCAACCGGGGCATCCCCAAGCGTAGATGCTTGAGACTTATTGAAATATTATCTTGGGGTGCCTTGAGAATCCCCAAGCTTGAGCTTTTGTGTCTCCTTAATTCCTCTCATATCACGGTCTCCCTAAATCTCAAAAGCTTCATCCACACAAAACTCAAGAAGGACTCGTGAGATAAGTTAGTATAAACCATTGCAAAAACCTTATCATACTCTACTGTAGCAAATCACTAAAATTATTATTCAACATTGCATACTAAATGCCTCTGCATATTTAATAGTCCTATCCTCAAATAGAATCATTAAAGAAGCAAACATATGCAAACAATGCAAACATAACAGCAATCTGCCTAAACAGGATAGTATGTAAAGAATGCTGCAACATCCATACTTCCCTAGCTCCAAAAATTATGAAATAAAATTCCCACTGTAGTAAATTTATCAGAGCTTAATATGCAAAAGGTTTCAACATTTTATAACATTCTGAATATTCTAGGGAATTATTGCAGCAGCGGTAAACTTTCTGTTTTCAAACAGCAACATGTATACTTGTAACATAGGCATAGTAAAGGCTATCAATGCCACTTTTATTGAAATAAAGATGCAAAACATTGTTCTAAATAACAGCAAGAAAATCCTAACAAAATAAATTAACGCTCCAAGCAAAACACATATCATGTGGCGAATAAAAATATAGCTCCAAGTAAAGTTACCGATGAACGAAGACGAAAGAGGGGATGCCTTCCGGGGCATCCCCAAGCTTAGGCTCTTGGCTATCCTTGAATATTACCTTGGGGTGCCTCGGGAATACCCAAGCTTAGGCTCTTTCTACTCCTTATTCCATAGTCCATCGAATCCTTACCCAAAACTTGAAAACTTCACAACACAAAACTTAAAGTAGAAAACTCGTAAGCTCCGTTAGTATAAGAAAGTAAATCACCACTTCAAGGTACTATAATGAACTCATTCTTTATTTATATTGGTGTTAAACCTACTGTATTCCAACTTCTCTATGGTTTATAAACTATTTTACTAGCCATAGATTCATCAAAATAAGCAAACAACACAATGAAAACAGAATCTGTCAAAAACAGAACAGTCTGTAGTAATCTGGATCAAACGTATACTTCTGGAACTCATAAAATTCTAAAATAAATTTCTGGACCTGAAGAATTTATCTATTAATCACCTGCAAAAATAATTAACTAAATATCACTCTCCAAATAAAAATGGCAGCAATTCTCGTGAGCGCTAAAGTTTCTGTTTTTTACAGCATGATCAACAAGACTCTCCCCTAGTCTTCCCAAAGGTTCTACTTGGCACAAACACTAATTAAAAGCATAAAACCACATCTAAGAAGAGGCTAGATGAATTATTTATTACTAAACAGGAACAAAAAGCAAGGAACAATAATAAAATTGGGTTGCCTCCCAACAAGCGCTATCGTTTAATGCCCCTAGCTAGGCATGATGATTTCAACGATGCTCACATAAAAGATAAGAATTGTAACATAAAGAGAGCATCATGAAGAATATGACTAGAACATTTAAGTCTAACCCACTTCCTATGCATAGGGATTTTGTGAGCAAACAACTTGTGGGAACAATAATCAACTAGCATAGGAGGGTAAAACATGTTGGGGAACGTTGCAGAAAACAAAATTTTCCTACGGTTTCACCAAGATCCATCTAGGAGTTCATCTAGCAACGAGTGATTAGATGCATCTACGTACCTTGTAGATCGCGAGCGGAAGCGT
The DNA here is from genome assembly GCF_003073215.2 of Triticum urartu. Lineage (NCBI taxonomy): Eukaryota > Viridiplantae > Streptophyta > Magnoliopsida > Poales > Poaceae > Triticum > Triticum urartu. Next base: position 153,893,607 of record NC_053025.1, read on the forward strand.
TCAAAGAACAGGGATGATGTAGTCAAACACGACGTGATTCAAATCACCGATGATCTTAGCACCGAACGGACGGTGCCTCCGCGTTCAACACACGTACGGGACGGGAGACGTCTCCTCCTTCTTGATCCAGCAAGGGAGGAAGAGAGGTTGATGAAGATCCAGCAGCACGACGGCGCGGTGGTGGATGCAGGGCGTCACAGTAGCAGGGCTTCGCCCATACTACGAGAAGGAGACGTAACGGGGAGAGAGGAAGCACCAAAGGCTGAGGTATGAAGTCCCTCCTCTCCTCAACTATATATAGGAGGACCAAGGGGGGGTGGTGCGCTAGCCCAGGAGATCTAATCTCCTTGGTGCGGCGGCCAGGGGAGGTTTCCCTCCCCCCCAAGGCACCTAGGGGTGCCTTCCACCACTTGGACTCTTCCTTGGTGGAAACCCTAGGCGCATGGGCCTATAGGGGGTGGCGCCCCAGCCCACTATGGGCTGGGTTCCCTCCTATTTCAGCCCATGGGGCCCTCCGGGAAAGGTGGCCCCACCCTGTGGGCCCCCGGGACCCCTTCGGTGGTCCCGGTACAATACCGATAACCCCGAAACTTGTCCCGATGGCCGAAACAGCACTTCCTATATATAATTCTTTACCTCCGGACCATTCCGGAACTCCTCGTGACGTCCGGGATCTCATCTGGGACTCCGAACAATATTCGGGTTACTGCATATACATATCTTCACAACCCTAGCGTCACCGAACCTTAAGTGTGTAGACCCTACGGGTTCAGGAGACAAGCAGACACGACCGAGACGACTCTCCGGTCAATAACCAACAGCAGGATCTGGATACCCATGATGGCTCCCACATGCTCCACGATGATCTCATCGGATGAACCACGATGTCGAGGATTAATCAACCCCGTATACAATTCCCTTTGTCAATCGGTATGTTACTTGCCCGAGACTCGATCGTTGGTATCCCAATACCTTGTTCAATCTCGTTACCGGCAAGTCACTTTACTCGTACCGTAATGCATGATCCCGTGATCAACCACTTGGTCACCTTGAGCTCATAATGATGATGCATTACCGAGTGGGCCCAGTGATACCTCTCCGTTATATGGAGTGACAAATCCCAGTCTCGATCCGTGTCAACCCAACAGACACTTTCGGAGATACCTGTAATGCACCTTTATAGTCACCCAGTTACGTTGTGACGTTTGATACACCCAAAGCACTCCTACGGTATCCGGGAGTTACACGATCTCATGGTCAAAGGAAAAGATACTTGACATTGGAAAAGCTCTAGCAAACGAACTACACGATATTTGTGCTATGCTTAGGATTGGGTCTTGTCCATCACATCATTCTCCTAATGATGTGATCCCGTTATCAATGACATCCAATGTCCATAGCCAGGAAACCATGACTATCTGTTGATCAACGAGCTAGTCAACTAGAGGCTTACTAGGGACATATTATGGTCTATGTATTCACACGTGTATTACGATTTCCGGATAATACAGTTATAGCATGAATAAAGACAATTATCATGAACAAAGAAATATAATAATAATGCTTTTATTATTGCCTCTAGGGCATATTTCCAACAAAACAAGCATAACTTCAAAACTTTAAGCACATAGAGAGGAAACTTGATATTAATGCAATTCCTACAAGCATATGTTCCTCCCTCAGAATAATTTTCAGTAGCATCCTGAATGAATTCAACAATATAACCAGCACCTAAAGTATTCTTTTCATGATCTACAAGCATAGAAAATTTACTACTCTCCACACAAGCAAAATTCTTCTCATGAATAATAGTGGGAGCAAACTCAACAAAATAACTATCATGTGATTGAAAATTAAGATCAAGATGACAAGTTCCATGGTTATTATTGTTCTTTAAAGCATACGTGTCATCACAATAATCATCATAGATAGGAGGCATGCTTTCATCATAATAAATTTGCTCATCAAAACTTGGGGTACAAAAAATATCATCTTCATCAAACATAGCTTCCCCAAGCTTGTGGCTTTGCATATCATTAGCATCATAGATATTCAAGGAATTCATACTAACAACATTGCAATCATGCTCATTATTCAAATATTTAGTGCCAAACATTTTAATGCATTCTTCTTCTAACACTTTGGCACAATTTTCCTTTCCATCATACTCACGAAAGATATTAAAAAGATGAAGCGTATGAGACAAACTCAATTCCATTTTTTTATAGTTTTATTTTATAGACTAAACTAGTGATAAAACAAGAAACTAAAAGACTCGATTGCAAGATCTAAAGATATACCTTCAAGCGCTAGCCTCCCCGGCAACGGCGCCAGAAAAGAGCTTGATGTCTGCTACACAACCTTCTTCTTGTAGACGTTGTTGGGCCTCAAAGTGCAGAGGTTTGTAGGACAGTAGAAAATTTCCCCCAAGTGGATGACCTAAGGTTTATCAATCCGTAGGAGGCGTAGGATGAAGATGGTCTCTCTCAAGCAACCCTACAACCAAATAACAAAGAGTCTCTTGTGTCCCCAACACACCCAATACAATGGTAAATTGTATAGGTGCACTAGTTCGGCAAAGAGATGATGATACAAGTGCAATATGGATAGTAGATAATAGTTTTTGTAATCTGAAATAATAAAAACAGCAAGGTAGCAAGTGATAAAAGTGAGCGTAAACAGTATTGCAATGATGGTAAACAAGGCCTAGGGTTCATACTTTCGCTAGTGTAAGTTCCCTCAACAATACTAACATAAGTGGATCACATAACTATCCCTCAACATGCAACAAAGTGTCACTCCAAAGTCACTAATAGCGGAGAACAAACGAAGAGATTATGGTAGGGTACGAAACCACCTCAAAGTTATTCCTTCCAATCAATCCGTTGGGCTATTCCTATAAGTGTCACAAGCAGCCCTAGAGTTCGTACTAGAATAACACCTTAAGACACAAATCAACCAAAACCCTAATGTCACCTAGATACTCCAATGTCACCTCAAGTATTCGTGGGTATGATTATACGATATGCGTCACACTATCTCAGATTCATCTATTCAACCAACACAAAGGACCTCAAAGAGTGCCCCAAAGTTCTATCGGAGAATCACGACGAAAACGTGTGCCAACCCCTATGCATAGGTTCATGGGCGGAACCCGCAAGTTGGTCACCAAAACATACATCAAGTGGCACGTGGTATCCCATTGTCACCACAGATATCCACGGCAAGACATACATCAAGTGTTCTCAAGTCTTTAAAGACTCAATCCGATAATATTACTTCAAAGGGGAAACTCAATTCATTACAAGAGAGAAGAGGGGGAGGAGAAACATAAGATACAACTATAATAGCAAAGTTCGCGATACATCAAGATCGTGCCAAATCAAGAACACAAGAGATAGAGATAGATCAAACACATAGCTACTGGTACATACCCTCAGCCCTGAGGGAGAACTACTCCCTCCTTGTCATGGAGAGAACCGGGACGATGAAGATGGCCACTGGGGAAGGATTGCCCCCTCCGGCAGGGTGCCAGAACGGGTCTAGATTGGTTTTCGGTGGCTACGGAGGCTTCTGGTGGCAGAACTCCCGATCTATTGTGTGTTCTAGAAGTTTTAGGTCACGTGGGTATATATGGGTGCAGGGAGGACGTCGGAGGAGCCACGGGGGTCCCACGAGACAGGGGGCACGCCCTAGGGGGGGGCGCCCCCACCCTCGTGAGCACCTCGTGTCTCCCCTGATGTGGGGTCCAAGTCCATCAAGTGTGTTTCCTTCCAAAAATAACTTCTCCAGTTGATTTCATTCCGTTTCGACTCCGTCTGACATTCCTTTTCTTCGAAACACTGAAATAGGCATACAACAACAAATCTGGGCTGGGCCTCCGGTTAATAGGTTAGTCCCAAAAGTAATATAAAAGTGGATAATAAAGCCCAATATTGCCCAAAACAGTAGATAATATAGCATGGAGCAATCGAAAATTATAGATATGTTGGAGATGTATCACACCCCCGCCAAGTACTACTACAAACCCGGAGAATTCGGATGCATCAAGTCACCGAGGAGACCCGTTTTTTGTCAAGTTCGACTACCCGTATCATCAAGTACCACTAAGGCCGAAGACCTCGGACCCGCCAAGTACCCCTTCGAGCTATCTATACCGCAAGCACCAAGTAACACGACGACCCCCGAAGACTTCAAACTCGACAAGTCCAATGATGCTCTTGTACAACTACGTTGCCGAGTCCGAGACCGGCAAGACCGACGACGCGGAAACGCCAAGTACCCCTACATGCGAAGACGCCTAAGACCGTTTCGGGATTCATCAAGTACCGCTACCGATGACTTGAACCCCTACAAAAACGTGTTCCACTACCGTCGCTGAGATTGCGAGAACCTCTACCAACGGCCTCGGAACATGTACGACGACCGTTGTCGAAGACTCGTACCTCTATCGCTTCCCGAACATGTACCGCTACTTCCACGAGGGTCATGAACGACTACTTCCTCTACGAACCGATCCGCTTTGAAACACACGCTTCGAAGGTATAACCCCGAGACGACCGCCCGGGAATGAATGCTTGTGATGTATGAGATGCTCGTGCTTGCTCCGTGCTCGAATTCTCGATGCACGTTGCCCCTCTTTTGCCTTGTCACCGTCGTCGACCCGTGGGAACCCGGTAACCGGGATCACCCCACCATCTTTTGCACGCTCCCGTCACATTTTCTTTTGCACCGACGTCTCAATGAGTTGTCAGAACTGGAACGTTGCCATGGCACCGTTTCGTTATCGTCGCAGTTGCACCCCTTTCGTTTCCGCCACGATGACAAACGCTTCATAATGCTCTTATAAATATTTATTATCATAAAAATTGCATAAACTTGTTCATGTCATCTGCATCATGATAACAACAATTAAAATGCTTAAAATTGTTGTTGCATTAAATTGCTAATGCATATGGGGATTTACCGAATTTGTTGTTTGTTATATCCGGCCCCATTTAAATTGTTTAAATGGTATAGTTTTGTTATGCTTCACCTCTTGCCATGTTAACCAACATTTAATATTGTTGAGTACCTAACCGAGAGTGAACTAAATAATTGATGTGGTGTTTTGTCAATATGCAACCCGTTGCATATTGAGCTCCACTTAATTTGTAGGGTTGTTTGTGCACTTTGCCATGCCATGCTTCATTAAACCGGACATGCATCATACTTGGTTGTGCATCATGCCATGTTTATGTGATGGTTGTTTACCATGATGTTTCCTTCTTTCCGGTTGCGCTTCTCGTTGATAGTTCCGGTTACGTCGCATTTGTGAGGATCCGTTCGACTACGTCCATTTGTCTTCGTCATGGACTCGTTCTTCTTCCTTGCGGGATTCAGGCAAGATGACCATACCCTCGAAATCACTTCTATCTTTGCTTGCTAGTTGCTCGCTCTATTGCTATTCCAATGTCGCGATACCTATCACTTGCTATATCATGCCTCCCATATTGTCATGCCAAGCCTCTAAGCCACGTTGTCCTAGAAACCGTTGTTTCGCTATGTTACCGCTTTGCTCAGCCCCTCTTATAGCGTTTTTAGTTGCAGGTGAAGATGAAGTTTGTTCCTTGTTGGAACATGATTATTGTTGGGATATCACAATATATCTTATTTACTTAATGCATCTTTATACTTGGTAAAGGGTGGAAGGATCGGCCTTATGCCTGGTGTTTTGTTCCACTCTTGCCGCCCTAGTTTCTGTCATACCGGTGTTATGTTCCTTGATTTTGCGTTCCTTACGCAGTTGGGTTATAATGGGAACCCCTTGACAGTTTGCCTTGAATAAAACTCCTCCAGCAAGGCCCAACCTTGGTTTTACCATTTGCCACCTAGCCTTTTTTCCCTTGGGTTCTGCAGATTCAAGGGTCATCTTTATTTTAACCCCCCCGGGCCAGTGCTTCTCTAAGTGTTGGTCCAACCTGAGCGATGTCCGGCGCCCCTTGGGCAACTAGGGTTTATGCCAACCCGACGTCTTGCTCATCCGGTGTGCCCTGAGAACGAGATATGTGCAGCTCCTATCAGGATTTGTCGGCACATCTGGGTGGCTTTGCTGGTCTTGTTTTACCATTGTCGAAATGTCTTATAACCGGAATTCCGAGCATCATCGGGTCTTCCTGGGAGAAGGAATATCCTTCGTTGACCGTGAGAGCTTGTGTTGGGCTAAGTTGGGACACCCCTGCAGGGTTATGAACTTTCGAAAGTCGTGCTCGCGGTTATGGGAAGATGGGAATTTGTTAATGTCTGGTTGTAGAGAACTTGACACTTAACTTAACTAAAATGCATCAACCGCGTGTGTAGCCGTGATGGTCTCTTTCCGGCGGAGTCCGGGAAGTGAACACAGTTCTTGTGTTATGCTTGATCGTAAGTAGTTTCAGGATCACTTCTAGTTCACGACCGTGCATTGCTTTCTCTTCTCGCTCTCATTTGCGTAAGTTGGCCACCATATATGCTAGTGCTTGCTGCAGCTCCACCTCACTACCTTTTCCTACCCATAAGCTTAAATAGTCTTGATCTCACAGGTGTGAGATTGTTGAGTCCTCGTTACTCACAGATACTTCCAAAACAGTTGCAGGTGTCGATGATAACCGTGCAGATGACGCAGCCAAGCTCAAGTGGGAGCTTGATGAAGATCGTGATTGTTGTGTTGTTCCGTTTCCAGTTGATCAGTAGAGGAGCCCAGTTGGGGCGATCGGGGATCTTTTGCATTAGGGGTGGTCTTCTTTTATTTTAGTTCCATAGTCGGACCTTGATTGTATTCTAGATGATGTAATGCTATATTCATGTATTGTGTGAAGTGGCGATTGTAAGCCAACTCTGTACCTCTTTCTTATTCAGTACATGGGATGTGTAAAGATTACCCCTCTTGCGACATGCCTACAATGCGGTTATGCCTCTAAGTCATGCTCCGACACGTGGGAGATATAGCCGCATCATGGGTGTTACAGGAGCGGAGTCCACTCCTCTTGAGAATAACCCGCCTAGCATGGAAGATATAGACATCCCTAGTTGATACATGAGCTATTCGAGCATACAAAACAGAATTTCATTTGAAGGTTTAGAGTTTGGCACATACAAATTTACTTCGAACAGTAGGTAGATACCGCATATAGGAAGGTATGGTGGACTTATATGGAATAACTTTTGGGGTTTATGGAATTGGATGCACAAGTAGTATTCCCACTTAGTACAAGTGAAGGCTAGAAAAAGACTGGGAAGCGACCAGCTAGAGAGTGACAATAGTCATGAACATGCATTAAAATTAATCAACACTGAATGCAAGCATGAGTAGGATATAATTCACCTTGAATATAAATATCGGGGAGGCTATGTTGATTTTGTTTCAACCACATGCGTGAACATGTGCCAAGTCAAGCCACTCGAATCGTTCAAAGGAGGATACCACCCTATCATACCACATCACAACCATTTTAATAGCATGTTGGCACGCAAGGTAAACCATTATAAACTCCTAGCTAATTAAGCATGGCATGAGCAACTATAATCTCTAATTGTCATTGCAAACATGTTTCATTTCATAATAGGCTGAATCAGGAACGATGAACTAATCATATTTACAAAAACAAGAGAGGTCGAGTTCATACCAGCTTCCCTCATCTCAATCAGTTCATCATATATCGTCATTATTGCCTTTCACTTGCACAACCGAACGGTGTGAATAATAATAATACTGCACATGCATTGGACTAAGTTGGAATCTGCAAGCATTTAATACACAGGAGAAGACAAGGTAATATGGGCTCTTTGTTAAATCAACAATAATGCATATGAGAGCCACTCAACATTTTCATTATGGTCTTCTCCTTTCGACCCCCAAAGAAAAGAAACAAAACTATTTACATGGGAAAGCTCCCAACAAGCAAAAGAAGAATGAGAAATCTTTTTGGATTTTCTTTTAGTTATTACTACTACACGCATGGAAAGTAAACTAGCTAAAAGCTACAACTAATTTTATTTCTTAAGGATTTTCAGACACACAAGAAGAAAGCTTAAAATGGAAAGTAAACTAGCATGGATGATACAATGAAAAAGTATGAGCACCGACAACTGGCATGAGTGTGTAAACATGAATGTAATGTTGGTGAGAAATATGTACTCCCCCAAGCTTAGGCTTTTGGCCTAAGTTGGTCTAGGGCCACGGCTGGCCTGGTGGATATCCAAAGCTGAAGCTGGGATCATACTGAGATGCAGCAACTACTGCCTGAAGAGCTGCATCTTGGAGGCGAGCTGCCGCCGTCCTCCTCTCGTACTCGTTCTCCTCCTCCCTGGTTATAACATATCTCCATTTTGCCTGAAAGTCAAAGAAAGTAGGAGCAGGGAGAGAAACATGGACGGTGCGTCGTCTGTCAAAGATTAGTCGGTACTGGAGGAACTGATTGTTCCTATCAACAAACTGATGACGAACCATAGCATTATAATCTAGATAAGCAGGAGGCAGTTCAATATCATTCTCATGTATGGGTATCTCAAGAAAATTAGCTACACGAGTTGCATAAATTCCACCAAACAAGTCTCCACTTAAACTATTAAGATGCAACATACGTGCAACAATAGCCCCCAAGTTATATTGTTTATCACCCAATACCGCACTCTTGAGGACACTAAGATCTGGAACGCACATGTGACAAGCCTCATCTTTACCGTTAATGCACCTACCCACAAAAAGAGCAAAATAATGTATAGAAGGAAAATGAATGCTCCCTATGGTAGCTTGTGTGATTTCCCTATATTCCCCCACAGTAATACTAGCAAGAAAGTCTTTATATTCAGATTTGTGAGGTTCACTAACATTGCACCAGTGCGGGAGTTTACAAGCAGTATTAAAATCTTCTAGGTCCATGGTATATGGTTTATCATAAAGATCAAATAAAACAGTGTGAGAATTGCGTGAGGATGTAAATTTAAACCTTCTCACAAATGAATCAGTTCGGTAGCGGTATTGCGGGCACTTATCTGACACGAAGCTCTCAAGATCAGTGTTACGCACATACGCGTCAAATTCTTCCTTGATGCCTGCACTGACCATAAAATCTTCTGACGACCATTCACAAGGCCGGACTTGAGCTTCTCTTGGTATTTCATAGTTTGGCTCCCGTATCGCGGACATGGGTCCTTGCTTCCTTGAGGAACCACCTTGGTACATTTTCCTAAACATATTTCTTCCTCTGAAAAATTTCTGAAATTTTTAGTGACTCAAAATAAAAGTGAACCAAACTCAACAAAATTGATAGCAACTACTCCTACAAGTGCCATAGACTATATCATGCATTAAAACTACTTTTAACCACATAAATTTGACATGCAAGCTCAAGAACAGGGTCACCTAAGCAGCAAAAATTTGCAATAAATAAAGCACTAGAACAAAAACTAATTGGACCATTGGAGGAGTCACATACCGAAGAACAATCCCCCAAAGTAGTTTCGTGAATGGAGATTTGAGCAAGGAGATCGAAAATGGCAGCAAGATGATCTAGAACTCGGGTTTGAGATGGTGGATGATTTTTTCTAGAGGAAGACAAAGTGTGTGGGTGTAAGAATAAGTGGAGGGGGCCCACGTGGGGTCCATGAGGCAGGGGGCGCGCCCAGGGGGTGGGCGTGCCCTGGACCCTCGTGGACAGGTGGTGTGGCCCCCAGGTGTGTTCTCAATGCCAATAATTCTTAAATATTCTAGAAAAAGTCATATTAAATTTCAGGACATTTGGAGAAATTTTATTTTCAGCGTATTTTTTATAGAAAGGATAATTCAGAAAACAGACAGAAAATATTAATTTTGCTTTATTTAATTTAAATAACCGAAAGTAAAAGGAGGGTACAGAGAGTTGTGTTTTCTAACTTCATCCATCTCATGCTCATCAAAAGGAATCCACTAACAAGGTTGATCAAGACTTGTTAACAAACTCATTCCGAATCGCATGAAACTGGAGAATTTTCGAATAACACTAGGTTACCTCAATGGGGATATGCACATCCCCAACAATAAGAATATCATATTTCTTCTTGACAGTAGGAAGAGGAAATTCAAAACCTCCAATAATAATTGTTGAAATTTTTTCAATAGAGTTGATACTGTGGACTTGAGGTTGTTTCCTCGGAAAGTGTACCATATGCTCATTACCATTAACACGAAAAGTGACATTGCCTTTGTTGCAATCAATAACAGCCCCAACAGTATTCAGAAAGGGTCTACCAAGAATAATAGACATACTATTGTCCTCGGGAATATCAATAATAACAAAGTCCATTAAAATAGTAACATTTGCAACTACAACAGGCACATCCTCACAAATACCGACAAGTATAACAGTTGATTTATCAGCCATTTGCAAAGATATTTCAGTAGGTGTCAACTTATTCAAATCAAGTCTACGATATAAAGAGAGAGGCATAACAGTAACACCGGCTCTGAGATCACATAAAAGTTTTAACATAGTTTCTCTTAATGGAGCATGGTATAGTTGGTACTCTGGGATCTCCTAGTTTCTTTGGTATTCCACCTTTAAAAGTATAATTAGCAAGCATGGTGGAAATTTCAGCTTCCAGTATCTTTCTTTTATTAGTAACAATATTCTTCATGTACTTAGCATAAGGGTTCATTTTAAGCATATCAGTCAAACACATATGCAAAAAGATAGGTCTAATCATTTCAGCAAAGCACTCAAAATCCTCATCATCCTTTTTCTTGGATGGTTTAGGAGGAAAAGGCATGGGTTTCTGAACCCATGGTTCTCTTTCTTTACCGTGCTTCCTAGCAACAAAGTCTCTCTTATCATAACGTAGATTCTTTGATTGTGGGTCATCAAGATCAACAGCAGGTTCAATCTCTACATCATTATTATTGCTAGGTTGAGCATCAACATGAACATCATTATTAACATTATCACTAGGTTCATGTTCATCACCAGATTGTGTTTCAGCATCGGAAATAGAAATATCATTGGGATTCTCAGGTGTGTCTACAACAGGTTCACTAGAAGCATGCAAAGTCCTATCATTTTTCTTTTTCTTCTTCTTAGAAGAACTAGGTGCATCAACATTAGTTCTCTGAGAATCTTGCTCAATTCTCTTAGGGTGGCCCTCGGGATACAAAGGTTCCTGAGTCATTTTACCCCCTCTAGTCACAACTCTAACAACATTATCATTTTTCTTATTATTTAATTCATTGAGCAAATCATTCTGAGCTTTAAGTACTTGTTCTACTTGAGTGGTAACCACAGAAGCATGTTTACTAATAAGTTTAAGTTCACCTTTAACTCTAGACATATAATCACTCAAGTGTTCAATCATATAAGCATTGCGTTTCAATTGTCTACCAACATAAGCATTGAAGATTTCTTGTTTAACGATAAAATTATCAAACTCATCTAAGCATTGGCTAGCAGACTTATAACGAGGAATATCACCTTCATCGAATCTATAGAGAGAATTTACCTTCACTACCTGTGTCGGGTTATCAAGACCATGTATTTCTTCAATAGGTGGTAATTCTTAACATCTTTAGCTTTAATACCCTTTTCTTTCATAGATATCTTTGGCTCTTGCATATCTTCAGGACTGAGAAATAGAATACCCCTTTTCTTCGGAGTTGGCTTAGGAGTTGGTTCAGGAAGTGTCCAATCATTTTCATTAGTCAACATATTATTCAATAGCAATTCAGCTTGATCAACAGTTCTTTCCCTTAAAACACAACCAGCACAACTATCCAGGTGGTCTCTGGAAGCATCAGTTAGTCCATTATAAAATATGTCAAGTATTTCATTTTTCTTGAGAGGATGATCAAGCAAAGCATTAAGTAATTGGAGAAGCCTCCCCCAAGCTTGTGGGAGACTCTCTACTTCAATTTGCACAAAATTATATATTTCCATTAAGGCAGCTTGTTTCTTATGAGCGGGGAAATATTTAGCAGAGAAGTAATAAACCATATCCTGGGGACTACGCACACAACCAGTATCAAGATAATTAAACCATGTTTTAGCATCACCCTTTAATGAGAACGGAAATAACTTGAGAATAAAGTAATAGCGAGTTTTCTCATCATAAGTGAATAGGGTGGCTATATCATTTAATTTAATAAGATGTGCCACAACAGTTTCTGATTCAAAGCCGTAAAAAGGATCAGATTCAACCAAAGTAATTAACTTAGGGTCGACGTATAAATCATAATCCTTATCGGAAATACAGATAGGTGAAGTAGCAAAAGCAGGGTCATATTTCATTCTAGCATTCAAAGATTTGTCTTTAAGCTTAGCTAATAATTTCTTAAGATCATATCTATCATTGCAAGCTAAAAAGTCTCTAGCAGTTTCTTCATCCATAACATAACCCTCGGGCACAACAGGCAATTCATATCTAGGGGGAGAATCTTCATCATCGCTTTCATCAATATTATCAGTTTCAATAATTTCATTCTCTCTAACCCTAGCAAGTTGTTCATCAAGAAATTCACCTAGTGGCACAGTATTATCAAACATAGAAGTAGTTTCATCATAAGTATCATGCGAAGCAGAAGTGGCATCATAAATAACATGCAACATATCAGAATGAATAGCAGGTGTAGGTGTCGCAAGTTTACTCAAAACAGAAGGTGAATCAAGTGCAGAGCTAGATGGCAGTTCCTTACCTCCCCTTGTAGTTGAGGGAAAATCTTGGTTCTTTTATCTTTCAAGTTCTTCATAGTGATCAGCAGATATAAATCCCAAGTGACTCAAATAATAGAGCTGTGCTCCTCGGAAACGGCGCTAGAAAATAGTCTTGATAACCCACAAGTATAGGGGATCGCAATAGTTTTCGAGGGTATAGTATTCAACCCAAATTTATTGATTCAACACAAGGGGAGCCAAAGAATATTCTCAAGTATTACCAACTGAGTTGTTAATTCAACCACACATGGAAAACTTAATATCTGCAGCAAAGTATTTAGTAGCAAAGTTATATGGAAGTAACGGTAACGGTGGCAAAAGTAACAGTATTGGTTTTGTAGTGATTGTAACAGTGGCAACGGAAAAGTAACTAAGCAAAGATCAATATGTGAAAAGCTCGTAGGCATTGGATTGGTGATGGATAATTATGTCGGATGCGATCTCTCATGCAACAGTTATAACATAGGGTGACATAGAACTAGCTCCAGTTCTTCAATGTAATGTAGGCATGTATTCCGAATATAGGCATACATGCTTATGGAAAAGAACTTGCATGACATCTTTTGTCCTACCCTCTCGTGGCAGCGGGGTCCTATTGGAAACAAAGGGATATTAAGGCCTCCTTTTAATAGAGTACTGTAACAAAGCATTAGCACTTAGTGAATACATGAACTCCTCAAACTATGGTCATCACTGGTAAGTATCTCGATTATTGTCACTTCAGGGTTAACAGATCATAACACATAATAGGTGACTATAGACTTGCAAGATAGGATCAATAACTCACATATATTCATGAAAACATAATACGTTCAGATCTGAAATCATGGCACTCGGGCCCTAGTGACGAGCATTAAGCATAGCAAAGCCATAGCAACATCAATCTCAGAACATAATGGATATTAGGGATCAAACCCTAACAAAACTAACTCGATTACATGATAAATCTCATACAACCCATCACCGTCCAGCAAGACTACGATGGAATTACTCACGCACGGTGGTGAGCATCATGAAATTGGTGATGGAGGAAGGTTGATGATGGCGATGGATTCCCCTCTCCGGAGCCCCGAACAGACTCCAGATCAGCCCTCCCGAGAGAGATTAGGGCTTGGCGGTGGCTCTGTATCATAAAATGCGATGAATCCTTCTCTCTGGTTTTTTCTCCCCGAAAGTGAATATATAGAGTTGGAGTTGAGGTCGGTGGAGCACCAGGGGGCCATGAAGGCGCGCCCCCACCCTCATGGACAGGTTGTGGGCCCCCTAGCCTTGATTCTTTCGCCAGTATTTTTTATATATTCCAAAAATAATCTCCTTTGATTTTTAGGTCATTCCGAGAACTTCTATTTCTGCACAAAAATAACACCATGGCAATTCTGCTGAAAACAGCGTCACTCTGGGTTAGTTCCATTCAAATCATGCAAGTTAGAGTCCAAAACAAGGGCAAAAGTGTTTGGAAAAGTAGATACGTTGGAGACATATCAGTCACCAGCGGCTCCTCCAAGCCCTTCTCGTAGAGTGCCCGCAGCGCCACGTGGGACTTCTCTTCAAGGGACCTGAAGGCCACGCGGTCCTCAGCCAGGACCTTCACCTTGGCTTCCAGCTCGGCCTTCTCTGTCTTCATCTCTTGCTCCAGCTTCTCCAAGTGGCCGCGCTCCGTGGCCTGTGCGCTCGCCAATTGCTCTAGCTCGGTGTTGCAACCTCTGACAGCATCCTCTCGGGCCTTCATCTTCTCCTCCTCCGCCTTGCGGTCTCGACCCTCGGTCGTGCGCTCGTTGCGCATGGCCTCCAGCCTGGTCTCTAGTGATCGGCAGCGATCCTAGGCGGCCCTGGCGTCCTTCAGCGCCACCTCGTGAGCGGTCGCAGATTGGGAAACAGTCTGCTTGTCCTTCTCGGAAGCTTCCACGGCCTGGCTCAGTGCCTCCCTGACAGACGCGCCGGACTGCAGCCAACCAGAGATCAGTTCAAGACGCCCTGCCACCAGTCGGCGGTCAGCGCCTTGGAGGTCACCCTGAAGCCGCGCTAGCACGGAAAGGGCCTCCTCCAAGGCGTCGGGCGGAGCCGAAGGATCGCGGGCCAACGATTCAACCAAAGGGGGGCTGCACCGTCGCTAAGACCTGCGAGCTGGAGACGACAGGAAGTGGAGCTGGGGGCTCCTGAACCTTGGCCATGTCAACGGGCGAGCTGGGGATAGGCGCCTCTGGAGCCGGCTTAGCCGAGGAGATCGCCTTCTCCTGAGGCTTGTCCACTAGGCCTCGCAAGGACAACCGAGCGGGATAAGTGTGGGCGCCATCGCCGCCCTTCTGCACCAAAGGAAGTGCAGCCGTGCCAGGCTGCTAGGTCCCCGAGGATGTGGCCGCCCCTCCTTCTTCTTCTTCTTCGACGACGGTGTCGGCCTAGCAGCACAAGAAGGAAACGTCAGGAAGTTGCAATGGAAGAAGGAGCAAGGGCAAGGTCATGATAGGACACTCACTGGTCCACGACGGCGTAGCTCCGCCGCCTCTTCAGAAGTGCAGGGCCAGGGGGCCTCGCGGCCTGAGGTGCGGGCGCGCGGGCCCCGAAAGTCGGCGAGGCCGCGGTGGCCCCGGGGGCGGTGAGGCAGGGGTGTCGCCCCGAGAGATCAGCGACGATCTGCTCTTTGTCGGGACATCGGGCGTCAGCTTCCTCGTGGTGGAGACCTTGGACCTCATAGTAACCCCAGCAGGGGGCATGACTTCCCTCACTGGGTGGTCGTCAGCATTGTCATCGTCAGGCAAGGCGCGGAGGAGATCGGCCTTGCGCGAGGGGGAGGTCTCCCCAGACCCCGCTGGGGTGGCCGCCAAGTCCTCCTCCTCCTCGTCAGAATCGCTGGAGGACACCACCACTGGAGTCGTCACCACCGGAGCCTCTGAGGGTGCCGGCGGCACAAGACCACGTCCATCAAAGACAGGCAGGGCGGCGGCAATCTTCGCCCCATCCGGACGGTAGTACAAGGGAACGAAGGTGTCCGGCGGGTACCCCTCGTCATCCCCAACCAAGGAGCGGAGGGTCATGCCCAGCTCCACGCCAGACAAGGCCTCCGGGCATAGGCGAAGGTCGTCACCCCCGTCCCCGAGCTTCCACAAGGGGCGTGGGCGCGACTGGAGCGGAGCCACGCGCTGCGCCATGAACTCTTTGACGATCATGGCCCCTGTCAGTTTCGCCGCCCTTGGATCGTCAGGCTTCAGGTCGGCGGTCATCCTCTCGAGCACCAACTCCGCCCGAGTGTCGTCCAGCTTCGCACGGAACCACCCGTCATGAGATGTGGGCATCTCCATCGGCAACACTAGCCGGGGGTGAGAGCACTTGGCATCCATCAGGACCCACTTGCTCCTGAAGCCCTCAGCCTTCTTCCGGTCTTCGAGATCGCATTAGTCTTGTTGGCTGCGATGAAGTTGGCACACCCCGAGCGGGGGCCGTCCTTGATCCGGAGATAGAAGAAGTGGTGCAGCAGTGCCATGGATGGCATCACCCCAACGAATGCCTCGCAATAGAAGGCGAAGTTCGACAGAAGGAGGATGGAGTTGGGATGAAGGTGGAGGGTGTGAAGCTTGTAGTGGCTGAGGACGGAGTAGAAGAAGTCGGAGAAGGGGGAACCAACCCCGCAACAATGTTGCTCATGAAGAAGGGATAGAAGGTGCTACCCGAGGGCTCCGCCTCGGCAGAGCCATCCCAGAGCACGGTTTTCCTCTTCTCATTGCTCGCTGCCGTCATCAGGAGCGTAGCGGCAAGGTTCTTCTCTGAAACGCTTGGCGCGCTCAACGCGGGCTAGTACCAGGATGGCGGAGCGTCGACCCGAGCTTTGTTGGGCGCCATTGGTGGCGGGTTCGGAGGAGGATTTGGGTGGATCTGGAGTCCTTGGGAGCGAGGAGTAAGAATGGGGATCTGGAGCAAGATGAAGGGTATCAATGAAGGCAGCGCAGCCCGCGCCAGCCTTTTGTCAGCCAGGCAGTTGCCGAGGCAGCATGGGGAAGCGGAGACACCCACATCCCGTCAGTCGCCACGTGTCAATCAAGGCCGCAGGCGGTTGGGGCCCATGGTGCTCCGCACTTGCCCCTTGGCTTCGCCTCGAATCCAAGTCCGAGCGCCTTGGGTCCGGGGGCTAATGTCGGCATTCTGGGAACGGGGGTCCCCATACTTGCCTGCCGGCGGCCCACGCCGTGGCTCCTCTAGCGGCCTGGTACGGCCCATCTTCACCAGCAAACACTCAAGACCCTCGCAAAGGGCTAAGCCTCGCGAGGCGGACGACACAAGACCTCCTCAGGGGCAGCCTCACTAGGCTGGCTCGCGAGGAGCGGAGAGATCAAGGTGAGGGGCACCTCGTGAGGTTCCCGTGACGTGATCCATGACGACCAAGACCAGGCGGGCGCCAGCGGGCGCAGAGCACCAGTTGCCTCTTTGGTGCTAAAGGAGCAGGCGCAGGCGAGGAGTCCCGAGGCATCAGGCAAATATTTCCATATCGGTGCAACGAGACCAAGACCAGCAGGACGGCAGGATGGAGGTCATCGCGGAGCCCACGATGGCGTCACCACCAGAGCCTTTGGCAAGCAAAGACCACCTTTTGTCAGGATAGCTTGTACTAGCTGTCCCCCTTCAAATTGGCCATTGTGGGATCCCTTCCCGCCTAATATTTGGGGAGAGGACCCGGGCCTCTATAAATAGGACTAGTTGTCGGCTTTCTGGAAACCGGGGTCCCCAGACTTGCCTGCCTACGGCCCACGGCGTGGCTGAGCTAGCAGGCCCGTACGGCCCATCTTCATCGACAGAGAATTCAAGACCCTCACGAGGGGCCAAGCCTCGCGAGGCGGACGATGCAAGACCTCCTCAGGAGCGGCCTCGCCAGGCAGGCTCGTGAGGGGCGAAGAGATCAAGGCAAGGAAAACCTCGCGAGGTCCTCGTGATGTGAGCCACGACGATCGAGACCAGGCGGGCGCCAGTGCACGTAGTGTCCTTGCTTCCTCTTTGGTGCCAAGGGGGCAAGCGCAGGCGCGGAGTACCGAGGCATCAAGCAACGGTTTCCATATTGGTGCAACGAGACCATGACCAGAAGGACGGCAAGACGGAGGTCACCATGGAGCCCAGGGCGGTGTCACCACCAGAGCCTTTGGCAGGCGAAGACCGCTTTTGTCAGGATAAGTGATACGTCCATTTTGCATCATGCTTTTATATCGATATTTATTGCATTATGGGCTGTTATTACACATTATGTCACAATACTTATGCCTATTCTCTCTTATTTTACAAAGTTTACATAAACAGGGAGAATGCCGGCAGCTGGGACTCTGTGTTGGAAAAGGAGCAAATATTAGAGACCTATTCTGCATAGCTCCAAAAGTCCTGAAAATTCACGGAAGCTATTTTCAGAATATATAAAAAATACTGAGGCAAGAAGTTCCAAAGGGGGCCCACACCCTGGCCACGAGGGTGGGGGCGTGCCCTACCCCCTGGCGCGCCCCCTGCCTCGTGGGCCCCCTGGTGGCCCTCCGATGCCCATCCTCTGCTATATTGAGTCTTTCGTTGAGGAAAAAAATCATAAGCAAGCTTTCGGGACGATACTCCGCCGCCACGAGGCGGAACCTTGGCGGAACCAATCTAGGGCTCCGGCGGAGCTGTTCTGCCGGGGAAACTTGAAAATCATCACCATCGTCATCACCAATGCTCCTCTCATCAGGAGGGGCCCAATCTCCATCAACATCTTCACTAGCACCATCTCCTCTCAAACCCTAGTTCATCTCTTGTATCCAATTCTTGTCTCTAAGTCTGGGATTGGTACCTGTAGGTTGCTAGTAGTGTTGATTACTCCTTGTAGTTGATGCTAGTTGGTTTACTTGGTGGAAGATCATATGTTCAGATCCTATATGCACATTAATACCCCTCTTATTATGAACATGAATATGCTTTGTGAGTAGTTACGTTTGTTCTTGAGGACATGGGAGAAGTCTTGCTATTAGTAGTCATGTGAATTTGGTATTTGTTCGATATTTTGATGAGATGTATGTTGTCTCTCCTCTAGTGGTGTTATGTGAACATCGACTACATGACACTTCACCATTATTTGGGCCTAGAGGAAGGCATTGGGAAGTAATAAGTAGATGATGGGTTGCTAGAGTGACAGAAGCTTAAACCCTAGTTTATGAGTTGCTTCGTAAGGGGCTGATTTGGATCCATATGTTTCATGCTATGGTTAGGTTTACCTTAATACTTTTGTTGGAGTTGCGGATGCTTGCAATAGAGGTTAATCATAAGTGGGATGCTTGTCCAAGTAAGGACAACACCCAAGCACCGGTCCACCAACATATCGGATTATCAAAGTACCGAACGCGAATCATATGAACGTGATGAAAACTAGCTTGATGATAATTCCCATGTGTCATCGAGAGCGCTTTTGTCTACATAAGAATTTTTCCAGGCTTGTCCTTTGCTACAAAAAGGATTGGGCCACCTTGCTGCACTTTATTTACTTTTGTTACTTGTTGCTCGTTACAAATTATCTTATCACAAAACTATTTATTACCTATAATTTCAGTGCTTGCAGAGAATACCTTGCTGAAAACCGCTTATCATTTCCTTCTGCTCCTCGTTGGGTTCGACACTCTTACTTATCGAAAGGACTACGATAGATCCCCTATACTTGTGGTTCATCAAGACTCTTTTCTGGCGCCATTGCCGGGGAGTGAAGCGCCTTTGGTAGGTGGAATTTGGTAAGGAAAAATTTATATAGTGTGCTGAAATTTACTGTCACTTGTTACTATGGAAAGTAATCCTCTAAGGGGCTTGTTCGGGGTATCTTCACCCCGACCAGTAGAGCAAAGAGTTGCTCCTCAACCTACTAAACCTACTGAAAATGAAAATGTTTGCTTCGAAATTCCTTCGGGTATGATAGAAAAATTGCTAGCTAATCCTTTCGCAGGAGATGGAACATTACATCCTGATGAGCACCTAATATATGTGGATGAAGTTTGTGGATTATTTAAGCTTGCAGGTATGCCCAATGATGTTATCAAGAATAAGGTCGTCCCTTTATCTTTGGAGGGAGATGCATTGACATGGTATAGTCTATGTGATGATATGGGATCATGGAACTACAAAGGATTGAAATTGGAATTGCATCAGAAGTTTTATCCTATGCATCTTGTTCATCGTGATCGTAATTATATATATAATTTTTGGCCTCGCGAAGGAGAAAGCATCGCTCAAGCTTGGGGGAGGCTTAAATCAATGTTATATTCATGCCCCAATCATGAGCTCTCAAGAGAAATGTTTATTCAAAAAATTTATGCTCGGCTTTCTGATAACAATCACACCATGCTTGATACTTCTTGTGCTGGCTCTTTTATGATGAAGACTATTGAATTCAAATGGGATTTATTGGAAAGAATTAAACGCAACTCCGAAGATTGGGATCTCGACTAAGGTAAGGAGTCAGGTATGACACCTAAGTTTGATTGTGTTAAATCTTTTATGGATATTGATGTTTTCTATAAATTTAGCACTAAATATGGACTTGACTCTGAGATAGTAGCTTCTTTTTGTGAATCTTTTGCTACTCATGTTGATATCCCTAAGGAGAAGTGGTTTAAATGTAATACTCCCATAGAAGTAAAAGTAGTTGCACCTATTAAAGTTGAAGAAAAGACTATCACTTATAATGATCCTATTGTTCCTACTGCTTATGTTGAGAAACCACCTTTTCCTGTTAGGATAAAAGATCATGCTAAAGCTTCAATTGTGGTTCGTAAAAGCAATACTAGAACCTATACACCTCCTAAGCAAGTTAAAGTTCAACCTAATATTGCTATTGTTAAGGATATCTTGGTTGATAATATTGATGGGCATGTTATTTATTACTGTGATGAAACTGCTAGAATTGCTAAACCTTGTGCTAAAGATAAACATAGACCTATGGTAGGCATGCCTGTTATTTCTGTTAAAATAGGAGATCATTGTTATCATGACTTGTGTGATATGGGTGGTAGTGCTAGTGCAGTACCTATTGACTTATACAAAGAAATTATGCATGATATTGCACCTGCTGAGTTAGAAGATATTGATGTCACAATTAAACTTGCCAATAGTGATGCTATTTCACCAATTGGGATTGTTAGAGATGTTGAAGTCTTGTGTGGGAAAACTAAATATCCTACTGATTTTCTTGTTCTTGGTTCCCCACAAGATAGCTTTTGTCCCATTATATTTGGTAGACCCTTCTTAAACACTGTCAATGCTAGGATAGACTGCAAAAAGGATGTTGTTACTATTGGTTTAGGTGATATGTCTCATGAGTTCAACTTTTCTAAATTTCGTAGAAAACACCGTGAAGCGGAATTGCCTAGTAAAGATGAAATTATTGGTCTTGCTTCTATTGCCGTACCTCCTAGTGATCCTTTAGAACAATATTTGCTAGACCATAAAAATGATATGTTTATGAATGAAATAAAGTAAATAGATGAGGTGTTCTTTAAACAGGGACCTATTCTGAAACACAACTTGCCTGTTGAAATCTTAGGGGATCCTCCTCCACCCAAGGGTGATCCCGTGTTTGAGCTTAAATCATTGCCTGATACTCTTAAATATGCTTATCTTGGTGAAATGAAGATATATCCTGTTATTATTAGTGCTAAACTTTCAGAGAAGGAGGAAGAAAAATTATTGAAAACTCTGAAGAAGCACCGTGCTGCTATTGGATATACTCTCAATGATCTTAAGGGCATTAGTCCCACTCTATGTCAACACTAAATAAATTTGGAAAAAGATGCCAAACCAGTTATTGATCACCAGTGACGATTGAATCCTAAGATGAAAGAAGTGGTAAGAAAAGAAATACTAAAGCTCCTTGAGGCAGGTATAATTTATCCCATTGCTGATAGTCAGTGGGTAAGTCATGTCCATTGTGTCCCTAAGAAGGGAGGCATTACTGTCGTTCCTAATGATAAAGATGAATTGATTCCGCAAAGAATTATTATAGGTTATAGGATGGTAATTTATTTCCGCAAATTAAATAAGGCCACTAAAAAGATCATTACCCCTTACCTTTTATTGATCAAATGCTAGAAAGATTATCCAAACATACACATTTTTGCTTTCTAGATGGTTATTCTTGTTTCTCTCAAATACCTGTATCAGCTGATGATCAATCTAAGAGCACTTTTACTTGCCCATTCGGTACTTTTGCTTATAGACATATGCCTTTTGGTTTATGTAATGCACCTTCTACCTTTCAAAGATGCATGATGGCTATATTTTCTGATTTTTGTGAAAAGATATGTGAGGTATTCATGGATGATTTCTCCGTTTATGGATCCTCTTTTGATGATTGCTTAAGCAACCTTGATCGAGTTTTGCAGAGATGTGAAGAAACTAACCTTGTCTTGAATTGGGAGAAGTGCCACTTTATGGTTAATAAAGGTATTGTCTTGGGGCACAAAATTTCTAAAAGAGGCATTGAAGTTGATAAAGCTAAAGTTGATGCTATTGAAAAGATGCCGTGTCCCAAGGACATCAAAGGTATAAGAAGTTTCCTTGGTCATGCCGGCTTTTATAGGAGGTTCATTAAGGACTTTCAAAAATTTCTCGGCCTCTGGCTAATTTCTTACAAAAAGATATACCATTCGTCTTTGATGATGATTGCGTAGAAGCATTTGAAATACTTAAGAAAGCATTAATCTCTGCGCCTATCGTTCAGCCACCTGATTGGAATTTACCTTTTGAAATTATGTGTGATGCTAGTGATTATGCCATAGGTGATGTTCTAGGGCAAAGAGTTGATAAGAAATTAAATGTTGTTCAATACGCTAGTAAAACTCTAGACAATGCCCAGAGAAACTATGCTACTACTGAAAAGGAATTCTTAGCAGTTGTATTTGCTTGTGGTAAGTTCAGACCTTATATTGTTGATTCTAAAGTAAATATTCACACTGATCATGCTACTATTAAATATCTTATGGAAAAGAAAGATGCTAAACATAGACTTATTAGATGGGTTCTCTTGCTACAAGAATTCAATTTGCATATTATTGATAGAAAGGGAGTTGAGAACCCCGTTGCAGACAACTTGTCTAGGTTAGAAAATGTTCTTGATGACCCAATACCTGTTGATGATAGCTTTCCTGATGAACAATTAAATGTCATAAATGCTTCTCATACTGCTCCATGGTATGCTGATTATGCTAGTTACATTGTTGCTAAATTTATACCACCTAGTTTCACATACCAGCAAAAGAAAAGGTTCTTGTATGATTTAAGACATTACTTTTGGGATGATCCACATCTTTATAAAGAAGGAGTAGATGGTGTTATTAGACGTTGTGTACCTGATCATGAACAGGAACAGATCCTACTCAAGTGTCACTCCGAGGCTTATGGAGGACACCACGCTGGAGATAGAACTGCACACAAGGTATTGCAATCCTGTTTTTATTGGCCTACTCTCTTCAAGGATGCCCGTAAGTTTGTCTTGTCTTGTGATGAATGTCAAAGAACTGGTAATATTAGTAGACGTCAAGAAATGCCTATGAATTATTCACTTGTTATTGAACCATTTGATGTTTGGGATTTGATTATATGGGACCTTCTCCTGCCTCTAATGGATATACACATATTTTAGTTGTTGTTGATTATGTTACTAAGTGGGTAGAGGCTGTTCCAACTAGTAGTGTTGATCATAACACCTCTATTAAGATGCTTAAAGAAGTTATTTTCCGAGGTTTGGAGTCCCTAGATATTTAATGACTGATGGTGGTTCACATTTTATTCATGGTGCTTTCCGTAAAATGCTTGCTAAGTATGATGTTAATCATAGAATTGCATCTCCTTATCACCCACTGTCTAGTGGTCAAGTAGAATTGAGTAATATAGAACTCAATTTAATTTTGCAAAAGATTGTTAATAGATCTAGAAAGAATTGGTCCAAGAAACTTGACGATGCATTATGGGCATATAGAACTGCATATAAAAATCCTATGGGTATGTCTCCGTATAAAATGGTTTATGGAAAAGCATGTCACTTACCTCTCGAACTAGAACATAAGGAATATTGGGCTATTAAAGAGCTCAACTATGATTTCAAACTTGCCGGTGAGAAGAGGTTATTTGACATTAGCTCACTTGATGAATGGAGAACCCAAGCCTATGAGAATGCCAAATTGTTTAAAGAAAAAGTTAAAAGATGGCATGACAAAAGAATACAAAAGCATGAGTTTAATGTAGGTGATTATGTATTGCTATACAACTCTCATTTAAGATTTTTTTGCAGGAAAGCTTCTCTCTAAATGGGAAGGTCCTTACGTTATCGAGGAGGTCTATCGTTCCGGTGCCATAAAAATCAACAACTTCGCAGGCACAAATCTGAAGGTGGTGAACGGTCAAAGAATCAAACATTATATATCAGGTAATCCTATAAATGTTGAAACCAATGTTATTGAAACCATAACCACGGAGGAATACATAAGGGACACTTTCCGGAACGTTTCAGACTCCGAAAAGGAATAGGTACGTGGTACGGTAAGTAAACCAACTCCAAAACAGTTCTAATGGCAATTTTTCTCCATTTTGGAATATTTAGAAAAATATAAAAAAAAATAAGAAGCAGTCCGGGAAGGACACGAGGGTGGAGGGCGCGCCCTACCCCCCTGGGCGCGCCCCCTACTGCTACCTCTTGAGCACTGCGTTGGATTTCCTTGAAGAGGAAAGGATGATGCAGCAAAGTAGCGTAAGTATTTCCCTCAGTTTTTGAGAACCAAGGTATCAATCCAGTAGGAGGCTACGTGCGAGTCCCTTGTACCAGCACAAAACAAATAACTCCTCGCAACCAATGCGATAAGGGGTTGTCAATCCCTTCGCGGTCACATACGAGAGTGAGATCTGATAGATATGATAAGATAATATTTTTGGTATTTTTATGATAAAGATGCAAAGTAAAATAAAAGCAAAGGGAATAACTAAGTATTGGAAGATTAATATGATGAAGATAGACCCGGGGGCCATAGGTTTCATTGGTGGCTTCTCTCAAGAGCATAGGTATTTTACGGTGGGTGAACAAATTACTGTTGAGCAATTGACAGAATTGACCATAGTTATGAGAATATCTAGGTATGATCATGTGTATAGGCATCACGTCCAAGACAAGTAGACCGACTCCTGCCTGCATCTACTACTATTACTCCACTCATCGACCGCTATCCAGCATGCATCTAGAGTATTAAGTTCATGAAAATAGAGTAACGCCTAAAGCAAGATGACATGATGTAGAGGGATAAATTCATGAAATATGATAAAAACCCCATCTTGTTATCCTCGATGGCAACAATACAATACATGCCTTGCTGCCCCTACTGTCACTGGAAAAGGACACCGCAAGATTGAACCCAAAGCTAAGCACTTCTCCCATTGCAATAAAGATCAATCTAGTAGGCCAAACCAAACTGATAATTCGAAGAGACTTGCAAAGATAACCAATCATACATAAAAGAATTCAAAGAAGATTCAAATATTGTTCATAGATAATCTTGATCATAAACCCACAATTCATCGATCTCAACAAACACACCGCAAAAAGAAGATTACATCGAATAGATCTCCACAAGAGAGGGGGAGAACATTGTATTGAGATCCAAAAAGAGAGAAGAAGCCATCTAGCTAATAACTATGGACCCGAAGGTCTGAGATAAACTACTCACACTTCATCGGAGAGGCTATGGTGTTGATGTAGAAGCCCTCCATGATGGATGCCCCCTCCGGTGGAGCTCCGGAACAGGCCCCAAGATGGGATCTCGTGGATACAGAAGGTTGCGGCGGTGGAATTAGGTTTTTGGCTCCGTATCTGATCATTTGGGGGTACGTAGGTATATATAGGAGGAAGGAGTACGTCGGTGGAGCAACAGGGGGCCCAGGAGGGTGGAGGGCGCGCCTGGGAGGTAAGCGCGCCCCCCTAACTCGTGGCTTCCTTTGAGACTCCGTTTGATATTCCTTTTCTTCGAAACCCTAAAATAGGCAAAAACGGCAATTCTGGGTGGGCCTCCGGTTAATAGGTTAGTCCCAAAAATAATATAAAAGTGGATAATAAAGCCCAATAATGTCCAAAACAATAGATAATATAGCATGGAGCAATCAAAAATTATAGATACGTTGGAGATGTATCAAGCATCCCCAAGCTTAATTCCTGCTCTTCCTCGAGTAGGTAAATGATAAAAAAATTGATGCAAAGTGCTACTTGGCATAATTTTAATGTAATTCTTCTTAATTGTGGTATGAATATTCAGATCCGAAAGATTCAAGATAAAAGTTTAATATTGACATAAAAATAATAATACTTCAAGCATACTAACAAAGCAATCATGTCTTCTCAAAATAACACGGCCAAAGAAAGTTATCCCTACAAAATCATATAGTCTGGCTATGATCTATCTTCACCACACAACATATTTAAATCATGCACAACCCCGATGACACGCCAAGCAATTGTTTCATACTTTTGACATTCTCAAACTTTTTCAATCTTCACGCAATACATGAGCGTGAGCCATGGATATAGCACTATATGTGGAATAGAATGGTGGTTGTGGAGAAGACAAAAAAGGGAGAAGATAGTCTCATATCAACTAGGCATATCAACGGGCTATGGAGATGCCCATCAATAGATATCAATGTGAGTGAGTAGGGATTGCCATGCAACGGATGCACTAGAGCTATAAGTATATGAAAGCTCAACAAAAGAAACTAAGTGAGTGTGCATCCAACTTGCTTGCTCATGAAGACCTAGGGCATTTTGAGGAAGCCCATCATTGGAATATACAAGCCAAGTTCTATAATGAAAAATTCCCACTAGTATATGAAAGTGACGAAATGAGAGACTCTCTATCATGAATATCTTGGTGCTACTTTGAAGCACAAGTGTGGTAAAGGATAGTAACATTGTCCCTTCTCTCTTTTTCTCTCATTTTTTATTTTTTTTATTTTTTTATTTGGGCCTTTTCTCTTCTTTTTTTATGGCCTCTTTTCTTTCCTTTTTTTTTATTTTTCGTCCGGAGTCTCATCACGACTTGTGTGGGAATCATAGTCTCCATCATCCTTTCCTCACTGGGACAATTCTCTAATAATGATGATCATCACACTTTTATTTTCTTACAACTCAACAATTACAACTCGATACTTAGAACAAAATATGACTCTATATGAATGCCTCCGACGGTGTATCGGGATATGCAATGAATCAAGAGTGACATGTATGAAAGAATTATGAATGGTGGCTTTGCCACAAATACGGTGTCAACTACATGATCATGCTAAGCAATATGACAATGATGGAGTGTGTCATAATAAACGGAACGGTGGAAAGTTGCATGGCAATATATCTCGGAATGGCTATGGAAATGCCATAATAGGTAGGTATGGTTGCTATTTTGAGGAAGGTATATGGTGGGTGTATGATACCGGCGAAAGGTGCGCGGTATTAGAGAGGCTAGCAATGGTGGAAGGAAGAAAAGTGCGTATAATCCATGGACTCAACATTAGTCATAAAGAACTCATATACTTATTGCAAAAATCTACAAGTTATCAAAGCAAAGTATTACGCGCATGCTCCTAGGGGGATAGATTGGTAGGAAAAGACCATCGCTCGTCCCCAACCGCCACTCATAAGGAAGACGATCAAAAAATAAATCATGCTCCGACTTCATCACAGAACGGTTCACCATACGTGCATGCTACGAAATCACAAACTTTAACACAAGTATTTCTCAAATTCACAACTACTCAACTAGCACAACTTTAATATCACCATCTTCATATCTCAAAACAATTATCAAGCATCAAACTTCTCATAGCATTCAACACACTCATAAGAAAGTTTTTACTATTCTTGAATACCAAGCATATTAGGATTATTTAAGAAAATTACCATGATATTTAAGACTCTCAAAATAATCTAAGTGAAGCATGAGACATCAATAGTTTCTATAAAACAATTCCACCACCGTGCTCTAAAAAATATAAGTGAAGTACTAGAGCAAAACAATATAACTCAAATGATATAAGCAAAGCACATAGAGTATTCTAACAAATTCCAAATCATGTATGGCTCTCTCAAAAGGTGTGTACAGAAAGGATGATTGTGGTAAACTAAAAATCAAAGACTCAAATCATACAAGACGCTCCAAGCAAAATACATATCATGTGGTGAATAAAAATATAGCTCCAAGTAAAGTTACCGATAGGATTAGACGAAAGAGGGGATGCCTTCCGGGGCATCCCCAAGATTTGGCTTTTAGGTGTCCTTAGATTATCTTGGGGGTGCCATGGGCATCCCCAAGCTTAGGCTCTTGCCACTCCTTGTTCCATAATCCATCAAATCTTTACCCAAAACTTGAAAACTTCACAACACAAAACTTAAAGTAGAAAATCTCGTGAGCTCCGTTAGCGAAAGAAAACAAAATACCACTTCAAGGTACTGTAATGAACTCATTCTTTATTTATATTGGTGTTAAACCTACTGTATTCCAACTTCTCTATGGTTTATAAACTATTTTACTAGCCATAGATTCATCAAAATAAGCAAACAACACACGAAAAACAGAATATGTCAAAAACAGAACGGTCTGTAGTAATCTGTAGCTAGCGCAATATATGGAACCCAAAAAATTCTAAAATAAATTGCTGGACGTTAGGAATTTATCTATTAATCATCTGAAAAGATAATTAACTAAATAGCACTTTCCAAATAAAAATGGCAGCAGTTCTCGTGAGCGCTAAAGTTTCTGTTTTTTACAGCAAGATAACAAGACTTTCCCCAAGTCTTCCCAACGGTTCTACTTGGCACAAACACTAATTAAACACAAAAAACACAACCAAAACGGAGACTAGGTAAATTATTTATTAATAAACAGGAGAAAAAAGCAAGGAATAAATATAAAATTGGGTTGCCTCCCAACAAGCGCTATCGTTTAACGCCCCTAGCTAGGCATAAAAAGCAAGGATAGATCTAGGTATTGTCATCTTTGGTAGGAAATCCATAAGTGGCTCTCATAATAGATTCATAAGGTAATTTAATTTTCTTTCTAGGAAAGTTTTCCATGCCTTTCCTTAATGGAAATTGGAATCTAATATTTTCTTCCTTCATATCAATAATTGCACCGATCGTTCTAAGGAAAGGTCTACCAAGAAT
The DNA here is from genome assembly GCF_003073215.2 of Triticum urartu. Taxonomy (NCBI): domain Eukaryota; kingdom Viridiplantae; phylum Streptophyta; class Magnoliopsida; order Poales; family Poaceae; genus Triticum; species Triticum urartu. The sequence continues at coordinate 153,922,476 of NC_053025.1, forward strand.
AATAGGACATGAAGGATTGCAATCTATGTCAAGAACAATAAAATCTAGGGGCACATAATTCCTATTTGCGACAATAAGAACATCATTGATCCTTCCCATTGGTTTCTTAATAGTGGAATCCGCAAGGTGCAAGTTTAAAGAGCAATCATCAAAATCACGGAAACCTAACAAATCACACAAAGTCTTTGGAATCGTGGAGACACTAGCACCCAAATCACATAAAGCATAGAACTCATGATCTTTAATCTTAATTTAATAGTTGGTTCCCACTCATCATAAATTTTTCTAGGGATAGAAACTTCCAACTCAAGTTTTTTCTTCATAAGATTGCATCAAGGCATCAACGATATGTTTAGTAAACGCTTTATTTTGACTATAAGCATGAGGAGAATTTAGCATGGATTGCAACAAGGAAATACAATCAATCAAAGAGCAATTTTCATAATTAAATTCCTTGAAATCCAAAATAGTGGGTTTAGCAACATCTAGGTTTTTAATTTCTTCAATCCCACTTTTATCAAATTTACCATCAAGATCAACAAATTCCGAATTCTTGGAACGCCTTCTAGGTAAAGGTGGATCATATTCAGTCCCATCATTATCAAGATTCATATTGCAAAACAAAGATTTAATAGGGGACATATCAATAACTTTTAGATCTTCATCTTTATTTTCATAGGAACTAGAAGAACACGCTCTTATAAAGGCAACTTTCTTAGCACGCATCCTAGCGGTTCTTTCTTTGCACTCATCAATGGAAATTCTCATGGCTTTGAGAGACTCATTGATATCATGCTTAGAAGGAATAGATCTAAGCTTTAAAGAATCAACATCAAGAGAAATTCTATCAACGTTCCTAGCCAAATCATCAACTTTAAGAAATTTCTCTTCAAGCAAAGCATTGAGATTCTTTTGCAAATTCATAAATTCCTTAACACTATTCTCAAATTCAGAGGGCATCTTATTGAAATTTCCATAAGAGTTGTTGTAGGAATTTCCATAATTATTAGAGGGATTACTAGGATAAGGCCTAGGATTAAAGTTTCCTCTATACGCATTGTTACCAAAATTATTCCTACCAACAAAATTCACATCCATAGATTCATTATTGTTCTCAATCAAAGTAGACAAGGGCATATCATTAGGATCAGAAGAAACACTCTTACTAGCAAATAATTTCATAAGTTCATCCATCTTTCGACTCAAAACATTAATTTCTTCTAACGCATGCACCTTTTTATTAGTAGATCTTTCAGTATGCCATTGAGAATAATTAACCATAATATTATCTAGGAGTTTAGTAGCTTCTCCTAAAGTGATTTCCATAAAAGTGCCTCCCACAGCCGAATCTAAAAGATTTCTAGAAGCAAAATTCAATCCGGCATAAAAATTTGTATAATCATCCACAAATTCAAACCATGAGTAGCGCAATTACGTATCATTAATTTCATCCTATCCCAAGCTTGTGCAACATGTTCATGATCAAGTTGCTTAAAATTCATAATATCGTTTCTAAGGGAGATTATCTTAGCGGGAGGAAAATACTTAGAGATAAAAGCATCTTTGCACTTGTTCCAAGAATCAATACTATTTTTAGGCAAAGACGAAAACCAAGCTTTAGCATGATCTCTAAGCAAAAAAGGAAATAGCTTCAACTTAACAATATCGTTGTCCACATCTTTCTTCTTTTGCATATCACACAAATCAACGAAGCTATTTAGATGGGTAGCGGCATCTTCACTAGGAAGGACGGAAAACGGATCTTTCATGACAAGATTCAGCAAAGCGGCATTAATTTCACAAGATTCAGCATCGGTAAGAGGTGCAATTGGAGTGCTAATAAAATCATTATTGTTGGTATTGGTAAAGTCACACAATTTAGTGTTATCTTGAGCCATCATGACAAGCAAGCAATCCAACACACAAGCAAACAAAAAGCAAGCGGGCAAAAAGAGGCAAATAGAGAAAGAGAGGGAGGATAGAGACAGAGAGGGCGAATAAAATGGCAAGGGTGAAGTGGGGGAGAGGAAAACGAGAGGCAAATGGCAAATAATGTAATGCGGGAGATAAGGGTTGTGATGGGTACTTGGTATGTTGACTTTTGCGTAGACTCGCCGGCAACGGTGCCAGAAATCTTCTTGCTACCTCTTGAGCACTGCGTTGGATTTCCTTGAAGAGGAAAGGATGATGCAGCAAAGTAGCGTAAGTATTTCCCTCAGTTTTTGAGAACCAAGGTATCAATCCAGTAGGAGGCTACACGCGAGTCCCTCGTACCTGCACAAAACAAATAACTCCTCGCAACCAACGTGATAAGGGGTTGCCAATCCGTTCACGGTCACTTACGAGAGTGAGATCTGATAGATATGATAAGATAATATTTTTGGTATTTTTATGATAAAGATGCAAAGTAAAATAAAAGCAAAGTAAAAAAGCAAAGGGAATAACTAAGTATTGGAAGATTAATATGATGAAGATAGACCCGGGGGGCATAGGTTTCACTAGTGCCTTCTCTCAAGAGCATAGGTATTTTACGGTGGGTGAACAAATTACTGTTGAGCAATTGACAGAATTGAGCATAGTTATGAGAATATCTAGGTATGATCATGTGTATAGGCATCACGTCCGAGACAAGTAGACCGACTCCTGCCTGCATCTACTACTATTACTCCACTCATCGACCACTATCCAGCATGCATGTAGAGTATTAAGTTCATGAAAACAGAGTAACGCCTTAAGCAAGATGACATGATGTAGAGGGATAAATTCATGCAATATGATAAAAAAAACCATCTTGTTATCCTCGATGGCAACAATCCAATACGTGCCTTGCTGCCGTTACTGTCACTGGGAAAGGACACCGCAAGATTGAACCCAAAGCTAAGCACTTCTCCCATTGCAAGAAAGATCAATCTAGTAGGCCAAAGCAAACTGATAATTCGAAGAGACTTGCAAAGATAACCAATCATACATAAAAGAATTCAAAGAAGATTCAAATATTGTTCATAGATAATCTTGATCATAAACCCACAATTCATCGGTCTCAACAAACACACCGCAAAAAGAAGATTACATCGAATAGATCTCCACAAGAGAGGGGGAGAACATTGTATTGAGATCCAAAAAGATAGAAGAATCCATCTAGCTAATAACTATGGACCCGAAGGTCTGAGGTAAACTACTCACACTTCATCGGAGAGGCTATGGTGTTGATGTAGAAGCCCTCCGTGATGGATGCCCCCTCCGGCGGAGCTCCGGAACAGGCCCCAAGATGGGATCTCGTGGATACAGAAGGTTGCGGCGGTGGAATTAGGTTTTTGGCTCCGTATTTGATCGTTTCGGGGTACGTAGGTATATATAGGAGGAAGGAGTACGTCAGTGGAGCAACAGGGGGCCCACGAGGGTGGAGGGCGCGCCTAGGGGGGTAGGTGCGCCCCCTTACCTCGTGGCTTCCCTGTTGGTTGCTTGACGTAGGGTCCAAGTCTCCTGGATCTTGTTTGTTCCAAAAATCACATTCGCGAAGGTTTCATTCCGTTTGGACTCTGTTTGATATTCCTTTTCTTCGAAACCCTAAAATAGGCAAAAACAACAATTCTGGGTTGGGCCTCCGGTTAATAGGTTAGTCCCAAAAATAATATAAAAGTGGATAATAAAGCCCAATAATGTCCAAAATTGTAGATAATATAGCATGGAGCAATCAAAAATTATAGATATGTTGGAGACGTATCACCTACCTCGTGGGCACCTCGTGTGCTCTCCAGACTCCGTTTTCTTGTACGATACGTATTTTGGTCGGTAAAAATTCATTATATAATCTCATGAAGGTTTTGACTCCCGTATCACACAATTATCCGTTGTTTGTGTTTCGAGCTGTTGCTTTTGCAGATTAGAGCAAGATGTCTTCTCAAGAGTCAGTCGGGAAGAGCCGGTGTCTCATCCGGCATCGAGATCAATGACAAACAACAATGCTGACCACTTTGGGCCAGCAATGGTGGAAAAGATGGAGGCTGATTTGAAGAGGATAGATGCCATGGATGAGTATCAAGAAGTCACTTCTCGCTTCCGAGCTGGATTCACAATGGGGGAACTACAGAGCTCGACTATCCCAAACTCGGTTATCCCTTCCAATGTTAGATTTCTTTCTTATGAAAATATGAAGAAGAGTGTCACTTATTCTCCCGCAGCTATGCAACACCCTTGGGTGCAAGGAGCTTTGGCCGATATAGGAAAGCTTCGAAAGGAAAGCTTCGAAAGGAAATAATGGACCTCAAGCACCAAGTCAATAACCTCGAGGAGGAGAATCGTATCCTGAAGGGCATCATCGCCAAGAATATGACATCACCATCCCCGAAAAAGGAGACATGATCACATGGGTATGGCACTCCCCTTGGCAACTTCCAAGCTTGGGGGAGTGCCCCGGTATCGTATCACCATCACTTTTATCTCTACCGTTTTTCTTAGTTCGATCCTTTTGATAATATCTTTATCTAGTAAAATAAAGTTTTTGGTATGATCTAGTTTTGAGTTTTGCTTTATGATCCCTCTATGTAATCGAGTCCGTGAGCTATATAATAAAGATTAGTGTTGAGTCAAGGGCTTGATGATTTTGCTATGATCTTGAGGGAATAAAATAAAAGAGAAGAAATAAAAAGAATAAAAGAGATCATATGGATCTTATGGAGAGTAATGAGCTCATATATAAATAGTATGATGAATAAAAGTTGTTGAGAGTTGACAAACATAGTTTTGGTCATCGTTTCAATTAATATGAAGTAATAAAGAAAGAGAGGTCTTTACTTATAAATATACTCTCTTGGACATCTTTTACGATTGTGAGCACTAATTAAAATATGACATGCTAAAGAGTTGACGTTGGACAACGAAGACAACGTAATGGGTTATGTTTTCTTTCATCTAAGATAAATTATATTGTCATGGATCATCCAACATGTTGAGCTTGCCTTTCCCTCTCATGCTAGCCAATTCTTTGCACCAAGTAGAGATACTACTTGTGCTTCCAAATATCCCTAAACCCAGTTTTGCCATGAGAGTCCACCATATCTACCTATGGATTGAGTAAGATCCTTCAAGTAAGTTGTCATCGGTGCAAGCAATAAAAATTGCTCTCTAAATATGTATGACTTATTAGTGTGGGAGAAAATAAGCTTTATACGATCTTGTGATATGGAAGAAATAAAAGTGACGGACTGCATAATAAAGGTCCATCTCACAAGTGGCAATATAAAGTGACGTTCTTTCGCATTATGATTTTGTGCATCCAACCATAAAAGCGCATGACAACCTCTGCTTCCCTCTGCGAAGGGCCTATCTTTTACTTTTATCTCTCACCTTACATAAGAGTCATGGTGATCTTCACCTTTCCTTTTTACATTTTATCTTTTGGCAAGCACAATATGTTGGAAAGATCCTGATATATATAGCTAATTGGATGTGAGTCTTCATGAACTATTATTTTTGACATTACCCTTGAGGTAAAACGTTGGGAGGAAAAACTATAAGCCCCTATCTTTCTCTCTATCCGATTAAAACTCCATACCCATAAGTATTGTGCGAGTGTTAGCAATTGTGAAAGACTATATGATAGTTGAGTATGTGGACTTGCTGAAAAGCTCTTATATTGACTCTTTCCTATGTTATGATAAATTGCAATTGCTTCAGTGACTGAGATTATAGTTTGCTAGTTTTCAATGAAGTTTATGATTCATACTTGAAATTGTGATTGAATTGTTACTTTAGCATAAGAGATCATATGAAAAAATATTTTTTTTTGTTGTTCTAAGAATGATCATGATGCCCTCATGTCCGTATTTTATTTTTATCGACACCTCTATCTCTAAACATGTGGACATGTTTTTCGATTTCAGCTTTCGCTTGAGGACAAGCGAGGTCTAAGCTTGGGGGAGTTGATACGTCCATTTTGCATCATGCTTTTATATCGATATTTATTGCATTATGGGCTGTTATTACACATTATGTCACAATACTTATGCCTATTCTCTCTTATTTTACAAGGTTTACATAAAGAGGGAGAATGCCGGCAGCTGGGATTCTGTGCTGGAAAAGGAGCAAATATTAGAGACCTATTCTGCACAGCTCCAAAAGTCCTGAAACTTCACGGAAGCTATTTTCAGAATAAAAAAATATTGAGCGCAAGAAGTTCCAGAGGGGGCCCACACCCTGGCCACGAGGGTGGGGGGCTCGCCCTACCCCCCTGGGCACGCCCCCTGCCTCGTGGGACCCCTGGTGGCCCTCCGATGCCCATCTTCTGCTATATGGAGTCTTTCGTTGACGAAAAAAATCATAAGCAAGCTTTCGGGACGAGACTCCGCCACCACTAGGCGGAACCTTGGCGGAACCAATCTAGGGCTCCGACGGAGCTGTTCTGTCGGGGAAACTTCCCTCCGGGAGGGGAAAATCATCACCATCGTCATCACCAACGCTCCTCTCATCGGGAGGGGCCCAATCTGCATCAACATCTTCACCAACACCATCTCCTCTCAAACCCTAGTTCATCTCTTGTATCCAATTCTTGTCTCTAAGTCTGGGATTGGTACCTATAGGTTGCTAGTAGTGTTGATTACTCCTTGTAGTTGATGCTAGTTGGTTTACTTGGTGGAAGATCATATGCTCCGATCCTATATGCACATTAATACCCCTCTGATTATGAACATGAATATGCTTTGTGAGTAGTTACGTTTGTTCCTGAGGACATGGGAGAAGTCTTGCTATTAGTAGTCATGTGTATTTGGTATTCGTTCGATATTTTTATGAGATGTATGTTGTCTCTCCTCTAGTGGTGTTATGTGAACGTCGACTATATGACACTTCACCATTATTTTGGCATAGAGGAAGGCATTGGGAAGTAATAAGTAGATGATGGGTTGCTAGAGTGACAGAAGCTCAAATCCTAGTTTATGTGTTGCTTCGTAAGGGGCTGATTTGGATCCATATGTTTCATGCTATGGTTAGGTTTACCTTAATACTTTTGTTGTAGTTGCGGATGCTTGCAATAGAGGTTAATAATAAGTGGGATGCTTATCCAAGTAAGGACAGCACCCAAGCACTAGTCCACCCACATATCAGATTATCAAAGTACCGAACACGAATCATATGAACGTGATGAAATCTAGCTTGACGAAAATTCCCATGTGTCCTCAGGAGCGCTTTTCTCTATATAAGAATTTGTCCAGGCTTGTCCTTTGCTACAAAAAGGATTGGGCCACCTTGCTGCACTTTATTTACTTCTGTTACTTGTTGCTCGTTACAAATTATCTTATCACAAAACTATCTATTACCTATAATTTCAGTGCTTGCAGAGAATACCTTGCTGAAAACCGCTTATCATTTCCTTCTGCTCCTCGTTGGGTACGACACTCTTACTTATCGAAAGGACTACGATAGATCCCCTATACTTGTGGGTCATCAATAAGTTGTACTAGCTGACCCCTTTAAATTTGGCCGTTGTTAGCTCCCTTCCCGCTCAATATTTGGGGAGAGGACCAGGGCCTATATAAGTAGAACTAGCCACCACAGTAGAACGATGGGAAGACGATCAAATCATGATTAGATCAAGAGGCATCCCACCCACACAAGTTCACCAAGAACAAGAACATCTCAACCTCAGGAGGTTGTTCTTCCCCTTGTACTGTTCATCATCAGCCCAAGAGGCAATCCACCACCACCACACTGGAGTAGGGTATTACACCCCAATGGTGGCCCGAACCAGTATAAATCTTGTGTCTTTCTGTGTTGTGAGTTCGTCGAGTTTGTCCGCAAGATCTTAGAGAGCTAGGGCATGGACCAATAGGGAGAAAACCTTCGCACGCACCCCAATGTTCGAACCTTGAGGGTTTTGTCAGAACCCATGATCTGACATTTGGTGCGCCAGGTAGGGGTGCGCCAAAGCTTCCTTCCGTCGCCCCGTGCCCCCTTGCTTCGTCGTCTCCATGGCAGACGCGCGCCTCGCTCGTGTTGAGTGTCGGCTGCCCTCGCCGCCCACGTCACTCAGACGGCTCCCGTCGGCGGGCCACCTCGTTGTTCCCCGTCACCTGCCGCCGCCGGCTCGGCGGGGAACGAGCAGCAAGCATCCTTGCTGCACCCCTCGGTGCGGCAGGACGGTCGCACCGCCACTCCATCGCTGACCTCGGCCGGTTCTTCTTCCCATGCACGTCGCCCTCCCATGGACGCACAGACCGCGCTTGTAACACCCCAAAATTCTAAATTTTGGAATGTTATAATAAATAGATAAATTGATTGATTGGTTGATTGTTGTGTGATTGATTGAGTGAAATTCGAAACTTTTTGAAAGTTAAATGAGAGGGAATAAAAGGACTTTCCCAAACTTTCACCTTTTTCTTTTTTGATCCCCGTGAATTCAAATTCCTTTCATCACAAAACCCTGGAGAGAAGATGACATGACTTCTTCCATTTATTTAAATGACAAGGGGTGTTGAAAATATTTGAATTTCATTTGGAAAATAGTTCCAATTCAGAAACTTTAAACAACTCAATGATTTTCAAGAGCGAAGATAAAATGACTTCTTCAAAACTTATGAAATATGATTTGGGAGTTTCAAAGAAACTCAAATTTAAAATCCATTTGAAATAATTATTTTTCAATTTGGGTTATTTCAATTTTATTCAAATTATTTTTCTCCAAAAACAAAATACATGGAAAATAGGGTAACATGATTCCCTACAATAGAAAATTGGAGAAAAATTTATTTGAAATCATTTTGGTATTTTTAAAATGATTTTTATTGGATTTTATTAGACCAGTAGCACTCTTTGAATTATCTGAATTTGTGAGGATTTTGTTTGGAATTATAAAAATGTCCATGTTGTAGAAAATCTTTTTCTACAAATTTTGGTATATTATATGCCTATATAAATTTTTTTATTTATTTATTTTGTTTTGTTTATTTTTCCGTTGTCTAGAAAATCTTAAAAAAAACCTCCGTCACCGACTGGGCCGGCTCAGGGCCCAGCCGACCGCGTCGCCAGGCCGTGGCCCAGCGCCCGCCGCCTTCCTCCTCCCGACGGGAGTTCGTCGTGAGCACGACGCCCCGCCGACCTCGACGACCGTGCCGTCTCCGGCCTCCTACTGCCCCCTCGCCCACGCCTCCCCTCGCCCCTCCTCATAAAAGGCGCCGCCCCGGGCCCCGCCACTCTCTCCTCGTCGCCCCGCGCCGCATCTCGCTGAGATCGCCGCCAACCGCCGCCACCGTTGCACCGTGCTGCACGCTGCAGCCGCCCGCGCCTCTGTCCGCCGCCTGCCCACGCGCGCCGCCGTTCCGCCTCGCCTCGCCGCTGCTGCCGCCCACCACCGCACCCTACCGCGAACGCCGGAGCCCGCCGGACTTGCCGGAGTCCACAGACTCGTCGGAGAGCTGCCGGTTTTCTGCACAAAGATCGCCGAACCGCCAAGGACTGGTATAAAAACCGAACCTTAGATCGGTTATTTTTGGGTTTCTTAGTTTTTTAAAACGCGGTTTTTTTTCTTTTAGTCTAAATTATTTGACGAACGTTCGTTAGTTAGGGTTTGCATCGAACAGTTTTTCGTTCGTTGGTGTCCATTAGGGAACGTTCGTTTAGTAGGCTTTTCGTTTTTTTTCTTTTTTTTCTGCCAGGGACCCGTTTGTGATTAAATTTTTACAGATTAGTCCATGTTCTTCAATCTATCACTACTTTTCACTCGTTAGTCCAAATCCAATGAAACCAACGCTCACGTCTTCGTTACGACCTCCTCTATCCGGATAAACAACTTAAACATGTTTTTGAAAGTTTTAAAATTTGAATTAGATCAGATTTGTATTCAAACTTCGTTTGATCATAACTTGAGTTTCGTAGCTCCGTTTCAGTTGATTCTTTTTGCAAATCGAAGCTCTTGACCTAAACTTTCTGATAAGGCAAAATTCACTTAATTTTGGTACTGTTAGAAATTGTTTTATGTTGCAAGAGTTATTTGCTTGGTTTTGACGTTTTCGAATTGTTTTCTTTATTCTCTCCGATCTTTGAGTGATTGCTTATGTGTGGTTACTATTGCTTGCTTACGATAGATTGACCAGAGTGTGACGAGTAGAACTATCAAGAGTTTTGAGTGCGAATCATCTTCATCAACATTTCAGGCAAGTTCACACTTTGATCATACCCCTTTATCACCCAGTTGTTATGCATTAGTTTCAACCTCAAACATTGCATGAGTAGGATTGATAACATGTGGGTATTGGGAAGTAGTTGATGAGGTAGGAACCTATTGCCCTATATTCAAACCTTGGGAGTTACTATTACGTTATGCTTATATTGCCATGCTATGCTCGTAGACGTGGATTGGGCTTGAGAGTATTTCATGACAGATGTGAGATTGTTAATTAATGGTTTACTTAAGGTGGCAACTCTAACACACATCTGGGTGGATTGAGCCACTTGGGTATTCCAGCGATTACCTGTCTAGGAACCTGGGTATTCCAGGGTTGCCTGTTTTTTTATGGACCGCCACCCAGGCTCAAAGGGATCATGAGATTATTCATACTAGAAACTTCCGTGTGCAGCCACAAGCTATTATGGGCTCTAGCATAGTTGGTTAAGTCGTGTGAACTCTTACAGTGGTAGACTAGCAGATGTAGGGGTTGTAGGTGGTACGGTCTACCCATCGTAAGGTGCAAACGCTTCTGAAAGACTATGTCTCGGTCATCCATTTCTCAAACACCATGTAGTGCGAGAAATCCAACGGAGGATATCGAGTCTTGTGGGGAAAAGTGCGCAAACCTCTGCAGAGTGTATAAACTAATCATGATTAGCCGTGTCCCCGGTTATGGACATCTTGAGTATCTAGTGCTTGGATTATCATGTGAATCTCAACATGTTACTTTAAATTAAGTTGTTGGGTTTAATGATGTTACTTAATTGGGATTGAGAATGCTGTCAACCATTCTCAATGTTCAACAACCACCATGATAGTTAAATAAAATTTATTCCTTTGCAGTAGGGAAAAATTGGCTTTTCGCAAAAACATTATAACCATAGAACTTTTCCACCAGCCAATATGCATGTAGTGATAGCCATTGTTCATCATTTCTCTCTATGGTGTGAATTTGCCAGTACATTCAATGTACTGACCCTTTGTGGCTGCAACGTCTCATGTTTTAGGTTTATCTTACGACGAGTAAGTGATACATTAGGGTTACGATTTCTACACTCAACTTTGCCATTGGTGTTGATGGGAATCCACAACCTTGTTACTTCCGCTATTTTGGATTGAGGTAATAGTATTTACGTTACTTTATACATGTGATTTACCTCTGTTATAAATCCTCGAGTACTATGTGTGTCAACATACCGATCCAGGGATGACACTTAAGCACAGAGACTTGATCCATTCGGGTCAGGTCACTACAAGATGGTATCAGAGCACATGTTGACTGTAGGACATGACCCTAGAAACTAGGAAGCCCATAGGAAAGATTTTTCTCTACAACTTTCCCTTTCAAAAAGATCTTTTACCTCTCTTCTCTTCTGAGCTTATTCAAAAATTCCCTTTAGTGAGACCATACCCCTTTCCCCTTTTGACCACACGAAGATTCGACTGATGAGACCACTCCAAGAAGTACAAGATATCGGAAAACAAAGACCACTTCGGAATGAAGAGTATTTTTCGTGCATCTGAATAATGGAAACTACAATGGTTGAAGACCGAAGACAAGTAGAATTTGAAGGCTCTAAAGAATTCCTAGATTTGTATGACCTAGGAAGGCTACCCTTATGGAAATTAACAGATTATGAAAGTTGTCAATGCCCGAGATCAGGGTGTATCAGAGAAAGACCGGAGCATGGAGAGTTAAAAACTTAAAGTTCTGTCAAGGAAAACCCTAAGGCAGGAGATATCAACTATGGAGAGATAGCTCATGGAAATGACAAGAGCAGAAACCCAGTTATCCATGATGTTATGGCCCGCTTATGGTATTGTCACTGTGCTGAGTTAAGCATGCATACCCATGGAAGGATTGGATGGTAGAAGGCTGATGGAGCATCTATCAGCAAGAGGTGAAGTTTTAACCTTAGCTAAGTGTATCACCAGGATCTGGAGTGTTACATCAAGAAGTTAAGATGGACCTACAAGAAGCAGTATTTTGACAAGGAAGTATTTCATGAGGAACTCAGGAACCAAAAGCTGAAAGTAGCCAAGCTGGAGGAGCTACAACCTTGAGATACTGGAGATTTGTCAAGAACTGGAGGATAATATGACCATTGTTCATGTGAAGGATGTTGAAACCAGAAGTTTGGAACGCAACTCCAGAATATTAAAGGATGTCACGAGAGATTTCACGTCAACAGAGATGATCTGGCAAAAGAACTTGAGAAAGACAAGCATGATCGGAAGAAGCCATTGGAGGCATGAACTAGGCTTGAAGAGTTTGGAGACATTGAAGATTTATTGACCTTTAGAAGACCAAACCCCGGTTATATACCTACGTTAGATGCGACGATTGTGAGCTGTCATTTGTTTGATGTTTCTCCGACAGCCACAACAAAAAAATCTGTCTTTTCAAAACTGTTGTTTGCATCCCTCTCTATCTCTCTTATCTCACCCCAAACCCATGGAACCAATAGAGGATGAATGAAGATGAGCTTATATTTTCTGGACCGATGAGTCAATTGGAGACGGACTGATGGATTCAGAACATGGAGGATCATATGAAGAATAACCCTATAGTCGGAAAGGATATGACCCAGCATGCTCTTCAGTGCTTTGAAAGATGTGCTGCTACTTGGTGGAGGATGTACCAAACCATCAATGGATGGCAAGGAGTAACCACTTGGAAAGAATTTAAGTTGACTCTGCCAAAGTCTCGGCTTGTGCCCCAGAAGTTGAAGCCTTATGAAGAAACCTTGTGCATGCAAGATTTGTGGAGAAATAGGACACACCCATAAAGAACACAAGGATGAATGCCCTAATTGTGAAGGAAGTCACCCAGTTGAAGAATGCCCAATTAGGCAGATTACTTGTTTCTTGTGTGAAGGGACTACCCACTATCCTGCTCAGTGTCACATTTACCCCATGGTACAACGAACCATCCAGCAGAAGAAAGAAGTAATGAAAGGAGCCCTCATGGAAATTTTAGAAGAAGCTGTGATGAAGGAAGAGATGGAGGACACACCTAAAGAAGACCCGAGTAAACCCTGCACTAAGTCTTGCTATTCATTTGGAGAAGAAGGACACATCTCCCAAAATTGTTTGAATGAGGATCTAGTAGTATTCCCAACAGAGGAAGTAGAATATGACCCACAGGAAATAGAAGCCCTGAGTGGAATGGAAAAGTCCAGGAAGAGAAACCGATTGGAGCCCCGGAGGGACCTGAGTCATATCACCTGTTGCAGGTGCAAGGAGTCAGGGCACTACCTCAATAGTTGCCCAAAAAGGAAACCTCGAGACTTGTTAGAAGTAATATGTTTTAATGGAGCAGGGCACTTTGCCAGAGAATGCCCCAAGGAGAAGGAAACTTTTGCTAGATAGTTGAGTTTGCAACAAAAGAAATGGAGTAGTGGAAGTGAGAACATTTTCTTTTATATTAAGGTGTTGAGTTGAGACATGTAATGGAAAAGCGAGAGATTGAAATCAATTGAGAGTGAATAAAGTTAGCATCGTTGGTACTGGTATGGATTTTATGAGTTGTTACTCTATGAAGAAGGATTTTGACCATTTCTGAGGATATGAGAAATATGGTCTATGGAAGATTTGTGCATTTTAAGGGTGGTAGTACCCTATAAGAACCCTTGACCCCTGGGAAAGATAAGGATACTCCACTGAGTGGATTTCAGACAAAATGAATACGCGTTTTGTCTCGATATGTGTGATACCCCAAGATTATGTGGGATGAAGTTGGAGACCGTCAGTTGTTTGGACCAAATGTGATCAAGGAGTCTGAAGAGAATGTTAAGTTGATTTGAGATAGACTAAAGGTAGCTCAGTCCAGGAAGAAGAGTTATGTAGACTAAAAAAACAAGGAGGTAGTCTATGAAATTGGAGATAGAGCATGTCTTCGTGTGCCCCCTCTGTGAGGAGTTAAAAGAATTGGAGTTAAGGGAAAGTTAGCCCCGAGATTTGTAGGACCATACCGAGTTTTGGAGCGTATGGGAGAAGTGGCCAACAAGTTGGAGTCACCCGAAGGACTGTCAGGAGTTCATGATGTGTTTTACGTTTCCCAGTTGAATAAGTGCCACGCAGAGATGACCAATAATCCCCTGTAAGGACTCTTGACCCTGGAAAGGATAATGATGTTCCACGAAGTGGAATATGGACTTCATAAGTTTTTATCTCGGTATGTGGGATATTCCATGAGGATGAAGAGATGAATTACTATTGGATATAAAGGAGGTATGATGTTGGACATATGGATCAGGGGAAATTCCATGATGAATCTGAGTAATCATGTAACGCCCCAGATTTACTTTCCATATTTGTATCCAACTCTTGCCGTCTCTGGCGCTAAGTTATATTTATTTCTCGGGTTCGGGTCTTTGTCTTCGTGTGTTGTTCTCGTTTTTCGTGCATCGCATATCATGTCTTCACGTGCATTGCATTTGCATACATGTTCATCTCATGCATTCGAGCATTTTCCCCGTTGTCCGTTTTGCATTCCGGCGCTTCGCTCTCCTCCGGTGGCCATTTCTAGCTTTGTTTCGTGTGTGGGGTTCAAACATTTCCGGATTGGACCAAGACTTGTCATGCGGCCTTGGTTTACTACCGGTAGACCGCCTGTCAAGTTTCGTATCATTTGGACTTCGTTTGATACACCAACGGTTAACCGAGGGACCGAAAAGGCCTCGTGTGTGTTGCAGCCCAACACCCCTTCTTTTTGGCCCAAAACCCACCAAACTCTGCTCCATGTTCTAGAGCGTTCGATCACGATCGCGTGGCCGAAAACCGCACCTCATTTGGACTCTCCTAGCTCCACTTATGTCTATTTATACCCCCTCCATTTCGGATCCCGTCTTCCACCTCGAAACCCTAGCCAAAAAAAAACAGATCCCGCCGCCGCCGGCCGTGTCCGCGCCAGGCCGGACAACGTCCGCCGACCGCCCCCGCCAATCCGCAGCCGCCACGTGGCCGCGCCCGCCGCCGCCGCCGCCGGCCCGGGAGAGCCCGCGAACGGCCCCCCCGAGCCCATCCACCGGCTCCTCCGCCGCCCGCGCCCAACCTCCTCTTCTTCCTCGCCGGCGCCGACCGCCTCCGCCGCACCGCCCTTCATCGCCGGCGTCGACCCCGCCGCCGTACTCCGGCCCGACGCCGCGCGCCTCCGCCGCCGCACGCCTTGGCGCCGCCCGAGCCGCCCCGGGGAGCCACCGGCCGCCCGCGGCCACCTCGCCGCCCGGCGACTCCGGCCCGGCCACTGGACCCGGCCGCCGGCCACCGCCTCCTCCCGCCGGCCGCTGTTCTTCTTCTTCCCCGACGAGCTGCTACAGTGCGCGCCGGCGAAGCCTCGGGAACCGTGCAAATCTGGATCTGGAAATATCCCGGTTGACTTTTATCTCCTAACCCTAATCTTTTATGCCTACTTTGACCTGCCGTAACTTTGCATCCGTAGCTTCGATTTGGACATATGATATATCAAAATCTTCGCCTCGACATGTAAATCATTTCATTACATTGCATCATTTGCATTTGAGGTCATCTTGTTGCCCAAAATACTGTTAGAAGGAGGCTTCGTGAGTTAAATTGCAGATCCGTTAGTTCATCTTGCACTTTTGTCATTTTTGCCATGTTTAATTCGTGCATGATATGCCTGTGCCCCTTTGGGATGAATTGTTAAGCATTTTGTCTTCTTTCCATAGGTGCCACCCATGCATTTTTATGTTGTGTGTGTTGCCTTGTGCAAGCTTGCGAAGAGAGGTACCTGAGATTGCTGATTTCAAGGACTTAGTGATTTTCACTAAGTCTGGGATATTTTAGTTCATGATGCTATATGTCCAGCTTGTTTCCTAGTGATCCGTGCCTCTTTTGAGGATAATCAGTAAGGGAGTTTTGATATTTATGTTATGCTCTATCCATCCATGTCTTTGTTTGCATATATGGAGTGCTCTAGGTTGACTCAATCGAGCTCAACTTTTGCTTTGTTGTTAATCTGGGCAGATCGTCAACTTGTTTGCGATTTTGCCGATGCTACCGTTAGTGTCCCATGCATGCTATGCCTTTGTTCTTGCCATATATAGCTTGTATTCTGTGCCTTCTTAATGGCTGTATGCTTGCCTTGCTATGACTTGCACCATGGTGAGTGCATCGAGCTCGTTTACATGCCTTCGTGAGTTAAATTTCTGCATGTCTCAGTTTTCACTAAGTCTGAAAACTGATTGTGTTCGAGCTATGTTCGTGAGCTCGGTAGAGTATTTTGTGAACCCTTTTGGCCCCAGGTCACTTTGGGTCTTTTGTTAAGCTTCTTGAGTAGCTCCATGCCATGTTCTTACTTGTCATATTCAGGTTTTCTATCATGTTGTTTTGCTGCTCCGAAGAGAGCATCGTGATCTGAAATTTCAGGCTAGTGTTAATAAGTCTGGAATCTGTTTTGCGTTTGCGTTTTTGCCATGCTTGTTTGAACCTCTTAATGGATGAATTTGCCTATTGCTCAATGCTAGTGTTTTGCTAAGCATCTTGTGTAAATCACTGCCATGTATTTTGTTTTCATGTTTGGTGGATGTAGCATGTTCATTTCGTTGCATTTAGATGCCTACTTGCTGTAAATCGCAGACCGGTGTCATATCTTAAAACGCTTGCCATTTCCAAACCGTAACTCCGATTCCAATGATCTTTATATCGTTTTCAAGCGATTTCATCCCCTCTATCCAGTGGCACCCTTGGAATTCCAAGTTGAGGCCAGGTTCATGCATTTCCTGTCATATCTTGCATTTTGCATCCCGCATCGCATCCCGCATAGCATATCATCATTTCATCATATTGCTTGGTCTTGCACGTGGTTGATTGTATCCTTGTTGCTGGTTTGTCTTGTTGGGTAGAGCCGGGAGACGAGTTCGCTACCGAGGAGCCCGTTGAGTTTGCTTGTGAGGATCCAGTCAACTTTGACAACTGTGCAGGCAAGATGATCATACCCTCGAAATCACTACTATCTTTGCTATGCTAGTTTGCTCGCTCTTTTGCTTTGCCACTGCTACGATGCCTACCACTTGCTTGTCAGCCTCCCAATTGCATGATTGAACCTCTAACCTACCATTGTCCTAGCAAACCTTTGATTGGCTATGTTACCGCTTCGCTCAGCCCCTTCTTATAGCGTTGTTAGTTGCTGGTGAAGATTGGAGCCGTTCCTTGTTGGAACATTTATTTACTTGTTGGGATATCATTATATTGCCATGTTATCTTAATGCATCTATATACTTGGTAAAGGGTGGAAGGCTCGGCCCCTCGCCTAGTGTTTTGTTCCACTCTTGCCGCCCTAGTTTCCGTCATATCGGTGTTATGTTCCCGGATTTGCGTTCCTTACGCGGTTGGGTTATAATGGGAACCCCTTGATAGTTCGCCTTGTTTAAAGCTTTTCCAGCAATGCCCAACATTGGTCTTACCGTTTCCCACCTAGCCTTTTCCTTTCCCTTGGGTTCTGCAGACTCAAGGGTCATCTTATTTTAACCCCCCCGGGCCAGTGCTCCTCTGAGTGTTGGTCCAAACTAGAGTCCTGTGCAGCGCCCCCGCGGGGAAACTCGAGGTTTGGTTTTAGTTGTATGGAGCGCTCATCTGAGTGTGCCCTGAGAAAGAGATATGTGCAGCTCCTATCGGGATTTGTCGGCACATTCGGGCGGTGTTGCTGGTCTTGTTTTAACCTGTCGAATTGTCTTGTTGTACCGGGTTACCGAGTCTGATCGGTGTGTCTCGGGTGGAGGTCTATTCCTTCGTTGACCGTGAGAGCTTGTCATGGGCTAAGTTGGGACTCCCCTGCAGGGATTGAACTTTCGAAAGCCGTGCCCGCGGTTATGGGCAGATGGGAATTTGTTAATGTCCGGTTGTAGATAACTTAAACCTTAATTAATTAAAACGAATCAACTGCGTGTGTTGCCGTGATGGCCTCTTCTCGGCGGAGTCCGGGGAGTGGACACAGTGTTGGAGTTATGCTTGCGCAGGTTATTCCTCTAGATTCTCGCTCGCGCCTTGCCTCCTCTTCTCGCTCTCTTTTGCCGATAAGTTAGCCACCACATATGCTAGCCGCTTGCTGCAGTTCCACATATACTTGCCTTGTCCTTCCTATAAGCTTAAATAGTTTTGATCGCGAGGGTGCGAGATTGCTGAGTCCCTGTGGCTCACAGATACTATAATTCCAGATGCAGGTCCAGGTGATTCCGCTCCAGGTGACGAGTACGAGCTCAAGTGGGAGTTCGACGAGGACTCTCAGTGTTATTATGTTTCCTTTCCCAATGATCAATAGTGGTGCCTAGTTGGGGTTTGATTCAGGGCCTTGTCGCATGTTGGGTTCTTTTCTATTTTGGCGCCGTAGACGGGCCATGAGTGTTTGTTTGATGGATGCTATTTATGTACTCTGATGTGATGTGGCGAGTGTAAGCCAACTATGTTACCTCCCCCTTTTATTATGTATTACATGGGATGTTGTAATGATTGCCTAACTTGCGACATTGCTTTCAATGCGGTTATGCCTCTAAGTCGTGCCTCGACACGTGGGAGCTATAGCCGCATCGAGGGCGTTACAAATCATGTCCTAGTTTGGTGCCAATAGAAGGAAGGAAGACAGTACAATTGGATGGATTTAAGAATACTAGGAAGTTGGAAGTTGGAATAATGATCAGTTGCCCAATGATAAGTTCAAGGACTACAAGTGATGAGATGGGCCATAACCCATAGGCCCCAGGACCTGACAAGAAGCAAGCACGTTCTTGCTGAAGGAAAAAAAACCCTGGAAGAGAATATGCCCTTATCGATATATGATTTTATAGGAGTAACGCAAAACCTGAGAGTTGTGAAGGAATGATAGATGTTTGTTTGGTTTGCAGAATCAATGGATCTATCCGAACCTTGGTTCGTCGACAAGAGAAATTCTGCAATGCCTGTGAGGATGACCGAGTGTTAGAATGCGAGATTCGCTAAACCGTATACAAGGTAATGATTTGGGTGCGGGATGGATTGATCACCATACCGACTTACTCTTATTGTTCGCATTGATATACGGGATGGTAAATATGAGTGACTTACCCATAGTAGAGAGACGACGATCAAAACCCTGTTTAAACCTTAGAATGGTATAAGAAATTTTTCCCTTGTACAAGGCAGCTTTTGCCAACCGTATGTTATACGGTGAGGATCAACCAGACCCATTTCCTGCAGGAGAAACCATAAATGGTTGAACACCATGAGATATCGATAGTTGTTTAGTATTGGCGCCAGACCCGTCAGCTAAGAAGACCCAGTCATGGAAGAACCTTACCAAGATGAAAGGACCAAAGAATTGTGGTAAAGGTTATGCCACTACCGGAAGAGCCCGGATGAGGAATTATCATGAAGATCTAAGAAGACCGACACTGTTAACAATATGGATGAAGTATATGAGTTTCAATGGAACCGTAACCATGCTTCTAAGGGTGGTAGCACCCCAGACCCCTGTGATGATCGATGGATTTTGAGAAGACCCCCAAACCCTAACCTTTCTTGCTAGCCTCTCCGAATCTCGAGGACGAGATTCATTTTAAGGGTGGTAGGTTTGTAACATCCCAAAATTCTAAATTTTGGAATGTTATAATAAATAGATAGATTGATTGATTGTTTGATTGTTGTGTGATTGATTGAGTGAAATTCAAAACTTTTTGAAAGTTAAATGAGAGGGAATAAAAGGACTTTCCCAAACTTTCACCTTTTTCTTTTTTGATCCCCGTGAATTCAAATTCTTTTCATCACAAAACCCTGGAGAGAAGATGACATGACTTCTTCCATTTATTTAAATGACAAGGGGTGTTGAAAATATTTGAATTTCATTTGGAAAATAGTTCCAATTCAGAAACTTTAAACAACTCAATGATTTTCAAGAGTGAAGATAAAATGACTTCTTCAAAACTTATGAAATATGAGTTGGGAGTTTCAAAGAAACTCAAATTTAAAATCCATTTCAAATAATTATTTTTCAATTTGGGTTATTTGAGTTTTATTCAAATTATTTTTCTCCAAAAACAAAATACATGGAAAATAGGGTAACATGATTCCCTACAATAGAAAATTGGAGAAAAATTTATTTGAAATCATTTTGGTATTTTTAAAATGATTTTTATTGGATTTTATTAGACCAGTAGCACTCTTTGAATTATCTGAATTTGTGAGGATTTTATTTGGCATTATAAAAATGTCCATGTTGTAGAAAATCTTTTTCTGCAAATTTTGGTATATTATATGCCTATATAAATTTTTTATTTATTTGTTTTGTTTTGTTTATTTTTCCGTTGTCTGGAAAATCTTAAAAAAAACCTCCGTCGCTGACTGGGCCGGCTCAGGGCCCAGCCGACCGTGTCGCGAGGCCATGGCCCAGCGCCCGCCGCCTTCCTCCTCCCGACGGGAGTTCATCGTGAGCACGACGCCCCGCCGACCTCGACGACCGTGCCGTCTTCGGCCTCCTCCTGCCCCCTCGCCCACGCCTCCCCTCGCCCCTCCTCATAAAAGGCGCCGCCCCGGGCCCCGCCTCTCTCTCCTCGTCGCCCCGCGCCGCATCTCGCGGGAGATCGCCGCCAACCGCCGCCACCGTCGCACCGCCCTGCGCGCTGCCGCCGCCCGCGCCGCCGTTCCGCCTCGCCTCGCCGCTGCTGCCGCCCACCGCCGCACCCTACCGCGAACGCCAGAGCCCGCCGGACTCGCCGGAGTCCACAGACTCGCCGGAGAGCTGCCGGTTTTCCGCACAAAGATCGCCGAACCGCCAAGGACCGATATAAAAACCAAACCTTAGATCAGTTATTTTTGGGTTTCTTAGTTTTTTTTAAAACGCGGTTTTTTTTCTTTTAGTCTAAATTATTTGACGAACGTTCGTTAGTTAGGGTTTGCATCGAACAGTTTTTCGTTCGTTGGTGTCCGTTAGGGAACGTTCGTTTAGTAGGCTTTTCGTTTTTTTTCTTTTTTTCTGCTAGGGACCCGTTTGTGATTAAAGTTTTATAGATTAGTCCATGTTCTTCAATCTATCACTACTTTTCACTCGTTAGTCCAAATCCAATGAAACCAACGCTCACGTCTTCGTTACGACCTCCTCTATCCGGATAAACAACTTAAACATGTTTTTGAAAGTTTTAAAATTTGAATTAGATCAGATTTGTATTCAAACTTCGTTTGATCATAACTTGAGTTTCGTAGCTCCGTTTCAGTTGATTCTTTTTGCAAATCGAAGCTCTTGACCTAAACTTTCTGATAAGGCCAAATTCACTTAATTTTGGTATTGTTAGAAATTGTTTTATGTTGCAAGAGTTATTTGCTTGGTTTTGACGTTTTCCGAATTGTTTTCTTTATTCTCTCCGATCTTTGAGTGATTGCTTATGTGTGGTTACTATTGCTTGCTTACGATAGATTGACCAGAGTGTGACGAGTAGAACTATCAAGAGTTTTGAGTGCGAATCATCTTCATCAACATTTCAGGCAAGTTCACACTTTGATCATACCCCTTTATCACCCAGTTGTTATGCATTAGTTTCAACCTCAAACATTGCATGAGTAGGATTGATAACATGTGGGTATTGGGAAGTAGTTGATGAGGTAGGAACCTATTGCCCTCTATTCAAACCTTGGGAGTTACTATTACGTTATGCTTATATTGCCATGCTATGCTCGTAGACGTGGGTTGGGCTTGAGAGTATTTCATGACAGATGTGAGATTGTTAATTAATGGTTTACTTAAGGTGGCAACTCTAACACACATCTGGGTGGATTGAGCCACTTGGGTATTCCAGCGATTACCTGTCTAGGAACCTGGGTATTCCAGGATTGCCTGTTTTTTTATGGACCGCCACCCAGGCTCAAAGGGATCATGAGATTATTCATACTAGAAACTTCCGTGTGCAGCCACAAGCTATTATGGGCTCTAGCATAGTTGGTTAAGTCGTGTGAACTCTTACAGTGGTAGACTAGCAGATGTAGGGGTTGTAGGTGGTACGGTCTACCCATCGTAAGGTGCAAACGCTTCTAAAAGACTATGTCTCGGTCATCCCTTTCTCAAACACCATGTAGTGCGAGAAATCCAATGGAGGAGATCGAGTCTTGTGGGGAAAAGTGCGCAAACCTCTGCAGAGTGTATAAACTAATCATGATTAGCCGTGTCCCCGGTTATGGACATCTTGAGTATCTAGTGCTTGGATTATCATGTGAATCTCAACATGTTACTTTAAATTAAGTTGTTGGGTTTAATGATGTTACTTAATTGGGATTGAGAATGCTGTCAACCATTCTCAATGTTCAACAACCACCATGATAGTTAAATAAAATTTATTCCTTTGCAGTAGGGAAAAATTGGCTTTTCGCAAAAACATTATAACCATAGAGCTTTTCCACCAGCCAATATGCATGTAGTGATAGCCATTGTTCATCATTTCTCTCTATGGTGTGAATTTGCCAGTACATTCAATGTACTGACAATTTGTGGCTGCAACGTCTCATGTTGCAGGTTTATCTTACGACGAGTAAGTGATACGTCAGGGTTACGATTTCTACACTCAACTTTGCCGTTGGTGTTGATGGGAATCCACAACCTTGTTACTTCCGCTATTCTGGATTGAGGTAATAGTATTTACGTTACTTTATACATGTGATTTACCTCTGTTATAAATCCTCGAGTACTATGTGTGTCAGCATACTGATCCAGGGATGACACTTAAGCACAGAGACTTGATCCATTCGGGTCGGGTTGCTACAACGCTCCTCATGGCGCACGAGCTCCTGCGCTACCGCCCGGTCGACGACCTCTACGAGGATTAGCTCGACCGCATCACCGAGCTCGTCCGCGCCGCAGGGGGCTCCCCTGCGCTGTCCCTCTCTCCGCCTCACCCTCCGCCAGCTACGGGCGACGTAGCTCACGGAGCGCCTCCACCACCTCAGCCCCAAGACGGTGCCCTGGCGCCAAGACGCACGGCTCCGCTCCGCAACCCGCCGCGTCCCGCGCCCGCGCATGAAGAAAGAAGCTGTCAAGAAGTCCCTCGATCGCAAGAAAACGCTCCGCCACTCCTCGCACCACCGTGCCGGGACCGACTGCTGTGGTAAGACCGCGCACCACCTATAGCGGCAGGGCGCGGACCCCATCAAGACCAAGCTCCACGCCCAAGGCGAGTCCCGGTGACCACAGCTGGCTGCCGCGCCTTCACCCCCAAGTTGCGTAGCGTCGCCTGGCCGGGCAAGTTCAAGCCGAATCCGCCTCCTCGCTATGACGGCACCCCCGACCCCGAGGAGTTCCTGCAGCTCTACGAGCTGAGCATCAAAGCGGCCGATGGCGACGAGAAAGTCATGGCGAATTGGTTTCCCATGGCTCTCAAGGAGGGCGCCCGCTCATGGCTCCTGAACCTGCCTCCAGGCTCAATTTCCTCCTGGGACGAAATGCGCACCTGCTTCATCGCCAACTTCCAGGGCACTCGTGACCGCCCCTCGGTCGCGGGTGACCTGCGCCGCATCAAGCAACAACCAGGAGAGACCCTGCAAAAGTACATTCAGCGCTTCAACAGCGCACGGATCAAGATCCCCAAGGTGACCGATGAGGCTATCACCTCAGCATTCTCCGACGGCGTCCGTGACGTCAAGATGAAGGAGGAGCTCGCCATCCATGAAGACTGTGCACGACCCTGGAGCTGTTCAACATCGTGACCAAGTGTGCTACAGCTGAGGAGGGGTGCCTCTCCCTCCTCGAGCTCCCTGCTGCGGACCCAGAGGAGAAGAAGACCAAGGCCAAGGACGTGAAGCGCAAGGGAGCAGCCGTGCTCGTAGCGGAACCAGACACCAAGTGTGGCAGAGACCAACCAGAGTCATCCAAGGGCAGCCATCTGTTCTGCGCCTTCCACAACCTGAACACCCACAACACCAGCGACTGTCAAGAGCTCAGAGCCATTCGCGAAGGACACTTCGGTCGGCACCCCGAGCGCGGCGACCGGGGCTACGGCCGAGGAGGAGGACGTGGTGGAGGACGCTGGGATGACCGTGGCCCACGCCAGGAGTGGCGCGCCCGGCCTCGTGAGGACCGCTGGCAGGATCAGCCTCGCGAGGGCGCCTGGAGGGATCAACCTCGTGAGGATCGTCCTCAAGGTAACGCTGGACTCCCTCCGCTGCCGCCACCGCCAAGAAGGAATGATGAACACCATCAGGACGAGGGGGTTGGGGGCTTCCAGGAACCGCGTGCTATCGCATGCATCTTGGGCGGAGCCCAGGCCCCAGCCTCGCAGCGTATCTTCAAGCAATTTGCTCGTGAAGTGAATGCAGTCCTCGCCAAGCTTGAAGCCACACGCCCGCTCAGATGGTCACAGTGCCCCATCACGTTCAATTCGGCAGATCAGCTCAAGTGCGCAGCTACCGCTGGCGCCCTCCCAATGCTTTGCTCCCCAGTCATCAGCAATGTGCAAGTTACCAAGACCCTCATCGACGGAGGCGCAGGGCTCAACGTCCTGTCCGTCGACACGTTCGACAGCCTCCAAGTATGACTAGCTTCAGCCCACCAAGCCTTTCTCAGGAGTGACCGACGGTTCCACCACACCGATAGGGCAGGTCCGCCTCCCTGTCACCTTCGGGGAACGTAAGAACTACCGCACCGAGTTCATCGACTTCGATGTCGCGCACATCCGTCCGCCGTACAATGCCATCCTCGGGTATCCAGCCCTGGCCAAATTCATGGCGGTGACCCATCACGGCTACAATGTCCTCAAGATGTCGGGAAGCGGCGGGATCATCATGGTCCCATGTGAAGAAAGAAATGCGGTGTGCTCCCTCGAGCATGCCTTCCAAGCTGCAGCAATCGACGACCCCAACAGCAAGGGCGAGGGCCCTCTTGAGGCCATCCCCAAGAAGAAGAAGAAGTTGCGACGTGTGGGACCTCAGGAGGGTGGTGTCACAGCCGGATCCTCGTCAGGATCAGCGCCCGCTCCAGGGGCGCCTCCCTCCATCGCATAGGAAGGCGCGTATGGTGCCCTTCTCGAGAAGGGCTCGGGGGCTTTCTTCTGGAAGGCCTCAGACCTTGCCCACATCACGAGGGAGGCGCTTGGGCACCACTGGGAGGCGTGCTTCGTGGCATGTTTCCCTCAGGAGGGCACAGGCAAGGATTGCCCACCATTCAGGAGTTCATCAACAAGACCACCTAGGAATTGCAAAACGCAAGGGCCATGCGTGGTGACCGTCGCTCACAAGACATAGCTTCCCATCCAGGTGAGGATGCCGGGCAGCGTGTCTGTATCGATGTTCCAGGGCTCAACAGGGCCGCTTCTCAGGAGCTTTTCTGGCCTTCGCGCGTGGGATGCTGCGAGGGCCCACTGCATAGCTACGTTCGCATGCCCTTTGTCTTGCCGAGTGTATCGTCCGCCTACCAGCGCAACTTGCTGTGCATCCTAGCGGCTCAGGAGGCCAGGCACCACGCCGTCCTGATGGAGGTGGAGACGGTCCTCAAGGAACCACCTGAGCCCCCAGAGCCTCCCAAGGCTCAGAGCTCCGGAGGCTCGTGAGGAGCAACCCCTCGCCGTGCACCTTCAGCTGCCCCAACTCTCCTTTGTCAACATGACCAGGTGACATCTTTCCAAGTTCATTTAGCTGGGAGCGCCCCTCGGGCTGAATCACTCCCAGGCCACGTGGGTCTGTCCCTATGGCATGTATCCCTTTTTATGTCTTTAGCTTACCTTGTTGGGAGCGCCCCTCGGGCTGCATCATCCCCAAGCCGCTCGGACCTGACCCAGCGGCACGTATCTCCCATGCATTTATTTAAGCCTGCTACTCTCATGTCTGATCTACCTATGATTACTACCTGCTCAATCGTCGCCTCCCACGGGGCCTCCTCACGCCAGCACGGCACTGGTGGATGGGTCCGTCCCTACCACGTCGATAAAACTGAGCGGTCGAGCTCTGGCTCGCGACACACCCCACGCACATCACCTCACCAGGCCCTCAGTGCCTTCACCCCCTCGTGGAGCAACCAGCGGCAAGCTGGCAACCATAACGGTAGATCATGTTCTTCCTTGTGCTGGCTCGCAGGAATCTCACGAGGATAGCACCAGGCGGCACCACGAGCTCCCACCTCTACTCAGGAGCTCTTACTGGCTCTCCAGCCCTCACCCCTGGCCTTGACCACGGCACGTGACCTGGCATACTAGCGGCGGCTGAGCTCGCTTGAGGGCCGGGACTTGAGGACGTAGAGCACAAATGAGAGCAAAGGAAGGGGGAGGCTCGTATGGGCCTGACCTAGCTATGCTGCGGATGTTCGCGCACCGGTCTGGCGCATCATGAAGAATCGACCCCGGACCGCCAAGATAAGTCATGAGCTCAGATCAACCAATCGTTGGGACCTAGGGGACACGCTCGCCGCAGACCTGTTGCGGCAACGTCGCCTCCCTTTCTTATCTTACCACGGCTACTTGAGCGCTAAAGGGGACCCCCTAAGCATCGTGCCTCAGGGGCTCTTACTGGACCTCGGGCCGCTCACCTCCTGGCCTTGACCACGGCACGCGACCTGGCATACCAGCGACGGCTGAAGCTTGCCTGGGGACCAGAACTTGTCAGCGTAGAGCAACAAGCTGTCGCGAGATTGGAAAGGGAAGACCGAGCCTAAGCAGGACTTGCGCTCACAAGGCTTCCATAATTAGGATAATATCAGCGAAAGACATTGCAAACTCTTTACACGCCCCCACGGGGTACTTCTTGATTCCTCGCAGGGAACAAAAGATGAGAACTTAGGAGAATCCTGTCTACACACCCCCACGGCCAACGCCATCATCAACAGTGGGCCGCGGGAGGCCGGCGCCAACCCCATCCAGATCAGCGCCGGCGGCGGCCGGACGTTGCGGCCCTGCTCCGAGCGCGGCGAGAGCTCGGGGGAACGTAGCTATCGTCGCTCGTCTCCGAAGTCTCACAAAGCTCGGGAGAACCACTGGACTCCCAAGAGTCGTTGCTGCTAGAGCAGCCGCGAGCGGTGCGCGCCTCATCTGGGTGCTCCCCTTCGGGGCAACACTCCAAGCGGCGACCCTCCGCGTCGAATACCTTGAAGAGCAGCGTGGAGGCACCATCATACTCGAAGTGGATCGCGAAGGCACCCTCCGTGCGGCAAACCCACGCGACCTCGCCCTTGCCGTGGGTCATGAAGATCTTCCGGTGGAGACCGCTTCAACCTCTGCTTCGGTCGCCGGGGCGTCGCAGTCGGCATGCTGCAACCAGAGTTCAAGAGGCCCCCTTGGCGGCATCACGTTGGAGAAGAAGTGCGGGAAGCGGATCCAAGAGCTTGGGGGCATCGCCACCCATAGCACGAGCTCACGTGAGGAGTCCACAGCATGGACTCCAGGAGCGACGGCGCTCGTCGTCACGGCGCGTCGACCTTGGCCGCGATGCACGCGCCGACGCTCGTTGCTCCTTCCTCCCGAGCCCCCGGCTTGGGCGAACAAGGGCAGAAGATACCCACGAGGAGGCCGCTCGCACCAAGGCCTCGCCACCACCTGCATCTCCGCGGCGTCGCGGCGGTGGACCGACCTCTTCTTCGGCAGAATCAGCGCCGGCACGTCGAGGGGAACCTTTCCCTTCTCCTTAGCCGAAAACCTACGGATCGGCGCCATTGAAGTTGCTGCTAGCAGTGGAGCAGAGGAAGAAGAAGCAGGCGTAATGGGAAGAAGAAGTGGGGGACAGGGGCTCCGCCCCCTTCCCCATTTATAGTAGGAGAAGGCCAACCATCGCCCCCCATGATCACAGGTAATGATGGTTTTCCTTGCATGTCGTAGGGACTTGTCGAGTCGGGCAGTTGCTGAGGCAGCATGGGGAAGCGGAGATGCCCACATCCAATCAACCGCCACAAGCCAGCCGAGGTTGCAGGCTTTTGGGGCCCGCGGCGCTCCGCTCTTGACCCTTTGGCTTCGCCTCGAAGCCAAGCATGAGCGCGCCTTGGGCCCGGGGGCTACTGTCAGCGTTTTGGGAACCGGGGTCCCCAGACTTTCCTGCCTACGACCGATGGCGTGGCTGAGCTAGCAGGCCCGTATGGCCCATCTTCATCGATGGGGCATTCAAGACCATCGCGAGGGGCCAAGCCTCGCGAGGCGGATGATGCAAGACCTCCTCAGGAGCGGCCTCGCTAGGCAGGCTCACGAGGGGCGGAGAGATCAAGGCAAGGCAAACCTCGCAAGGTCCTCGTGATGTGAGCCATGATGATCGAGACCAGGCGGGCGCCAGCGCGCGCAGTGTCCTTGCTTCCTCTTTGGTGCTAAGGGGCAAGCGTAGGCGCGGAGTACGGAGGCATCAAGCAAAGGTTTCCATATTAGTGCAACGAGACCAAGACCAGAAGGAAGGCAAGACGGAGGTCACCATGGAGCCCAGGGCGGCGTCACCACCAGAGCCTTTGGCAGGCGAAGACCTCTTTTGTCAGGATAAGCTATACTAGTTGTCCCCTTTAAATTTGGCAGTTGTTGGCTCCCTTCCCGCTCAATATTTGGGGAGAGGACTAGGGCCTATATAAGTAGAACTAGACACCATAGTAGAACGATGGGAAGACGATCGAATCGTGATCAGATCAAGAGGCATCCCACCCACACAAGTTCACCAAGCACAAGAACACCTCAATCTCAGGAGGTTGTTCTTCCCCTTGTACTGTTCATCATCAGCCCAAGAGGCAATCCACCACCACCACACTGGAGTAGGGTATTACACCACAATGGTGGCCCAAACTAGTATAAATCTTGTGTCTTTCTGTGTTGTGAGTTCGTTGAGTTCGTCCGCAAGATCTTAGAGAGCTAGGGAGTGGATCGATAGGAAGAAAACCTTCGCGCGCACCCCATTGTTCGAACCTTGAGGGTTTTGCCGGAACCCGTGATCCGGCACTAGCCACCACCATAGGAAGGGACGGATCATTCAGATCATCCTCAACCACACAAGCTCACCGAGCTCAAGGACACCTCTCCTCAGGAGGTAGTTCTTCCCTTGTACTTGTTCATCCTCAGCCTACAAGGCAATCCACCACACTACACTGGTGTAGGGTATTACACCACATTAGTGGCCCGAACCAGTATAAACTCTTGTGTCCCTTGTTCTTCAAGTTCGACGAGCTGAGCTTTGAGATCATGGTGAGTGAGTGAGCTAGGGAGAGGGAGAGATCTTCGTGCGCACCCCAGGGTTCGAATCTTGAGGGTTTTGCCGGAACCTGAAATCTGACAGTGATCCATTTGATGTAATATTCTGGTGTGTTTGTTGGGATATGATGAATTGCCACTTTATCATCATATTTATTCATGAATTCTCTTGAGATCTATTTGATTATTTTGTTGCATAATTCTTATTCATATGCTATATGATCATTCTCTGTTTGTTTATCCAAGTTTGGGGGTTTCATCTTCAGAGGGAGTTGTGCTTAATAGTTGGTTCAACCGTGCAAGTAACCTCCTGCATTGATAGAAAGTGGACAAGGATTGTATTTGTGTTGTTACCACTAGGATAAAAAGATGGTTGCATAGTTATCCTTTGAATGCATGGTGAAGACAATATATCATCTACTTCATGTCACCATACTCATTGAAATACTCTATTTTTAACTTAATACTTTAAGATGCATGCTGGATAGCGGTCTTGGGTGAAATATTTGATATAGATGCAATTGGATAGTGGTCTGTAGAATTACAGACATGATGCTCATATGTTAGTTGATGAGTTCAAATATTGTGATGTTTTTGCCCTCTATTTTGTACTCCCTCCGTCCCGAATTACTTGTCTTAGATTTTTCCCGAATTACTTGTCACGAATTACGGATGTATCTAGACACGTTTTAGTGATAGAACATCTGTATCTAGACAATTCTAAGCCAAATAATTTTGGACGGAGGTAATATCTACAAGGTAGGCCTTGTTGGGTTTTATCACGTGCACACACTTTTTTTGTCTGTTTTTTCCAGGATGTTGTTATCAGACACATTTGAAGCTTTAAAGAAAGAACGCCAAGAAAGGGTGATGAAATCACATCAATCAATGTGATAAATGATTACCATAAAAGATTTGAAGTATTTGGGAAAAGTTGGGGGTTGCGCAGAGCAACCAGGGAGTTCGATGGCCTTTGGTACGAGCGCAAGCGCTCATACCATTGATCGCACGTATGTCATCACTGCATGCTAGTTGACTTCTTCCATTCCATGCAATCGAATCTGAGTCGGATGCACAAAAACTCCAGACACAGAACCCTATCCTACGGAAGGCATCCGGGGGTGGCAAGGAGGAGATAGCCATCACCACAATTTTGTGCAAGGGGACGTCGACATCAATCATCTTCACGGCCATCCATCTCCATCTCGTTGTAATACCAAGCCCCTCATGGATCACTACGTGTATTACCCATTTGTTTCATTCATGTTTACCACCGCTCATATGATGTTTGTCATCTCCATGTGCAAGTAGACCCCCAAGTTCTCGGGGACATGGATGAACCTTGATATGTATAGGAGCTGAAACACTAATAAGGATATGGGATTTTTTGTCGAATGTTTGGTTTAATAGCCTTCATGAATGTCGTGAAGGGGCCACTCAGCATTTCTTCCACAAGGCCACAAAGCATATTACTATCATTGTAAAGGTTAAGATGTTGACGTAACGCAAGGTGATAGTAAAAGCCTCAATTTCATGCCTTTGCAACTAATAGTTGAATAACGGAGAACCCTTACAGAGGTCGCGTCCATGGGAAAACCCTTAATACCGCAGTGAGAACCAAAGTGGGGAAACTACAGTAGTAGTGTTGGGGAACGTAGCGTGCAATTTCAAAAAAAATCCTATGATCACGCAAGATCTATCTAGGAGATTCATAGTAGCGAGAGGCGGAGAGTGTGTCCATGTACCCTCGCAGACCGAAAGCGGAAGCTTTAGTTTAATGCGGTTGATGTAGTCGAACGTCTTCTCGATTCAACCGATCAAGCACCGAATGTACAGAACCTTCGAGTTCTGCACACGTTCAGCTCGACAACGTCCCTTGAACTCTTGATTTAGCAAAGTGTCAAGGGAGAGTTTCGTCAGCGCGACAACGTGGTGACAGTGATGGTGAAGTGATCCGCGCAGGGCTTCGCCTAAGCACTGCGACAATATTATCGGAGGAGCAAACAGTGGAGGGGGGCGCTGCACATGGCTGGGAACAATTGATGTGTGTTGGAGGCGCCCCCCGCCCCCTTATATAAAGGATGGAGAGGGGAGGAGGCCAACCTAGCCCCAAGTGGGAGGAGTCCCACTTGGGCTCCTAGTTCAATTCGGGCCCCCTTCCTTTTATCGGAGGGGGGGTGGTAGGGGAGGGAGAAGGAGAATGAAAGGGGGCGCCGCCCCCTCCCCTAGTCCAATTTGGACTCCTCCCTTGGGGGGCGCCACCCTTGTGGGATGGCTTGCCTCCCCCTATGGCCCATGTGGCCCATATCTTTCCCACCGGGGGTTTCTGGTAACCCCCCGGTACTCCGATACGTACCCGATACATATTGAAACACTTCCGGTGTCCAAATAATATCGTCCAATATATCAATCTTTACCTCTCGACCATTTCGAGACTCCTCGTCATGTCCGTGATCTCATCCGGGATTCCAAACAATCTTCGGTCACCAAAACACATTAACTGATAATACAAATCGTCATCTAACATTGTCGGTGAGAACGACACCTATGGGATCATAGGGAATCCCTTCTACGATTGGCAAGCGCAGGGCTGTGGAAAGAGCGGGTTTAGAAGATCAACACGGGGGAATTTATCTAGGTTCGGGATGCAGGTGATGCGTAATACCCTACTCCTGTTGGTTTATGTTTATCTAGTGTTCTTGGACTAGCTACAAAGCATGCAGGGTCTAAAAAGTCCAATCCTTCTCCGGTATGCCTCAGGCCTCCTTTTATAGCCAAAGGGGTCGCCACAGTGGCACACAGGAGGTGGA
Source organism: Triticum urartu (assembly GCF_003073215.2). Classification (NCBI taxonomy): domain Eukaryota; kingdom Viridiplantae; phylum Streptophyta; class Magnoliopsida; order Poales; family Poaceae; genus Triticum; species Triticum urartu. The sequence continues at coordinate 153,954,551 of NC_053025.1, forward strand.
AAGTTGTACTGTATACAAGTCTATCGCCTGGTACCGTAGGACAAACGCATTTAATGCGTTGCCGACGTGCCCCTCACTTTATCGGGGACGACAAGGAAGCTCATCTCGTCCGTTGCCGCCTCGTCTCGCACTGTCGCGCATCCAAGCTGACTAGGCATGCAGCGCCATGCTGGCTGGCTGGCTGCTGAGTTGGTGTGGTGGCGGAGTCTTCACGAAGATCTGCATGCCACCACGCAGGTGTTCACTGAGTTGGTCTGGAAGCTGCACGTCGCCACGCAGGTGCCTGCCTCGCTGGCGGGTTGACTGTTGTGTTGGAACGGCAGTGGAGCCTTGGCAGGTGGGGGCCTGGCTGCGGCCCCACAGATGTCCTCGGCAAGGGTCTTGCCGGGGGGCCGACAAGGGCCTTTCCGGGTTCTCACTGGTGTCCCTAGCAAGGGTCTTGCCGGGGGGTTTCCGTCTTCTGGTTCTTATCTAGTCTTGTATGTTCTTGGTATTTACAAAGATCTGCATGCCACCACGCGGGCACCTCCCGAGCCTTGGTTCCAATGTTGTCGACGGTGTCGGAACTCTTAGGCTCAAGGGTGGCGGCTCTGCTCTTGCCGGGGAAACATAAGCTCCCCCGACAAGGCTCTTGCCGGGGAAAGCCCACCTTGTCCCTCTGCTTCTTGCGCCTTCGGCTTGGCACTGCTCTGGTAGTCTCGTGTCTTCGCTTCCTCTACCCTGCCAAGCGTGGCCACAGGCATGTGGGAGTGACTGCCCGCGCACAAGTAAAGGGGTACAAAAAGGACTCCTACTTTTTTACATCGACAGGAGCCCCCGGGCCTGGGCCACATATAAGCGCGAAGCGTTATTGGGCCAGGCCCACAACGGTGTGTGGGTACGCATGGCAGAGTTTTACCACAGTAACTACCTTGCCAGTTGCGCTTCCCCACGACCCACGTTGAATGCATGACATGGGGGTCGGGCGTGGGGCGGTTGCAGCACGCTTGCGTCACATCTTGGCGGATAGTAAAGAGGCGGCTCGCATTTTCCCCATAAAAAGAGGAAAACACAGGGGCGTGGCTCATTTACTAAGTGGACTCAGGTCCTGGCCTTCAAGGCGCCCGCGCCCCATGATCACGGGGGGGGGGGGGGGAAATAGTCGCTTCAGTTGCCTTCTTGATTCTGGCCTGCTCTCCATGTGTCCTCCATGCCTCAAGGAGGGTAGGCGGCGGACGCGGAGGGCACAGGCCTTAATGGCGGGGCAAGAAACCGGGTCATCGCAGATTGGAGCAGCGGGTCGGTCCCGATTCCCTGCGCCCCTGGCGGCCGGATTGGTTAAGTGGGGCGGTCGAGCCCCGGCCCCGCCCCTTTATAAGAAGGGGAGGGGGATGGCATCCTTCAATCCTTCAACATTCATCTCCTTCCATCTTGACTCCTTCCTCCCCTTCGTTATGGCAGGAGGGCGTGCCGGCACTCTGATGGCAGCAACGAGGGTCTCTGCTCGACAGCGTGCCCCTCCTCCCCAAGAGCTCGTGGTGGCGGAGCCGGCCGCGGGAGGAAGAGGGAGGGGGCGAGGCCAGGGCCATCGTGGTGCTCGAGGGAGAGGAGGACGGGGCAGCGCACCGGCCGTGCCTCCGCCAGTGGCTCCTCCCCCAATGGAGGGCCATGTCGGAGACCAGCCCCATGAATTCTTCATTAGGCTCCACAAGCTAGTGCACGGTTGCCTCTGTCTCCCCACTCCGTTCACTCGGGAGATGGAACTCGACCCGCCACAAGCCTTGAGGCTGCATATGAGGGGCTGCGGGAATGGCAGCATGCGGGTCAATGTCGACTTCCCCGGCCCTCATGTCACGTACCTCCGCCGCAGGTGGAAAACCTTGGCCCATGACCATAGCTATCGGAGGGGCTCGTCCTCCACTTCAAATTGATGGAGAACGACCTGCTCTCTGTCTAGGTTTTTGGGCACTTGGGAACTTGCCTAAGGTGTTGCGTGGAGAGCTCCACTGACGACGAAACCTCCTCCTCGAGCGGGAGTGACAAGGAGGACAGCGACGACAAGGGCGTCAAGCGGGAGGATGCCGAATCCGACTCCGACTGACCACGCTGCCCTCCTCCCTCGGCCACGCTCCCTGCCAAGGGTCTTCCTCGTCAAGCTCTCCATCGGCGCGTTCCCCGCCACTTCCTTTTTGCCTTCACCTGCCGCACCTGGGAGGAAAGGGGCAAGAACGGAGATCACGGGGCATATATCTTTCTTTTAAATTGTAGGCACTTGCCAAATCTTAATTTCTAGATAATGTAATCTCTCGAGTCCATGCTTGTGTCCTGTAACCTCTGTTCTTGCATCAGCATGTTAATGAAAAAGTATAGCCTTGCCGGGAACCCGTGCACGCGTTATGCTCGTGCAGAGGCGAAACGCCTCCTTAATGTAAGTAAACGATTCCTCCCGGCAAGCTGCCTTGCCGGCGCCCTTTGCGCCTGGCGGAGAATCATATCTGCCGGGTTACAGACAAAGGGTCAAGTCCCCCATCCACCTCCTTTTAGCAAGGGCTACTACGACCACTCCGACCAAAGCAGCGTTCGGGCCGGAAATGGGAGCACCTGAGTTTTTAAAGAAGAGTGGTGAGGTTTTCAAATGCACAAGTCATAGGTTACGAACACGAATGGGCAAGAGGTAAACTTTATCTGTTTGGTTTGCCGGGGATCGCCGTGCCGGGCGGTCTTCTCGACTTCTTGCCGGAGCTGGGTCCTTGGCAGGATCGCACGCCCTTGCCGTGGTTGGAAAGAAGAGAGGGCAAGAGCATGGAACCCCGGTGGTCCACTAACATTTATTGGAATAAAAAAGCAGTACAGTACCCTGAACAAGCATGCATATATGTATACACAAAACATGGGAATCGACAGGAAACTATACATACTAAGGGATTCCTTTCCCTGACTGCGCACAAGGTCTGCGCCTGGCTTTGTACATAGGGTTACATGCCTTGCTGGCAAGGCTAGTACAAAATGGGGGTTGCTGGGGCTCCCGGCAACTGCGCCTTCGGGGTAAAACTTGCGAAGATGTTCGATATTCCAGGAATTGCTCACCGGAATGCCATCTTCGGTCTCTAGGCGGACTGCGCCGGGCTTGGTGACTCGTATTACCCGATAAGGGCCTTCCCACTTCAGCGTCAACTTGTTTGAATTCTTGGCAGATTAAATCCGCCGAAGAACAAGGTCGCCTTCCTCAAGGCTTCGGGCATGAACCTTGTGGCTATGATAGTGGCGCAAGGCCTGCTGGCAGCGAGCAGCTCGCACTTCAGCCCAAAGACGATCTTCCTCAAGGAGCATCGCATCCTCTTGGCGCAACTGCTCTTGCTCAAGCTCATCATAAGCGAGCACTGAGGTGACCCGTATATGAGTTCCATGGGGAGAAATGCTTCTGCCCCGTAAACCAGGGCAAAGGGTGTCTGGCCAATAGCTCAATTTGGTGTCATTCTGATCAACCAAAGAACTGTTGGCAACTCATCAACCCAGCACCCTCCACACTTGTATAGCTTGCCAAAAGTCCTAGTCTTGAGGCCTCACAGCACTTCTGCATTCGCTCTCTCGGCCTGGCCGTTACTTGTGGGATGAGCAACAGAAGCAAAACAAACCTTGTTGCCGAGGTCTTGGATGTACTGCATGAAGATGCGGATCGTGAACTGTGTGTTTTTGTCGGTGATGACTCTGTTGGGCACACCAAAACGGTGGACTAGCCCCTTGAATAACTTGACGACTGATTGTGATGTCACCTTTCTCAGTGGTTCCACTTCCGGCCACTTTGTGAACTTGTCGATCGCGACGCACAAGTACTCAAAGCCCCTGACAGCGCGGGGAAAGGGGCCCAGTATGTCGAGCCCCAGACCGAAAATGGCGAGGAAAGAGGGATTGTCTGAAGGGCTTGGGCTGGTTGATGAAGCTTCTTTGAATGGAATAGTCATGCTTCACACTTGGTTACTAGGGAAGTTGCATCTTGGAGGGCGGTGGGCCAGAAGAAGCAATGCCGGAATGCTTTGCCAGCAAGGTCTCTCGACCCTATGTGGGAGCCACACATGCCTCCATGTATCTCCGCCAACAGCCTCAATCCATCTTCCTGAGGAACACACTTCAACTTCATGTCGTTCAGTCTCCTTCTGTATAGGGCATCATCCACAAACTGGTACATACTGGACCGACGGGCTACTTCCTCTGCTTCTGCTTGTTCCTCAGGAAGCTCCCCTGTTTGTAGGAAACAGACGGTGTGATGTGCCCATGCCGGATCTAAGGCTCGACGGCAAGGACTAAAGGCACATCTTCGGCCGCAAGGGCAGCTGCCTCTACGGTCAGAGCTTGAGGCTCCGCCGAGGGTTGCTGCTCTCCGGCAAGCTTGGGGCACCCGGCAACGTCCTTGCCGGCGGCTCCTAGGAGCTCAGCGGGAAAGTACTTGCCAGGGCCTGCCTTCCTTCGCTTGTTCTATCCTGCTGATGGATCGACAGACGGTTGAGTTAATTGAAGCACAAAGGTGCCTGGTTCCACACACAACTTCAGGGCAGCGCACTTCGACAGGTTGTCAGCAATGCCGTTCTCCACTCGGGGAACATGCTCTGCTTGCAATCCATCAAAATGCTCTTCTAACTTCCTCACTTCATCCATGTAGGCCTCCATCAACGGGCTCTGGTAATCCTTGTTGACTTGCTTAACGACGAGCTGTGAATCACCTCTGATGATGAGCTTCTCGATTTCGAGGTCTGCCACGATCCTGAGACTGGCAAGCAATCCCTCGTACTCCGCCGTGTTGTTCGTTGATTTTTACCTGGGAAAGTGCGTCTGGACTACGTACTTGAGGTGCTCTCCGGTGGGCACGACGAGTAGCACGCCGTCACCAGCACCTTGTAGTGAGAAAGCACCATCAAAGTACATAACCCAATCGCGGCAGGCCTCCTTGTCGGGAAGGGTGGTTTCTTGAACCTCTTCATCGGGTGTTGCGGTCCATGCCGCTATGAATTCTGCCAAGGCTTGGCTCTTGATCATTGAAGTACTTTCAAACTTGAGGCCAAAGCTCGAAAACTCCAATGCCCACTGCACAATCCTCCCTATCACATCTGGGTTGTGCAAAATCCGTTGCAAGGGGAGGCGGGTGACAACGGTGATCTCATGCGCTTGGAAATAGTGACGCGGCTTTCTCGAGGCCATAAGGAGGCCAAAAGGTAACTTTTGCATACCAGAATATCTTAATCTAGCCCCCTGTAAGAGGGAACTAACCAAATAAGCCGGGTGCTGCACCACCTTCTTCTTCTGTCCCACTTCGCCCATCCGCTCAGACTCTGTCTTGCCGGAACCGGGCCTTGCCGGGGAGGGCTCCGGCCCATCATTCGACGGCTCTGCTTCTACTGCTGCTTCTTCCCCAAGTTCCCTTTGTGCCACCAGTGCAACACTGACCACTTGATTCGTTGCTGCTAAGTACAACAGGAATAGTTCTTGTGGTTTAGGAGCGACTAGTATTGGCGTGGAGGAGAGGTACCTCTTCAAATCTTGCAGCGCAGCCTCTGCCTCCGGAGTCCACTTTACTGGACCCGCCTTTTCAAAACTTTGAAAAAGGGGAGGGCGCGCTCAGCAGATTTGGAGCTGAACCTACTCAGTGCAGCAATGCAACCGGTGAGCCTACAGACGTCTTTAACCCGTTTTGGCGCCTCAATCTGCTCAATTGCTTTGATCTTGTCGGGATATGCTTCGATCCCATGTCGAGACACAAAGAACCCAAGGAGTTTGCCTGATGGGACACCGAACACACACTTCTCTGGGTTGAGTTTGAGGTTTATCTTGCGCAGATTTGCAAATGTTTCTTCTAAATCTTGCACGAGTGTGGCCCTATCCTTGGTTTTGACCACTATGTCGTCCATATAAGCTTCCATATTTCTATGTAGCTGGGGCTCAAAACCAATCCGGACCACTCAGGCAAACATTGACCCAACGCTCTTCAACCCAAAAGGCATTCGTACAAAACAGTACGTACCACATGGGGTGATGAACACGGTTTTTTCTTTGTCTTCCTTCATCATGAAGATCTGGTGGTATCCTGAATAAGCGTCGAGGAAAGATAGCAGGTCACACCCGGCAGTGGAGTCCACAATCTGGTCGATGCGTGGTAGAGGAAAAGGATCCTTTGGACAGGCTTTTATGACATCTGTGTAGTCAATACACAGCCTCCATTTCCCATTTGCTTATGCACCACCACAGGATTGGCCAACCACGTAGGGTGGAGCACTCCTCTAACCAGGCCTGCCGCCTCCAACTTCCTTATCTCCTCGATGATGAACTCTTGTCGCTCCAAAGCTTGCTTCTTGACCTTCTGCTTGACGGGCCGCGCATGAGGACAAACAGCAAGATGGTGCTCAATCACCTCCCTGGGAACGTCGGGGATGTTGGATGCTTGCCATGCAAACACATCGACATTCGCCCACAGGAAGGCGACGAGCGCGCTTTCCTATTTGCTGTCGAGGGTGGAGCTTATAGTGAAAGCCCCGCCCGTGCCGTCCTCCTTGTTGGACACCTTCTTGGTTTCTGGTGGCGCAGCCTTGGACTTCTTGCTCTTGCTGGTGGAGCTCTCTGGCACGTCCTCAATGGGAGCGCTGCACTCAGAAGAGGCGTGCTTGCCGGAGTGGGTGCAAGAGGTATTGCCGGAAGGGGTCTTGCCGGCCTTCTTCCTTCCCGGGGTTTCAGCGGCAGGAGCAAGTGCCTTGGCGGCAGTTGCTGCAACTGCCTCTTGGTAGAGTTGGTCGGCGCAGATGAGCGTGTCTTTCTTGTCAGAGGGGACGGTGATGATGGTCAGCGGCCCTGGCATATTCATCGTGTTGTAGGCGTAGTGTGACGCCGCCATGAACTTGGCCAGTGTTGGGCAGCCAAGGATCCCATTGTACGGCAAGGGGATCTCGGTGACATAAAAACAATCTTCTCCATCCTATAGTTCAGCTCGCCCCCAAACGTAACAGGTAGCGTGATCTTACCTTTTGGTTGACTCCTTCCCGGGTTGACCCCTTGAAACATACCCATCTCCTCGAGATCTCCATCAGGAATCTGCAGCTTCTTGATCACAGCGGGCGAGATCAAATTCAGACCGGCCCCATCGTCAACCAGCACTTTTGTCACCTTGAGGTTGCGTATTGTTGGTGAAACCAACAACGACAAACACCCGAACGCAGTTGTGTGATCAGGGTGATCCTCAGTGTCAAAAATGATGGGCGTGTGGGACCACTTCAGTGGCTTCTGGGCATCGAACGATGGCTCTGCCGCAGTGACCTCACGCGCCCACTACTTCAGTTGGAGGTGAGAGGTGTGCAGTGAGGCGCCACCATCGACGCACATGGCCTATGTAGTTTTCTGGAATTCGTGCTCACCGGACTCATCGTCCTCATCATGATCATCATCTTCTTCCTTCTTGCCGCGGCCCCGAGTGGGCCTCTCTTATTGATTATCTTTGCTGGGGCGACCTCCTTGGCCGCCACGCTTCTTGCCGGACCCCTCAGCACCATCCTGGCCCTTCTCCTTGTCTCGCCTTTCATATTGAGCTTTCTGCTTTTCTGCAAGCAGCTCAACCTATCGGCAGTTCTGGAGGTCATGGCCCTTGGTGCCGTGGATCTTGCAGTACGGCTTGTCGCAGCCTCCTGGCTTATTAATACGTCTCCAACATATCTATAATTTTTGATTGCTCCATGCTATATTATCTACTGTTTTGGACATTATTGGGCTTTATTATCCACTTTTATATTATTTTTGGGACTAACCTATTAACCGGAGGCCCAGCCCAGAATTGCTGTTTTTTGCCTGTATTAGGGTTTCGAAGAAAAGGAATATCAAACAGAGTCCAAACGGAATGAAACCTTCGGGAACGTGATTTTCTCAACAAACAAGACCCAGGAGACTTCGACCCTACGTCAAGACACAAAAGAGGAGGCCACGAGGTAGGGGGCGCGCCTACCCCCCAGGCGCGCCCTCCATCCTCGTTTTGTGGTGTGTTTGTTCAGACCGATGAATTATGGGTTTATGATCAAGTCTATCTATGAACAATATTTGAATCTTCTCTGAATTCTTTGATGTATGATTGGTTATCTTTGCAAGTCTCTTTAAATTATCAGTTTGGTTTGGCCTACTAGATTGATCTTTCTTGCAATGGGAGAAGTGCTTAGCTTTGGGTTCAATCTTGTGGTGTCCTTTCCCAGTGACAGTAGGGGCAGCAAGGCACGCATTGTATTGTTGCCATCGAGGATAACAAGATGGGGTTTTCATCATATTTCATGAGTTTATCCCTCTACATCATGTCATCTTGCTTAAGGCGTTACTCTGCTTTTAACTTAATACTCTAGATACATGCCGGATAGCGGTCAATGAGTGGAGTAATAGTAGTAGATGCAGGCAGGAGTCGGTCTACTTGTCTCGGACGTGATGCCTATATACATGATCATACCTAGATATTCTCATAACTATGATCAATTCTGTCAATTGCTCAACAGTAATCTGTTCACCCACCGTAGAATACTTATGCTCTCGAGAGAAGCCACTAGTGAAACCAATGGCCCCCGGGTCTATCTTTATCATATTAATCTCCTACTACTTAGTTATTTCATTTGCTTTTTACTTTGCCTTTATTTTACTTTGCATCTTTATCACAAAAATACCAAAAATATTATCTTATCATATCTATCAGACCTCACTCTCGTAAGTGGCCGTGTAGGGATTGACAACCCCTATTCGCATTGGTTGCGAGGATTTACTTGTTTTGTGCAGGTACGAGGGACTCGCGCGTAGCCTCCTACTGGATTGATACCTTGGTTCTCAAAAACTTAGGGAAATACTTACGCTACTTTGCTGCATCATCCCTTCCTCTACGGGGAAAACTAACGCAGTGCTCAAGAGGTAGCAAGAAGGATTTCTGGCGCCGTTGCCGGGGAGGTCTACGCAAAAGTCAATATACCAAGTACCCATCACATACCCTTATCTCCTGCATTACATTATTTGCCATTTGCCTCTCGTTTTCCTCTCCCCCACTTCACCCTTGCCGTTTTATTCGCCCTCTCTCTCTCTCTATCCTCCCTCTCTTTCTCTATTTGCCTCTTTTTGCCCGCTTGCTTTTTGTTTGCTTGTTTGTTAGTTTGCTTGCTTGCCTCTATGGATCTACCTAAATTTGGTGATCTCCACCTTAAAAGGTTAGAAGAGATCGAAAGCAATGTCAGGAGTTTAATGGTTTTGCAATTTGAACATAATAGTTTCTTCAAAAACGAGCTTAAGGAACAAAAAAGTTTTATGAGTTTTATGAATAAAGAGCTTGATTATATGTCTAAAGAATTCGATGGTTTAAGATCCTAGATTGCTCATCTTGAGAAATTGACTGCTGAAATTTCGGATAGGCTACTTTGCTCAATGCGGTTCCAGTCTATTTCCATTTTTTGAAAAGTTTCCTCATAGATGAGGTTTAATCCGCTGCCGCCGTCCATGAGTACTTTGGTGAGTCGAAAGCCGTCCATGATTGGACTGAGGACCAGTGCGGCCGGTGCTCGGGCTGTTCGGAATTTAGGTTCGTTACTGGCATTGAAGGTAATAGCCGTGTCACTCCATGGATTTATTGCTGCTACGTGGCAGATTTCGGCCATGCTGAGAGTGTTCGCTTGCGCCTATTATTTGACGCGAAGGTCTCAAAGACTGTTAACATCGTATTGTTATCCACGGGATGGTGCTCTGTGGTATTTGGGATAAGAAGATCCTCACCACTTTTGGCCACCTGCCGGAGTATCCAACATGCTCTAAGGCTGTGCGTTGGTATTGTATCCGCTGCACTATGAATTTTGCAGGGTCCGTTGAGCCATCCCTCCAGTACGGTTCCATGCCCTATAGAGGGTTTTTGTTTCTTTACAACTAGCTTGGGTATGTTATGATAGTGCACCCTTTTACGTCGGACTGGGTGTATATTCAGAGCCGGATTATCCCAAAATTTTGTTTCGGTTTTCCAGGTGCTTTCCATCGCACAGTACTTTCATACTATGGACGCCAAGTCGGTGAAGCATGATATGTCACGGTGACTTAAGGCGTTAAGGATTCCCTTCTCCGTGCAATTATTGCCAAAAAATAGGATTGCGTCTTCCTTGCGACAGTCCTTAACCTTGTTCATCGCAAGGAGGAATCTGGCCCAATAGTGATGTACTGTTTCCTGGGGCTCTTGCCTGATGTGAGAAAGATCACTTATGTTTGGGTGGGTGGGTGGAATTGAATTCGAACCCTTACCCGATCTGGGATCCAGGGGCCGAGGAGTTTCCAATTTTGGAAGTTCCGGTTCCGGGGTGTTACCCGATAATCCTGGCCCGCTGCCTGACTCTAAGTTCAGGGATTGGATGTTGTCCTCCCGCGAACAGGCAAACGGCTCGGAGAGCTCGGGAATCCGGACATAGATGGTCCTCAAAATAGATGAAAGGTCGCCGCATTGTTCCTCCACCACTGCAATATGATGGGTGACCGGTGGAGAGTTAATCTCCCTTTTGATCGGGTTTAAGCCCAATCCGATCATAGTCTGTAGCGACTCCCAAGGCGGCGATGCAATCCAAGAGCTCGTTTAAGGAGGCGAGATCCATTGGATTCATCTGTTTGGCGAGTGCCGATTTGACGTGGAGGCTGTTTTCGATGACCCGAGAAGTCATTGTCGGCGCGGCGGCCGAACAGGCGGTCATGACGAAACCGCCTAGCCGGAGAGTTTGGCCGACAGACAAAGCTCCTCCAACAGTAGTACCGTCTTTAAAGACGAGACGAGACATCCTTCCTTCTGGCGACGACACAGAGGAACTCTCGATGAAAGCACCAATGTCGGTGTCAAAACCGGCGGATCTCGGGTAGGGGGTCCTGAACTGTGCGTCTAAGGCGGATGGTAACAGGAGGCAGGGAACACGATGTTTTACCCAGGTTCGGGCCCTCTTGATGGAGGTAAAACCCTACATCCTGCTTGATTTATTCTTGATGATATGAGTATTACAAGAGTTGATCTACCACGAGATCGGAGAGGCTAAACCCTAGAAGCTGGCCTATGGTATGATTGTATGTTGTCCTACGGACTAAACCCTATAGTTTATATAGACACCGGAGGGTGCTACGGTTACACAAGGTCGGTTACAAAGGAGATACACATATCCATATTTCCTAGCTTGCCTTCCATGCCAAGTAGAGTCCCATCCGGACACGAGACGAAGTCTTCAATCTTGTATATTCATAGTCCAACGGTCCGGCCAAAGGATATAATCCAGCTGTCCGGATACCCCCTAATCCAGGACTCCCTCAGTAGCCCCCGAACCAGGATTCAATGACGATGAGCCCGGTGCGCAGTATTGTCTTCGGCATTGCAAGGTGGGTTCTTCTCCAATTTCAAGTGTTTGTAAGCAGTGTCCGGCCCCATAAATGTTGAACCTCTTGGCTTCTGGAGTTCTAAGGGGACTCGGATTTCCAATTCATCCGTTCCTCCGCGGGCTCCTGGAGTTCTACGGCCTCCAATTTCACCCATGCCTCGCTTCTACACATCGCCGGCTATGTTGCTCTTTGCGAGTTGTTCCTGGGCTGCGAGGCTCACTTCGAGCTGTGGAAGAGGTTATTTTGCCTCGTCCCTCGCACACAGAGGGGTTCACTTTATCAAGTGGACGGAGCCGAAATATGGCGCATCGCCGATACCGGATACCTGTCTGGTACCCCTAAGAAGTCGTCCGAAGACTGGCCTTCAAAATGGTTTTATATGGAGGACGTTCCCCTTCCGGACCCTGTTCGGCGGGGTCTTCCTGAGTTCAATAATGCTCCTCTGAAGAAGCGCCGAAGTTGGCGTCCACGGAGCCCCCAGGCGGAAGACAACAGAGAAGTCCTCTATCTGATGAACTGGATCAAAGCACTGGCTCAATCAGGATTGACAATAATCGAAGTTATGTCAATTTGCATAATGCGGGGAGTGGAGCCACTTCAATATCGTGGGCACCCCTTGTGGTGTTATAACGGGGCGGATGACGCCACCCGCTGCGGGCGTAAGGGTCTGGACAATGCTGCCGCTCTAGAGAAAATTCTGTCTGAATTGTTCAAGGGTGAGAAAGAGTTCACCCGCATCAAGCCACGGGATGGATTCTCCATGTACAATCCTCCAAGCTGGGTAAGTTATATCTCCCTGCTCCCATTTTTCCTGCATTCTTTGTCATAAGTATTCACCTTGCCACTTTGCGGCAGGAACTACGAAAAGCCATAAAGGAGGTCAGCAGCCCTTCTCCACAACCAGAGGACCCTGACCGGGCCCTCGACTCCGGACTTGAAGAAGATTCGGTTATATTCGTGGAGCTGATAGACCGGCAGTTCTATCAGTTAAGTTGCGACGATGCCATGGTGGCCATTACGGCCGACTATCCCGGACTGCTCCCTGCATCGCAAGTAAGAAAAACCAAAAATCCCAACTCCAAAACTAGGATCCCCTCTTAAGCACTTCACCCACCATATACACATGGCATCTTTTACAGGGAAGGCATTCGGGACGCCCTGTCGAACCCGCAACAACTCGCCAACAAGAGGCACCAAGGCCGGGTAGGCCAAAAAGGAAGGCGGTCAGGTCAGAGACGCCGATGCAAAGGTATAAGAAAAACCCTGCTCCGTGGTTGTCGTCTTTCTCTAAATGTAATGACGCCCGTGTTTCTTTAACAGAAAAAAACGCTCGTCAGAATATGTCCGGCGATGTTTCCAATCACGCTTCCACCAGTCGGGCGCCAGGACCGGACATGGAGGCAGAAGCCTATATGGGGCAGGCGCCGGATAATCCCCCTACAGAGGATGCAGATAGACTATCCGCTACAAACTCAGAAGTGGAAAGCGCCATGAATCATAGGCGCCACCGAGCCGTACTCCGTGATGCTTGTTTCTCACCAGAGGCGTTCGACGCCTTCAATTCTGGAGAGGCGTACCTCCGTGCTGCTCAAGATGGTCTAGCCAGAGCCACGGATCAGTATGTAAAGGATGTACAGGTGAGTGAATCTGACGATTTATATGTATTAGTAGCCCCTGAGACTTGAAATAGTTAGCAGAACTGATTTAAGGATCATCTCCATTGTGCAGGTTCTTACAGAGAAGAATACTAGGCTGTCACAGGAGCTAGAGGAATGCAAGACCCAACTACGGGCTGCTGTGGCCGCCTTGCAGGAACCGAAAAAGTCACCTGCTGGTAACATTTACTTTAAAGAATGATGGTTACCATATAACGTGCAGCATGGCTGCAGATCTAACAACAGATGTTGCAGATGAATCCGAAAACAATCCGGAGAACCAGCATGTTATGCGATAGCTAGAGGCTGGCAAACGCGTGCTGACTGAGGTTAGGCGGGAGAAAAACAACCTCCAAGACGCCAATATAAAGCTGGACGTGGAACTAAAAGACGTTCGGGGCCAGCTTGCAGACTCCGAGAAGGAGAATAAGCGGCTTCGGCACGGCATTTTCAGTAAGTGCTTGAACGAATCCTTTTAAAGGAGTTCGGCGAAGAAGCCGACTAACAGCGTTATGTCTGTAGGTATGTTGACGGGTCGTCCCGCGGAGGAAATGCCCGGGTCTGCGGGTGATCTTCTGTCCGAGCTGTCACATCTGCACGAACAAGTTCGGCAGGTGATGCAGGGTGTTGCCCAGGCCTTGTGGCCGTCCGTCTCCCTGCCAGAGGGCGTTGCCGAGCTTGCCGAGAAGCTCAAGGGAGCACGGCAGCGCTTCCGATTATGGAAGATATCAGCCTGCTGACAGGGTGCCGGAGAAGCATGGGCCATGGTGAAGACGCGGTATACCAAGGCAGACCCAAATCACATGGCCGAGGTCGGACCTGTGGGGCCCGACGGGAAAGAGATCCCCGTTAGCTTAGTTTATGGGCAAGTAGAATTAGCCGCAAAGTATTCTCAATGGGATTGTAAGCTAGACCGCCTGTTGGATGGTATGGAAGAGGAATTTAGTCAGTCTGCATGACTATGTAATTAAAGTGACATGTATAATGCCTTCTAGCCGGATTGTAGATCATTTGTCGTTGCGGACCTTTTTGCTTCAACCTCCGGGCCCAATAGTCCGGAGTGTATCCGAATACCCGCTTAGTTGTATAAGAACCGGGGTATGCGTGGAGACCAGGCATAGGGGTCATTAGTGCTTTATCAAACAAGTGCCCAACTAGTTATGTTATATTACATGGGTAGTAAGAAACATCTGCTAGGGAGAATAGTTCCGTTAAGGGTTCCTTTCCCTGGGTAAGCATGCCCTAAAGTGCATGTCCGGACTGCGATAGGAAACGCAGGAAAAACATCTGGGGCAGATATGGTCAATAAATAAAAATCATCTTTTGTTCACCGACCGAATATTCCCTTAAGAACGCTAGCTTTCGGCTTCACCCAGTCTGAGGTACACATCCGGCTGACCCAGCAGTAACAATTGCAGAGGTGCTCCCCTTATTCCCTAGCCGAATTAACGGGAACATAGGGCATAAATACAAGAGCCAGGCAACCTAGCTTGGCCAAAACTTAAGTCATATCGATGCATATAATGGTGAAAAAAGGTACATGCGGAAGTATAACACATGTGTGGGGCATGAGGCCCAGATAAATAATTTAAGCTTCTGTGAAAGAAGCCCCCAGGTATGAAGAGTGCGGCTAGCGCATCTGTAATGTGCAAGCGAGGCACAAGGTGACCCTTGAGGGCCTAGAGAAATAATAAAAGAAAGAAAGAAAGAAAGAAAACAAGACAGATAATGTATATGCAGAAAATGGACAAAGGGAGGGGACTAACATAGAGTCCGGTGCTAGGCGTAGAATCTTCGGAGCCTGGCCGCGTTCCATGGGTTCGGCTCGAGTCGACTAGTCGATGCATCCGGCAGTCGGTACGCTCCACCGGTCAGAACTTGGTCAATAATGAAGGGACCTTCCCATTTGGGCTCGAGCTTGTTCTTTATCTTATCCGGCAGGCATAGAACTAGTTCGCCAACGTTATAAGTTTTGGCCCGTACTTCTCTGGTTTGGTATCTGCGAGCCTGTTGCTGATAAAATGCGCAACAGGCTTTGGCTACGTCGAGCTCCTCCTCCAGGGTGTCCAAACTGTCCTGCCGATCGAGCTCGGCTTCTCTTTCTTCGTACATGCGCACTCGAGGTGGGTCATGAATTATGTCACAGGGCAAGACTGCCTCTGCGCCGTACACCATAAAGAAGGGTGTATATCCGTTACTACGATTCGGCATGGTCCGCAGCCCCCAGAGTACGGAGTCGAGCTCCTCTACCCAGTGCATGTTAGACTCCGTTAAGGAGCGCACTAATCTGGGTTTAATGCCGCTCATTATAAGACCGTTTGCTCGCTCGACTTGACCGTTGGTTTGTGGGTGATAGACTGAAGCATAATCGAGCTTGATGCCCATTTTGCTGCACCAGATTTTTACCTCGTCGGCCGTGAAGTTCGTGCCATTATCAGTGATGATGCTGTGGGGGACGCCATAACGGTGTACAACCCCGGATATGAAGTCTATCACCGGTCCGGATTCAGCTGTTTTAACAGGTTTGGCCTCTATCCATTTGGTGAATTTGTCCACCATGACCAATAAGTATTTTTTTCTTGTGGGTTCCCCCTTTAAGGGGTCCAACCATGTCAAGCCCCCAGACCGCAAAGGGCCATGTAATGGGGATTGTTTGGAGGGCGGTGGGTGGCATGTGGCTTTGATTTGCAAAGAGTTGGCAACCCGCGCAGCGTTGGACCAGGTCATGTGCATCTTCCCGGGCCGTTGGTGTGACGCCCCGTGACCGATGTGCCAGGTGTCTTCCAGTTATTCGATGTTGTTGCCCTGCCTTTGCTTGCGTGTCGCATCTTATCATGTCATCATGTGCATTGCATCATCATGTTTTCGAAACTTGCATGCGTCCCGGTCTCCTCATTCTTTCCGTTGTCCGTTCTGAGCCCTGACACATTTGCACGCGCCTGCGGCATGTCCGAAATAGTATTTTATAAGTGGCCGGAAAATGTTCTCGGAATGGGTTGAAAGTTGGCGTGTGGTCTTATTATAGTGTAGATAGGCCGCCTGCCAAGTTTCATCGCATTCGGAGTCCGTTTGACGCCCCAACGGATAACTATAGCGGCAATAGTAGTCGGTCTATCGTCGGACGTTTTCGGTCTCCGGAAATAGTCGCCGGGCCTTTCTCTCTTCTCTTTTCTCAGCGTGAGGCCTTCTCCATAGTCCACTACCTACCACCAGGTCCAACCTAACCTCTCTCGTCTGCCCACGGCCCTCCTCGCGCGCGCGCCCGAAAGCTGTCCCGGACCCGACCCGGACAGTCGTTACCGCTGGGTCCGGAACATCCCCAAACATCTACAAAATATCATTGTTTTATTTATTGGACTCCCTAGACTATTTATTCTCGTCCGTGTGTTTTTGATCGGAAGGTCCAAACTCTCTCCTTTCCCTATATAAATAGTCCACCCACATGCCTATTTGGACAAACCCTAGCCCCTAGCTGTCCCATCCACCCATTCCACACGCCGCCGCCTGGTCGCTCCCCTCGGGATCCCCCCCCCTCGATCCCGCTGCCTCTGGCAAAATTCCTCGATCCAGATCCACCAACCATGCCACGCCCCAATCCATCCATTCCATCCTGCCTCCGACCATCTTCCTCAATTTCAGCACCACCCAACCGGACTCCACCCAAGCCCATCGATCCAACCCTCCTCTCTCTCCTCGTCAACCAGGGGGACGAGCTCCTCCCGAGACCGGCCCCTGCTCGGCCTTGCCGTCATTGTCGCCTAGCCAGGAGTCCAGGAGGCCACCCGATCTGGATGCCCGCACTCGACCCTCTGCTGCCTCCGCTTTGCCTGAAACCGCGCCCCTGCTTCATCTCGAACAGCTGCAGCGTTGTCCCACTCCTCTGCTTCGACAGCCAGGCGCCTGAGGCCACGCGCTCCTCCCCTCGCGCAACACCTCATCGCCGTCCAGAGCCTCCTCAAGCCGGAGCTCGCCAGCCGCTTCGATCTGCCGCGAGCAGCGACACCAGCAGATGAGCTCCGCTCCCGTTCTCTCCTTCCTCCATCTCCCTGTTCCTCCCTCTTTTCTCTGCTCACACTCCGGTCTCTATCTCCCTTCTAAGCAGGAGCAACCATGGACGTTTTTCCTCAAGAAGCAGCCGCGCCATTCACCTCCTGCCGTCGCCCGGATCCGCACCGCTTCATCTCCGGCCCCTGCCCGCCGGAGTCGCGCCTCCCTGTGCCCCGCAGCCCCGCCGCGTCGCGCCTCTACTTTGTTCCAGACGTGAGCGCCAGGTCGTGTTGACTTTTCTTGACCGTTGCGGCCGCTCGCACGCATTGACCGCGCGTGGCCCCCCTCTTGCCTCGCAAGGCCCAGCGCCCACCTCTGCCTCTCCTTCAACCGGTCTCCCTCTCCGCAGTTCTGGGCCTCAGCCCGAAGTGAGCAGTCCCCGCCCCTGTTGCTTGTTGGGCCGGCCTCTATTTTGGCCCATTCATGTTTTTTTTCCAGATCTATGAATTTCCTAATTATCCCAGTAAAACAGTTTTATAGAAAACCCCTTAGCCTTCATGCATTTAATATCTCACAAATGGTGCATCATATGTAAAAACTTTAAATATGAAACTTGCTTAGAATTTCATCTAGTTTAATAATATCCAACTTTCATCCATGTTTAAAATGCTGTTTGTTTAAATTTGCTTAAATAACTTGCTAAAATGATTTATTTCATAACTAAATAACTGTAGCTCAGATTTTAATAATCTTTATATGTAAATGGGGTAGAAAAATGCCTAGATTTACTTGGTGCATTCATCTTGCATGTTTAACAACTCTAAAATAATGTTTAGGGCAGAACAGTACCAAATCTATAATATGCTCATGAGGAGTTTCCGGAATTTTTGTTCGTTGCTTCCGACCTCATTTAAACTTGACTAGATAGGTAGTTTACTTTGCTTCACCCTTGACATGTTAAGAACATTTAATATTGTTGGGGTACATAAACGAGAGAGAACTAAATAATTGATGTGGTGTTCCATCAATATGCAACCCGTTGCATATTGAGCTCCACTTAACTTGTAGTGTTGTTTGTGCACTTTGCCATGCCATGCATATTTATACCGGACATGCATCATACTTGTTTGTGCATCGTGCCATGCTTATGTGATGGTTGTTTACTATGTTGTGTGCTTCTTGCCGGTGTTGCTTCTTCGGGTTGGTTCCGATAACGTCGCGTTTGTGAGGACCCGTTCGTCTACGTCCGTTTGTCTTCTTCTTGGACTCGTTCTTCTTCCTTGCGGGATCTCAGGCAAGATGATCATACCCTAAAAATCATTTCTATCTTTGCTTGCTAGATGCTCGCTCTTTTGCTATGCCTATGCTGTGATACCTATCACTTGCTTATCATGCCTCCCATATTGTTGTACCAAGCCTCTAACCCACCTTGTCCTAGCAAACCGTTGTTTGGCTATGTTACCTCTTTGCTCAGCCCCTCTTATAGCGTTGTTAGTTGTAGGTGAAGATTGAAGTTTGTTCCTTGTTGGAACATGGAGATGTTGTTCCTTGTTGGAACATATTTACTTGTTGGGATATCACAATATCTATTATTTAATTAATGCATCTATACACTTGGTAAAGGGTGGAAGGCTCGGCCTTTTGCCTAGTTTTTTGTTCCACTCTTGCCGCCCTAGTTTCCGTCATATCGGTGTTATGTTCCCGGATTTTGCATTCCTTACGCGGTTGGGTGATAATGGGAACCCCTTGACAGTTCGCCTTGAATAAAACTCTTCCAGCAATGCCCAACATTGGTTTTACCATTTGCCACCTAGCCTCTTTTTCCCTTGGGTTCCGCGGACTCAAGGGTCATCTTATTTAAACCCCCCGGGCCAGTGCTCCTCTGAGTGTTGGTCCACCTCGTCAGCCGCCGGTGGCCACCAGGGGCAACTCTGGGCTGGCCTACCGAAAGTTTAGACAATCTGAGTGTGCCCTGAGAACGAGATATGTGCAGCTCCTATCAGGATTTGTCAGCACATTCGGGCGGTGTTGCTGGATTTGTTTTAACTTGTCGAAGTTGTCTTGTAGAACCGGGATACCGAGTCTGATCGGAATGTCTCGGGAGAAGGTATATCCTTCGTTAACCGTGAGAGCTTGTCATGGGCTAAGTTGGGACTCCCCTGCAGGGATTTGAACTTTCGAAAGTCATGCCCGCGGTTATGGGCAGATGGGAATTTGTTGACATCCGGTTGTAGAAAACCTGAAGTTGATCTTAATTAAAATACATCAACCGCGTGTGTAACCATGATGGTCTCTTTCCGGCGGAGTCCGGAAAGTGAACACGGTGTTGGAGTTATGCTTGATGTAGGTTGTTCTAGGATCACTTCTTGATCATAGTTTCTCGATCGTGCTTTGCCTTCTCTTCTCGCTCTCATTTGCGTATGTTAGCCACCATATATGCTAGTCGCTTGCTGCAACTCCACCTCATACCTTTTACCCTTCCTATAAGCTTAAATAGTCTTGATCGCGAGGGTGTGAGATTGCTGAGTCCCCGTGACTCACAGATACTTCTAAAACCAGCTTGCAGGTGCCGATGATGCCATTCCAGGTGACGCAACCAAGCTCCGGAGGAGCTCGATGAAGATCTTGTCCTTTATGTTGTTTCGTTCTAGTTGATCAGTAGTGGAGCCCAGTTGGGGTCGATCGGGGACCTTGTCGCATTTGGGGTTCTTCTTTTATTTTGGATCCGTAGTCGGGCCTTGATTGTAACTGGTTGATGTAATGCTTTATTCAAGTAATTGTGTGAAGTGGCGATTGTAAGCCAACCATGTATCTCTTTCCCTTATGTATTACATGGGTCATGTGAAGATTACCTCACTTGCGACATTGCTTTCAATGCGGTTATGCCTCTAAGTCGTGCTTCGACATGTAGGAGATATAGCCGCATCGAGGGCGTTACAGTTGGCCAATAAAATCCTGTATGGAAGGCCTTGCTTACAAGATCCCGGGCTGCGGCGTGATGACCACCGAGTCCGGCATGAATTTCTGCCAAAAGATTCCGTCCTTCCTCTTCGGAGATGCACCTTTGAAGGACTCCGGTAGTGCTTTTCTTGTACAATTCTCCCTCATGGACCCTGTAGGCCTTGGATCGCCGCACTATGCAGCGTGCCTCATTTTGGTCCTCCGGAAGTTCCTGTCTAGTTAGGTAGGCTAGGAATGGTTCTGTCCACGGGGCAATAATGGCCATTATTTCGTGGGCTGAAGGTGTTATTTCGGTGGCAGAGCCTTCGATTGTGTCAGAGAGTTCGGTATCGGGTATTTTGGCCGGGTTCGGACTGTTGTTACCAGTGTCCCCTTCCCAAATTACGGATGGCTTGAACAGCCTTTCCAAAAATATGTTAGGGGGGACCGCATCACGTTTTGCACCGATGCGAGCGAGGATATCCGCCGCCTGATTGTTTTCCCGAGCCACATGGTAAAATTCGAGTCCCTCGAACCGAGCTGACATTTTTAGGACAGCGTTTCGATAGGCCGCCATTTTCGGATCCTTGGCGTCAAAGTCTCCATTTATTTGGGATATTGCGAGGTTTGAATCCCCACGCACCTCTAGGCGTTGAATGCCCATGGAGGCTGCCATCCGAAGACCATGCAACAGAGCTTCGTATTCGGCTGCATTGTTGGAGTCTGTATACAATATTTGCAATACGTACTGAACGGTATCTCCGGTTGGGGACGTCAGAACGAAGACAGCCCCTAGACCAGCCAGCATTTTAGAACCGTCAAAGTGCATGATCCAATTGGAGTATGCGCCATACTCTTTAGGGAGTTCAGCCTCCGTCCATTCGGCGACGAAGTCGGCCAATACTTGCAACTTAATGGCTCTTCGAGGTTTGTATGTTATGTCGACCGGGAGGAGCTCAATGGCCCATTTGGCAATCCGGCCCGTAGCGTCGCGGTTGTTTATAATATCATTAAGTGGCACTTCCGAGGCTACTGTAATCAAACACTCTTGAAAGTAGTGTCGCAGCTTCCGCGATGTCATGAATACCTCATATGCTATCTTTTGGTAATGCGGGTACCGTGATTTGCATGGAGTGAGGACAGTGGATACATAGTATACCGGCTTTTGAAGAGGGAATTTATGTCCGTCCGCTTCCCGTTCGACAACGAGCACTGCGCTTACAACTTGATGAGTTGCCGCAATGTACAACAGCATTGGTTCACCGATGTTTGGCACGGCCAGGATTGGGTTGGTTGCCAAGATGGCCTTTATTTCTTCCAATCCGGCTGTGGCCGCGTCCGTCCACTCGAAGTGTTCGGTGCGCCGAAGGAGGCGATAAAGGGGTAAAGCCTTTTCTCCTAAGCGGGAGATAAAGCGGCTTAGAGCCGCCATGCATCCAGTTAACTTGATTTGTTTGAGGTCTGTTGGGGTAGCCAAATGTGACAAAGCTCGGATTTTGGCCGGATTAGCTTCAATACCTCTACTGGAGACAATGAAACCCAGGAGCTTTCCGGCTGGTACGCCGAAAACGCATTTTTTCGGATTGAGCTTGATGTCGTATGTTTGGAGGTTGTCGAATGTGAGCCTCAAGTCGTCTATCAAAGAGTCGAAATGTTTGGTTTTGATGACCACATCGTCTACATATGCCTCTACTGTTTTGCCGATTTGTTTCTTCAGACATGTCTGGATCATGCGCTGATATGGTGCGCCGGCGTTTTTGAGCCCAAAAGGCATTGTGTTAAAACAGAAGGGGACCGTATGGTGTGATGAATGCCGTTGCGGCTTGGTCGGACTCCGCCATCTTGATTTGGTGGTAACCGGAGTATGCGTCGAGGAAACACAATGACTCGTGTCCTGCGGTAGCATCAATGATTTGATCGATGCGTGGGAGGGGGAAGGGATCCTTTGGGCAAGCTTTATTGAGGTCTTTGAAATCGACACAAAGGCGCCAGGATTTGTCCTTCTTTGGTACCATCACCAGGTTTGCTAGCCAGTCCGGGTTTTTTATTTCTCTGATGAATCCGGCCTCCAATAACTTGGCTAGTTCCTCTCCCATGGCCTGTCTCTTAGGTTCGAAGAAATGCCGAAGAGCTTGCTTGACCGGCTTGAATCCCTTTAGGATATTGAGGCTATGCTCGGCCAGCCTGCATGGGATTCCTGGCATGTCTGAGGGATGCCAGGAGAATATGTCCCAGTTCTCGCGCATGAACTCTCATAGTGCGGTGTCCACAGCGGGGTTTAACTGTGCCCCGATGGAGGCTGTTTTTGTAGGGTCCGTTGGGTGGACTTGGAATTTGACTATTTCATCCGCTGGTTTAAAAGAGGTGGACTTGGATCTCTTGTCGAGTATCATGTCGTCCCTATCCACTGTGGAGCGTAGCGTGGTTAATTCCTCGGCCGAGAGGGCTTCGGATAATGCCTCGAGGGCCAGTGCGGCTGTTTTGTTTTCGGGGCGGAGTGTTGTGTCCAGATCACTGGCGAGAGTGATGATTCCGTTGGGCCCGGGCATTTTGAGCTTCATGTACCCGTAATGGGGTACGGCTTGAAAGATTGTGAACGCCTCCCGTCCTAAAAGAGTGTGATAACCACTGCTGAATGGGGCCACTTGGAATGTAATTTCTTCGGACCTGTAATTATCCGGCATGCCGAATACCACATCTAGTGTGATTTTCCCAGCACAGCGTGCTTCCCGACTGGGGATGATTCCTCTAAAGGTTGTGCTACTTTGCTCAATGCGGTTCCAGTCTATTTCCATTTTTTGAAGAGTTTCCTCATAGATGAGGTTTAATCCGCTGCCGCCGTCCATGAGTACTTTGGTGAGTCGAAAGCCATCCACGATTGGACTGAGGACCAGTGCGGCCGGTGCTCGGGCTGTTCGGAATTTAGGTTCGTCACTGGCAATGAAGGTAATAGCCGTGTCACTCCATGGATTTATTGCTGCTACGTGGCAGATTTCGGCCATGCTGTGGAGTGTTCGCTTGCGCCTATTATTTGACGCAAAGGTCTCAAAGACTGTTAACACCGTATTGTTATCCACGGGATGGTGCTCCGTGGTATTTGGGATAAGAAGATCCTCACCACTTTTGGCCACCTGCCGGAGTATCCAACATGCTCTAAGGTTGTGCGTTGGTATTGTATCTGCTACACTATGAATTTTGCAGGGTCCGTTCAGCCATCCCTCTAGTACGGTTCCATGCCCTGTAGAGGGTTTTTGTTTCTTTACAACTAGCTCGGTATCTTATGATAGTGCACCCTTTTACGTCGGACTGGGTGTATATTCAGAGCCGGATTATCCCAAAATTTCGTTTCGGTTTTCCAGGTGCTTTCCATCGCACAGTACTTTCGTACTATGGACGCCAAGTCAGTGAAGCGTGATATGTCACGGCGACTTAAGGCGTTAAGGATTCCCTTGTCCGTGCAATTATTGCCGAAAAATAGGATTGCGTCTTCCTCGCGACAGTCCTTAACCTTGTTCATCGCAAGGAGGAATCTGGCCCAATAGTGATGTATTGTTTCCTGGGGCTCTTGCCTGATGTGGGAAAGATCGCTTATGTTTGGGTGGGTGGGTGGAATTGAATCCGAACCCTTACCCGATCTGGGATCCAGGAGCCGAGGAGTTTCCAATTTTGGAAGTTCCGGTTCCGGGGTGTTACCCGATAATCCTGGCCCGCTGCCTGACTCTAAGTTCAGGAATTGGATGTTGTCCTCCCGCGAACGGGCATCCGGCTCGGAGAGCTCGGGAATCCGGACATAGTTGGTCCTCAAAATAGAGGAAAGGTCGCCGCATTGTTCCTCCACCACTACAATATGATGGGTGACCGGTGGAGAGTTAATCTCCCTTTGATCGGATTTAAGCCCAATCCGATCATAGTCTGTAGCGACTCCCAAGGCGGCGGTGTGACCCAAGAGCTCGTTTAAGGAGGCGAGCTCCATTGGATCCATCTGTTCGGCGAGTGCCGATTTGACGTGGAGGCTGTTTTCGATGACCCGAGAAGTCATCGTCGGTGCGGCGGCCAAACAGGCGGTCATGACGAAACCGCCTAGCCGGAGAGTTTGGCCGACAGCCAAAGCTCCCCCAACATTAGTACTATCTTTAAAGACGAGACGAGACATCCTTCCTTCTGGCGACGACACAGAGGAACTCTCAATGAAAGCACCAATGTCGGTGTCAAAACCGGCGGATCTCGGGTAGGGGGTCCCGAACTGTGCGTCAAAGGCGGATGGTAACAGGAGGCAGGGAACACGATGTTTTACCCAGGTTCGGGCCCTCTTGATGGAGGTAAAACCCTACGTCCTACTTGATTTATTCTTGATGATATGAGTATTACAAGAGTTGATCTACCACGATATCGGAGAGGCTAAACCCTAGAAGCTAGCCTATGGTATGATTGTATGTTGTCCTACGGACTAAAACCCTCCGATTTATATAGACACCGGAGGGGGCTAGGGTTACACAAGGTCGGTTACAAAGAAGGAGATACACATATCCGTATTGCCTAGCTTGCCTTCCATGCCAAGTAGAGTCCCATCCAGACACGAGACGAAGTCTTCAATCTTGTATCTTCATAGTCCAACAGTCCGGCCAAAGGATATATTCCGGCTGTCTGGATACCCCCTAATCCAGGACTCCCTCACCCACTATTATGGATTTCAAGGAATTTAACTATGAAAATTGCTCTTTGATTTATTGTATTTCCTTGTTGCAATCCGTGCTAAATTCTCCTCATGCTTATAGTCAAAATAAAGCGTTTACTAAACATATCGTTGATGCCTTGATGCAATCTTATGAAGAAAAACTTGAATTCGAAGTTTCTATCCCTAGAAAGCTTTATGATGAGTGGGAACCAACTCTTAAAATTAAAATTAAAGATCATGAATGCTATGCTTTATGTGATTTGGGTGCTAGTATTTCCACGATTCCAAAGACTTTGTGTGATTTGTTAGGTTTCCGTGATTTTGATGATTGCTCTATAAACTTGCACCTTGCGGATTCCACTATTAAGAAACCTATGGGAAGAATTAATGATGTTCTTATTGTTGCAAATAGGAATTATGTGCCTGTATATTTTATTGTTCTTGACATAGATTGCAATCCTTCATGTCCTATTATTCTTGGTACACCTTTCCTTAGAAGGATTGGTGCAATTATTGATATGAAGGAAGGAAATATTAGATTCAAATTTCCATTAAGGAAAGGCATGGAACACTTTCCTAAAAATAAAATTATATTACCTTATGAATCTATTATGAGAGCCACTTATGGATTGCCAACCAAAGATGGCAATACCTAGATCTATCCTTGCTTGTTATGCCTAGCTAGGGGCATTAAATGATAGCGCTTGTTGGGAGGCAACCCAATTTTATTTTTATTCCTTGATTTTTTCTCCTGTTTAGTAATAAATAATTTATCTAGCCTCTGTTTTGGTTGTGTTTTTTGTGTTTAATTAGTGTTTGTGCCAAGTAGAACCGTTGGGAAGACTTGGGGAAAGTCTTGTTACACTTGCTGTAAAAAACAGAAACTTTAGCGCTCACGAGAACTGCTGCCATTTTTATTTGGAAAGTTATATTTAGTTAATACGTTTTGCAGATAATTAATAGATAAATTCCTCACGTCCAGAAATTTATTTTAGAATTTTTGGGGTTCCAGATCTTGCGCTAGCTACAGATTACTACAGGCTGTTCTGTTTTTGACAGATTCTGTTTTTCGTGTGTTGTTTACTTATTTTGACGAATCTATGGCTAGTAAAATAGTTTATAAACCATAGAGAAGTTGGAATACAGTAGGTATAACACCAATATAAATAAAGAATGAGTTCATTACAATACCTTGAAGTGGTATTTTGTTTTCTTTCGCTAACGGAGTTCACGAGATTTTCTACTTTAAGTTTTGTGTTGTGAAGTTTTCAAGTTTTTGGTAAAGATTTGATGGATTATGGAACAAGGAGTGGCAAGAGCCTAAGCTTGGGGATGCCCATGGCACCCCCAAGATAATCTAAGGACACCTAAAATCCAAAGCTTGGGGATGCCCCGGAAGGCATCCCCTCTTTCGTCTACTTCTATCGGTAACTTTACTTGGAGCTATATTTTTATTCACCACATGATATGTGTTTTGCTGGGAGCGTCATGTATGATTTGAGTCTTTGCTTTTTAGTTTACCACAATCATCCTTTCTTTACACACCTTTTGAGAGAGCCATACATGATTTGGAATTTGTTAGAATACTCTATGTGCTTCGCTTATATCTTTTGAGTTATATAGTTTTGCTCTAGTACTTCACTTATATCTTTTTAGAGCACGGTGGTGGATTTGTTTTATAGAAACTATTAATCTCTCATGCTTCACTTAGATTACTTTTATAGTCTTAAATAGCATGGTAATTTACTTAAATAATCCCAATATGCTTGGTATTCAAGAATAATAAAAACTTTCTTATGAGTGTGTTGAGTACTATGAGAAGTTTGATGCTTGATAATTGTTTTGAGATATGAAGATGGTGATATTAAAGTTGTGCTAGTTGAGTAGTTGTGAATTTAAGAAATACTTGTGTTAAAGTTTGTGATTCCCGTAGCATGCACGTATGGTGAACCGTTATGTGATGAAGTCGAAGCATGATTTATTTTTTGATTGTATTCCTTATGAGTGGCGGTCGGGGACGAGCGATGGTCCTTTCCTACCAATCTATCCCCCTAGGAGCATGCGCGTAATAATTTGCTTTGATAACTTGTAGATTTTTGCAATAAGTATATGAGTTCTTTATGACTAATGTTGAGTCCATGGATTATACGCACTTTTCTCACCCTTCCACCTTTGCTAGCCTCTCTAATACCGCGCACCTTTCACCGGTATCATACACCCACCATATACCTTCCTCAAAACAGCCACCATACCTACCTATTATGGCATTTCCATAGCCATTCCGAGATATATTGCCATGCAACTTTCCACCGTTCCTTTTATTATGACACACTCCATCATTGTCATATTGCTTAGCATGATCATGTAGTTGACATCATATTTGTGGCAAAGCCACCATTCATAATTCTTTCATATGTGTCACTCTTGATTCATTGCATATCCCGGTACACCGCCGGAGGCATTCATATAGAGTCATATTTTGTTCTAAGTATCGAGTTGTAATTGTTGAGTTGTAAGAAAAATAAAAGTGTGATGATCATCATTATTAGAGCATTGTCCCAGTGAGGAAAGGATGATGGAGACTATGATTTCCCCACGAGTCGGGATGAGACTCCGGACGAAAAAAAAGAAAGAAAAGAGGCCATAAAAAAGGGAAAAGGCCCAAAAAAATGAGAGAAAAAGAGAGAAGGGACAATGTTACTATCCTTTTACCACACTTGTGCTTCAAAGTAGCACCATGATATTCATGATAGAGAGTCTCCTATGTTATCACTTTCATATACTAGTGGGAATTTTTTCATTATAGAACTTGGCTTGTATATTCCAATGATGGGCTTCCTCAAAATGCCCTAGGTCTTCATGAGCAAGCAAGTTGGATGCACACTCACTTAGTTTCTTTTGTTGAGCTTTCATATACTTATAGCTCTAGTGCATCCATTGCATGGCAATCCCTACTCACTCACATTGATATCTATTGATGGGAATCTCCATAGCCCATTGATACACCTAGTTGATCTGAGACTATCTTATCCCTTTTTGTCTCCTCCACAACCACCATTCTATTCCACCTATAGTGCTATGTCCATGGCTCACGCTCATGTATTGCGTGAAGATTGAAAAAGTTTGAGAACACCAAAAGTATTAAACAATTGCTTGGCTTGTCATCGGGGTTGTGCATGATTTAAATATTTTGTGTGGTGAAGATGGAGCATAGCCAGACTATATGATTTTGTAGGGATAACTTTCTTTGGCCATGCTATTTTGAGAAGACATAATTGCTTTGTTAGTATGCTTGAAGTATTATTATTTTTATGTCAATATTAAACTTTTATCTTGAATCTTTCGGATCTGAATATTCATACCACAATTAAGAAGAATTACATTAAAATTATGCCAAGTAGCACTCCGCATCAAAAATTCTGTTTTTATCATTTACCTACATTAGGACGAGCAGGAATTAAGCTTGGGGATGCTTGATACGTCTCCAACGTATCTATAATTTTTGATTGCTCCATGCTATATTATCTACTATTTTGGACATTATTGGGATTTATTATCCACTTTTATATTATTTTTGGGACCAACCTATTAAGCGGAGGCCCGGCCCATAATTGTTGTTTTTTCCTGTTTTAGGGTTTCGAAGAAAAGGAATATCAAACGGAGTCCAAACGGAATGAAACCTTCGGGAACGTGATTTTCTCAACAAACAAGACCCGGGAGACTTGGACCCCACGTCAAGACACAAAAGAGGAGGCAACGAGGTAGGGGGGTGCCTACTCCCCCCAGGCGCGCCCTCCACCCTCGTGGGCCCCCTGTTGCTCCACCGATGTACTCCTTCGTCCTATATATACCTACGTACCCCCAAACGATCAGATACGGAGCCAAAACCCTAATTCCTCCGCGCAACTTTCTGTATCCACGAGATCCCATCTTGGGGCCTGTTCCGGAGCTCCGCCGGAGGGGGCGTCGATGACGGAGGGCTGCTACATCAACACCATAGCCCATCCGATGAAGTGTGAGTAGTTTACCTCAGACCTACGGGTCCATAGTTAGTAGCTATATGGCTTATTCTCTCTTTTTGGATCTCAATACAATGCCCCCCCCTCTCTTGTGAAGAACTATTCGATGTAATCTTATTTTTGCGGTGTGTTTGTTGAGACCGATGAATTGTGGGTTTATGATCAAGTCTATCTATGAACAATATTTGAATCTTCTCTGAATTCTTTTATGTATGATTGGTTATCTTTGCAAGTCTCTTCGAATTATCAGTTTGGTTTGGCCTACTAGATTGATCTTTCTTGCAATGGGAGAAGTGCTTAGCTTGGGGTTCAATATTGCGGTGTCCTTTCCCAGTGACAGTAGGGGCAGCAAGGCACGTATTGTATTGTTGTCATCAAGGATAACAAGATGGGGTTTTCATCATATTGCATGAGTTTATCCCTCTACATCATGTCATCTTGCTTAAGGCGTTACTATGTTTTTAACTTAATACTCTACATGCATGCTGGATAGCGGTCAATGAGTGGAGTAATAGTAGTAGATGCAGGCAGGAGTCGGTCTACTTGTCTCGGACGTGATGCCTATATACATGATCATACCTAGATATTCTCATAACTATGCTCAATTCTGTCAATTGCTCAACAGTAATTTGTTCACCCACCGTAGAATACTTATGCTCTCGAGAGAAGCCACTAGTGAAACATATGGCCCCGGGGTCTATCTTTATCATATTAATCCTACTACTTAGTTATTTCCTTTGCTTTTTTACTTTGACTTTATTTTACTTTGCATCTTTATCACAAAAATACCAAAAATATTATATTATCATATCTATCAGATCTCACTCTCGTAAGTGGCCGTGTAGGGATTGACAACCCCTATTCGCGTTGGTTGCGAGGATTTATTTGTTTTGTGCAGGTACGAGGGACTCGCGCGTAGCCTCCTACTGGATTGATACCTTGGTTCTCAAAAACTGAGGGAAATACTTACACTACTTTGCTGCATCATCCCTTCCTCTTCGGGGAAAACCAGCGCAATGCTCAAGAGGTAGCACTTATCGGCGGCCGCCAAGGCCCGTCAGGCGGCGCACCCGGCAACCTCCTTGTCGGGGTCGTCAGCTTTAGCCTTCTTGGCGGCGTCGAGCTCGCCGGATCACTCAACGGCAAGCACGGTCTTGCCCTTATGCTTCCTGTTGTGGCGCCGGCCCTTCTTCGCCGTGGCGGCGGCATCTCGTCCGTGGAGTCGGTCTCTGCGCCAGCGTCCTCGCCAGGGTACTTCCTTCCTTCCTCAGCCCGAGCACATCTATCTGCCAGAACATAAAGTTCGGCTACATCCTTGACCTTGTTCATCGCTAGCTCTTCACACATCTTGCGGTTGCGTATGTTCTGATGGAACGCACTAATGACAGCGACGGGATGAACGTCGGGGATGGTGTACTGCACACGGCTGAATCTTTGTATGTACTTACGCAGGAACTCGCCATCCTTCTGGGGAATGACATGCAAGTCACTTGCCTGGCCAGGAGCTTGGTAGCCTTCGGTAAAGGCGCCAACAAACTCGTGGCACAGATCCGACCAGGAAGAGATGGAATCTACCGACAAGTGCATCAACCACGACATGCCATTGGGCTTAAGCGCCAACGGTAAGTAGTTGGCGAGCACCTTGTCATCGCGAGCCCCAGCGGTTTGCATCATTATGGTGTAGATGCCGAGGAACTCCGATGGGTGAGTCTTGTCGTTGTACTTTTCCCCAACATCGGGCTTGAACGTGCGGTGGGAGGGCCACTGCAACTGTCGCAGCTCTCGGGTAAAGGCCGGACAACCCACCTCGTAAGGTAGGTCGCCAGAGCCCCCCGGCGCTGGGTGGTCCATAGCAGGCCCCGCACGCCAATTCGACTGATGGCACGCCTCCCGCCGTCGCTCGATGGTAGTTCGAGCGTCTTCCTGAGCTCGCTCTCAAAGAACTCGGCGTTGGTCACAGCGGGTTCGCGGGTCGGACGACGCTCTGGAAACGTTGTCACAGGCATCGGCCCGACGAGCCGGTGGCTGCTGTCGCGGCCGTGTGGGAGGAGATTGCACCGTGGTCGCAACATCTCCGGTCCTCCCACCATCGGCATGCTTTGTCTCGACAGGATGCCAACATGAGGGTCCCGCTGGGAGCGGCTTGTCTTTATTGGCGAAGCTGATGAGGCTTCGGATGGTGGCCCTCCACTCGTCGAGCTTCTCCGCAGCAGGGGGAAGTCGAGGAGCAGTTGCATGCGCGCCAGCGCTTCTGCTGGCATGGGCGGTAGCGAAAGCCGCATGGACCGTGACGCGCTCCAACGTCTAACCAAGTTAGAAGGATCTTTGTCACGGTCTCGTGGTCGCACGCCGCTTTCGCCGGCATCCGGGCGCGTACGCCCGCCTGGTGCGTCCTGAGAATGGCGCACAGGGCTCTTCCCGCGGCGGTGCCCGGGAGTTCCAGCGTCGCAATGTTGCTCATCGCGCACGGCCTGGGAAGGCCGTGACGCGGGTGCCAGCTGGGGCACCGTAGAGGTTTTCGCGTCGCCTATGGGCAGCACGGCCCCGCCCCTGGACCCAGCGGCATGCGGCTCGTCGTCTCGGACTTGAACGATGCCGCTCGCCTGGCTCTGATTGCCAGAGTGTCGTGGATGCTCGCGGGCCACATCCCCGACACCATCCGTGGCCACCCAGTCGCCTGCTCG
The DNA here is from genome assembly GCF_003073215.2 of Triticum urartu. Classification (NCBI taxonomy): domain Eukaryota; kingdom Viridiplantae; phylum Streptophyta; class Magnoliopsida; order Poales; family Poaceae; genus Triticum; species Triticum urartu. Next base: position 153,985,869 of record NC_053025.1, read on the forward strand.
CACTGGCGCAGACGGGCCGGCTCCGGACGACCCAATTGCTGTGATCCCCTTTTTCTTGGGGGCCATGGTGATGATGAAGTCGATGCGCTAACTTCCAAACCGGATTTTCACAGCCTGTCCCCCCTACCTGGCGCGCCAAAGATGTCGGTGAGAACGACACCTATGGGATCACAGGGAATCTCTTCTACGGTTGGCGGGTGCGGGGTTGTGGAAAGAGCGGGTTTAGAAGATCAACACGGGGGAATTTATCCAGGTTCGGGCCGCAAGTGATGCGTAATACCCTACTCCTGCTGGTTTATGTTTATCTGGTGTTCTTGGACTAGCTACAAAGCATGCAGGGCCCAAAAAGTCTGAATCCTTCTCTAGTATGCCTCGGGCCTCCTTTTATAGCCAAAGGGGTCGCCATTGTGGCACACAGGAGGTGGAAAGTTGTACTGTATACAAGTCTATCGCCTGGTACCATAGGACAAATGCATTTAATGCGCTGCCGACGTGCCCCCTCACTTTATCAAGGACGGTAAGGAAGCTCATCTCGCCCGTCGCCGCCTTGTCTTGCACTGACGCGCGTCCAAGCTGACTAGGCATGCAACACCATGCTGCACTACAAAAAATGACACATCCGTGACATTTTGGGCCGAACGAAAAAAATTTCTGTCATACAAATGACACTTCTATGATGATAATTGTGACAAAACCCGGTATCATCATAGATGTGGTGGGCTCCTACTTCTATGACAAAAAATCATGACAGAAAATGGGCTTTTCGTCCTGGGCGGGCCGGAGACGCAGCTGCATGACATTCTTTGGGCCGTCCATGACGGAAAAAACCATGGTAGAAGCGAGGGCGAGGAAAATTTCGGGGAGTTCCCGGTTACGGTGGGAGGTCGGGGGTCGAGCGATGCGCGTTTCTCTCGTACACGTACGCGCGTGTGTGCGAGGCGTTGGCTTTAACCAAACGGACCCGAGCGATCGATCGATGGCTGTTAACTGAACCCGATCGAGCGATTCCTTCGCTACTGCTGCTAACTGAAGCCGATCGATTGGATGAATAGTGAGCGTTGCGGGGGGAGGGGGTTGGATGAACAGTGAGTGGTGGCATTGCCTCTGGATGAACAGGACCCCGTGGTGTGGAGGGCTGGATGAACAGTAGACGGTGGAGGGGTGCCCGTGGAGGGGTGGTTGAACAGTAGCCGGTGGAGTAGCGCGCGGTGGAGGCTGGATGAACAGGAGCTCGTGGAGGCTGGAGGAGGTCGACGGTAGCCCGTGGAGGCTGGAGGAGGTCGACGGTGGAGATGAACAGTATCCCGTGGAGTCCCGTTTTGCGGTACGCCACACCCCTCCCGATGAACAGGACCCCCGTTTCGACCGTAGGAGGTCCGTTTCGTCCGTTTTGAGGTACGCCACACCCCTCCCGATGAACAGGACCCCCGTTTTGACCGTAGGAGGTCCGTTTCGTCCGTTTTGCGGTACGTCACACCCCTCCCGATCAACAGGACCCCCGTTTCGACTGTAGGAGGTCCGTTTCATCCGTTTTGCGGTACGCCACACCCCTCCCGATCAACAGGACCCCCGTTTCGACCGTAGGAGGTCCGTTTCCTCCGTTTTGCGGTACGCCACACCCCTCCCAATCAATAGGACCCCCGTTTCGACCGTAGGAGGTCCGTTTCCTCCGTTCTGCGGTACGCCAGGCCTCGTTTCCAATGGCTGTTCCGTCCAAGCCCTCCCGATGAACACAACCACGCATTCCGTTTCGACCCAGCCAATTGGCTCCCACGCGTTCCGTTGCCTCCCGATGAACATGACGCATTCCGTTGCCTCCCCATGAACACGACGCATTCCATTGCCTCCGCATGAACACGACGCATTCCGTTGCCTCCCCATGAACACGACGACAACGCTATTTCTCCATTCCGACCCAGCCATGTACACGAGCCCTGGCTGTACGTATGCACGAGTAGGCGTTCGAGACCCCGCCCGTATGTACACATATGTGGCCGTATTTTCTTTGTTGCACCCTGGCCGCTATACGTACGTGTACATGCTACGTGCGCGCCTCTACTACGACACGTGCGCGCCTCTACATCGACCAGTATGTACGTACACGTTCGTGACCAGAATGACAACGCTACATATGCTTCGACCAGGTGGGTCCCGACTGTCAGGCACTTCCTTGCGTGCGAAGATGTAGCTGGTGGGTCCCAGCAGTCAGGGGGGCGAATTGTTTTGTTTTTTTTGCCCAGACGCAGTTCCTTGCGTGCGAAGGTGCAGCTGGTGGGTCCCAGCAGTCAGGGGGGAAATGTTTTTTTTTTGCGAAATACGGTGGCCCGTCCGGTGGGTCCCCGCTGTCAAGTGGAGAAATAATTATTTTGCACGTAATAAGGAGGCACTTCCTTGCTGCGGCCGCAGACCCAGCTGTCAGCCTCTCCACGTACAGTCCACGTCCGATCGAAGTCGTTCCTTGACCACGTTGACCACGCCACGCCGAGAGCACCAGGGCGGTGGACGACGGCGAGGCCTAGGAAGGGGACGACGTGGAGCCGGGGAAGATGCGGCAGTGGATGCCCACGCATAGAGGAGTACGAGGGTTCACTGGTTCGGCTGCGGCGTGAGGCTGTCGTCGCCGCAGAATAACAGGGGGTGTGGGTGAGTAGACGGATAGCATGGGCCAGCAGTGGGAGTAGTAGGGGGCGGTGAGGCCTCCGCCGCATCGCAGCCGGCCACGGGAGGCAGGAGCACGAGGCACGACCGGCGCTGGTTTGGGCGGGCTGGAGCAAGAAGACCAGAGGTTGAAGAAGCACTACGGCCGTTGGATGGACATCGTATGGTCACTGGAGCTAGAATCGTGCATATTGACTAAGTTGACAAAGCCCTCCGTCCCCGTCAACTTAGTAGGCCCACAAGTCAGCCTGCCACTATACTGGGTCCCAGCTAACAGGGGGGAGTATTCATTTTTTTGTGCGTAATAAGGAGGCACTTCCTTGCGTGCGAAGATATAGCTGGTGGGTCCAAGCTGTCAGCGACGGTAACATTTCTTTCGTGAAATACAAAGGCCCTTTCGGTGGGTCCCTGATGTCAGGTGGAGGAATCATTATTTTGCGCGTAATAAGGAGGCATTTCCTTGCGTGCGGCCGTGGACCTAGCTATCGGCCTCTCCACGTACAGTCCACTTCAGATGCATGTCGGTCGTTGACCACGTTGACCAGGCCACGCCGAGAGCACCAGGGTGGTGGATGACAGCGAGGCCTAGGAAGGGAACGACACGGGCGCAGGGAAGACTCGGCAGTTGTTTCCCATGCGGAGGGGAGTATGACTGTACAAGGGATTACTGGTTCGTCCGCCGTCGCCGGAGAATAACAGCAGGTGTGGGTGAGTAGAGGAATGGCTAGGCCAGCGATGGGAGTACGGTGGGGCGGTGAGGCCTGCGCGGCAGCAGAGCCGGCCACAGGGAGGAGGGAGCAGGCAGTCCCACCGGCGCTTGTTTGAGCAGCTGGAGCAGGAAGAGCAGAGATTGAAGAAGCACGATGGTCGTTGGATGGACATCGTATGGTCACTGGAGCTAGAATCGTTCATATTGACTAAGTTGACAAAGCCCTCCGTCCCCATCAACTTAGTAGGCCCACAAGTCAGCCTCCCACCATGGTGGGTCCCAGCTAGCAGGAGGTATTCATTTTTCTGTGCGTAATAAGCAGGCACTTCTGGTGGGTCTGAGCTGACAGCGGAGGGAACGTTTTTCTCGCAAAATACGGTGGTCTGTCCGGTGGGTCCCGGCAGTCAGGGGTAAACGTTTTTTCACAAAATACGGTGGACCGTCCGATGGGTCCCAGCAGTCAGGGGGCAACGTTTTTTCCGCGAAATACTGGTGGCCCGTCCGGTGGGTCCCTGCTGTCAGGTGGAGGAATAATTATTTTGCGCGTAATAAGGAGGCACTTCCTTGCGGCTGCCCTGGACCCAGCTGTCAGCCTCTCCATGTACAGTACTCTTCCGATGGAAGTCGGTCGTTGACCACATTGACCACGCCGCGCCGAGAGCACCACGGCGGTGGACGACGGCGAGGCCTAGGAAGGGTACGACGCGGAGCCGGGGAAGACACGGCAGTGGATGCCCACGCGGAGAGGAGTACGAGGGTTCTGGTTCGGCTGCGGTGCGAGGCTGTCGTCGCCGCAGAATAACAGGGGAGTGGGTGAGTGGAGGGATGGCCTGGCCAGCGGTGGGAGTAGTATGGGGACGGTGAGGCCTCCGCGGCAGCACAGCCGGCCACGGGAGGCAGGAGCATGCGGCACGATCGGCGCTGCTTTGGGCGGCTGGGGCAAGAAGACCAGAGGTTGAAGAAGCACTACGATCGTTGGATGGACATCATTGACCATGCTGCGCCGAGAGCACCAGGGCAGTGGACGACGGCGAGGCCTATGGAGGGGACGACATGGAGCCAGGGAAGACACGGCGGTGGCTGCCCATGCGGTGGAGAGTACGAGGGTTGACTGCTTCGGCTGCCGTCGCCGGAAAATAACAGGAGGTGTGGGTGAGTAGAGGGATAGACAGGCCAGGGATGCGAGTATGACGGGGCCATGAGGCCTGCCCGGCAGCACTGCCGGCCACGACAGGCGGGAGCAGGCGGTTCCGACGGCGCTGGTTTGGGCGGCTGGGGCAGGAAGACCAGAGACTGAAGAAGCACGATTGTCGTTAGATTGACATCTAACGGTCTGACGCTGGTAGAGTCGATTGTTGACTAAGTTTCTTTTTTGAGAAACCTTGTGTATACATGAACTTAGTAGGCCCACAAGTCAGTCTCCAAATCTGTGGCAGACAACATAAAGCCCATTTGCTATTTTTTATAATTTGCAGCCCATTTGCTAATTCTTAAGTAATTTATTACAGCCCATTTTCTGCCCAGGACCACGGTCAAAAAGTTCAACCTTATTTTGCATATTTCGGTGGAGTCCGAACTGTTGTAATCCCGAAATGATAAACATGTTTTTTAAGAACTTATTGATTTGCCAAAAAAATCGTTTTGTTTTTGTAAGCAAATAAGACATGGGACAATTGAGTTGGTCTAAGGGAAAACCGGTGGTAAAAAAATCAGCGCTGGGAGGGAAAAAACAACAAAAATAAGGATGTAAATATGAAAAGGGAATTTTATGTGTTTTCAATATAATGATACGTGTATATGAACTAGTAAAACTATAGGTAGAGATTAGAAAACGGATATAGGACATGCGTTTCAAGAGGAAAATAGAACTGGGTTGTGTGTTTGATTCACTAAAAAAACTGTCTGCGGATGTTGTAAGACAAAATATAACTAACGCTGGATCTTTGTGCCCCGTTGTAGATACCTGCTGGATCTTTGTGCCCCGTTGTCGTCATGGGATGGGCCTGTTAAAAACAAAACCAACCCTGGGCAGTCTACAGCCCAGTTGAAACTTGCTTGACCTGAAAAAACAATATACGTGCTCAATAAATGAGAGAATTCTGCAAGTACAGACTGATAACTGGGATGCAGCACGGATATTGTTTTTTTATCGTGATAATAAGTGCATGCACTTGTTTTGAAAAAATTAGAGAACTGGGAATTCGAACGGCGGGTGCTTATGCTACCCATCAAATAAAAATTAGGTTCCTGAAAATTCGTTTCGAAACAAATGATTCAGCTTTATATCCACGTCGACCCTCGGCATGATGGTTGGAAGCAAATGCAAGTTCATACCAAAAGATCGTTAACAACAATACCAACTTGCGGACGACAAGGTAGTAGAACTACCAATACCAAACTAACTTATAATCTTTTTACTCCTGGCCCTAGTGTTCGTCTGGTAGAACATCTTGCAGAGGACCAGCTCCCGCTCCTTCTCTTGATCCAGGTCCCCGAGGTGGTACTGGTGCATCACTGTAACACCCTCGATGCGGCTATATCTCCCACGTGTCGAGGCACGACTTAGAGGCATAACCGCATTGAAAGCAATGTCGCAAGTTAGGCAATCATCACAACATCCCATGTAATATAGATAATAAAAGGGGAGATACATAGTTGGCTTACACTCGCCACGTCAATCAAAGTACATAAATAGCATTACAACAATCAAACACTCATGGCCCGACTACGGCGCCAAAATGACATGCGACATGGTCCCGATCACCCCAACTGGGCACCACTACTGATCATCAGGGAAAGACACGTAGTATCGGCGTGAGTCCTCGTCGAACTCGCACTTGAGCTCAAGAGCGTCATCTGGAACGGAGTCATCAGGCCCTGCATCTGGTTTTCGAAGTAATCTGTGAGCCACAGGGACTCAGCAATCTCACACCCTCGCGATCAAGACTATTTAAGCTTATGGGTAAGGCAAGGTAAATATGTGGAGCTGTAGCAAGCGACTAGCATATATGGTGGCTAACCTGTTCGCAAAAGAGAGTGAGAAGACGAGGCAAAGCGCGACCAAATAACTAGGGGGCAACCTGCGGCAAGCATTACTCCAACACCGTGTTCACTTCCCGGACTCCGCCGAGAAGAGACCATCACGGTAACTCACACTGTTGATTCATTTTAATTAAGTTAAGGTTCAAGTTATCTACAACCGGACATTAACAAATTCCCATCTGCCCATAACCGCGGGCACGGCTTTCGAAAGTTCAAATCCCTGCAGGGGGTCCCAACTTAGCCCATGACAAGCTCTCACGGTCAACGAAGGAATAGACCTTCTCCCGAGACATTCCGATCAGACTCGGTATCCCGGTTCTACAAGACACTTCGACAAGTTAAAACAAATCCAGCAACACCGCCCGAATGTGCCGACAAATCCCGATAGGAGCTGCACATATCTCGTTCTCAGGGGCACACTCAGATTGTCAACTTCCGGTAGGCCAGCCCAGAGTTGCCCCTGGTGGCCACCGGCGGCTGACGAGGTGGACCAACACTCAGAGGAGCACTGGCCCGGGGGGGTTTAAATAAGATGACCCTCGGGCTCCGGAAACCCAAGGGAAAAAGAGGCTAGGTGGCAAATGGTAAAACCAAGGTTGGGCATTGCTGGAAAAGCTTTAATCAAGGCGAACTATCAAGGGGTTCCCATTATCACCCAACCGCATAAGGAACGCAAAATCCGGGAACATAACACCGATATGACGGAAACTAGGGCGGCAAGAGTGGAACAAAACACTAGGCGAGAGGCCGAGCCTTCCACCCTTTACCAAGTATATAGATGCATTAAGATAACATGGCAATATAATGATATCCCAACAAGTAAATAAAGTCCAACAAGGAACGTCTCCAATCTTCACCTGACAACTAGCAACGCTATAAGAGGGGCTGAGCAAAGCGGTAACATAGCCAATCAACGGTTTGCTAGGACATGGTGGGTTAGAGGTTGAACATGGCAATTTGGGAGGCATGATAAGCAAGTGGTAGGCATCGTAGCATAGGCATAGCAAAAGAGCGAGCATCTAGCAAAGCAAAGATAGTAGTGATTTCGAGGGTATGATCATCTTGCCTGCAAAGTTGTCAGAGTTGACTGGATCCTCGAAAGCAAACTCAACGGGCTCCTCGTTAGCGAACTCGACTCCCGGCTCTACCCAAACAAGACAAACAAGCAACAAGGACACAATCAACCACGTGCAAACTCAAACAACATGATGCAAAGATGGTATGCTATGCAGGATGCAATATGTGATGCATATGCAAGATTTGACAAGGAATGCATGAACCTGGCCTCAACATGGAAATCCAAGTGTGCCACTGGAAAGGTGAGGTGAAACCGCTTGAAAATGATATAAAGAACGCCGGAATAGGAGTTACGGTTTGGAAATGGCAAGCAATTGAAATATGACCACGTTCTGCGATTTACAGCAAGTAGCCAACTAAATGCAACAAGATGAACATGCTACAGCACTCAAACATGGCATCAAAATACATGGAAGGGATCCATTCATGATTCTTAACAAAAGACTAGCACTGAGCTACGGCCAATTCATCCATTAACAGGTTCAAACAAGCATGGCAAAAATGCATTTGGTAAACAGATTTCAGACTTAGTGAAATTAACACTTGCTTGGAATTTCAGATCATGTAGCCCACTTTGGAGCATGAAAACAATATGCTACAGGACCTGAACATGGTAAAGTAAAGCATTACATGGAGCTACTCAAAGAGCTTAACAAAAGTCCCTTAGTGACCTTGAGCCAAAAGGGATCAGAAAATTCATTTGCAAGCATGTGAACATGGCAAAAACATAATCAGTTCTCAGACTTGGTGAAAACTGGAGCATGCTGAAACAGATATCAAGTAGGCATGTTTATGAACTCGATGCACTCACTACAGAGCAAGTCATGACAATCTAAGCATACACCCATCAAGAATACACAAAATACAAACTAGACATGGCAAGAACAATAACATAGCATGTACGGATCAACTATAACATCCTCGGCAAAATTGCTCACAAGTAGACAATCTGCCCAGATTCACGAAATAGCAAAAGTAGAGCTCGATTGACTCAAGCTAGGGTGCTCCATAAATGCACACAAAGACATGGATGGATAGAGAAATTCAAGATTAACAAAACATCCTTATTGATCATCCTCACAAGAGGCACGGATCACTAGGAAACAACATGAATATATGGCATATTGAGATAACTAGTCCAAGGACTTAGTGGAAATGCTAAGTCCCTGAAATCATCATTAACGAATGCTCCACTTTGCAATCTTGTGCTAGTCACCACACACATCACAAAAATACATGGGTTGCACCTCTGGATAGATTACAAAACATATAACAAAACACATGTAGAGCTCAGGGGCATATCATGCACACAATAATCATGGCAAAAATGACAATTATCTAAATGGAGCAGCAGATCTGACAATTATCTCAAATAGCATTCTTCTAACAGCATTTCGGGCATCAAGATGAACTCAAATGAAAATGATGCAATGAGATAAAATGATGTGCTCTTTGAGACGAACATTTTGATATGCTATATGCCCAAAACGGAGCTACGGATGCAAAGTTACGACATGATGAACATGGGCAAAATAATTAGGGTTTCGGGGATAGAAAGTCAACCCGAGACGAATCTCAGATCTAGATCCGGCCGGCACGCTTTACGAGGTTCATACTCGCCAGAGATGGAGCTTGAGCTCGTCGGAGAGAGGCCGGCGGGGAAGGAGGAAGCGCGGGACGGCGCCCGCCGGAGCTTGCCGAGGCGGCGGGGTGGCGGCGCCGGCGCGGGGGCCGAGGCGTCGGGTACGGCAGTTGGGGCGGTGCGCGCCGGTGAGGGCGACGGGCAGCGGAGGGAAGTCCGGTGGGGCGGCCGGCAGCGGGGAAGATGGCCCCGGGCGGCGCCGCGAGGCAACGGGCCTCGGGGGCCCCTCCTGGGCCTCCCGGGCCGGCGGCGATGGCGAAGTGGCGCGGCGGCGCGACCCAATCGGCGGCTGCCACGTGGCGTCGGTGGGCGGACCGGACACGTCCGTCGGTGGTGGTTTTGTCCGACGGCGGCGGGTGGAGATGGATCTAGGGTTTTCAGGGGAAGGAGAAGGAGATTTTTGGGGGTGTCTTTAAATAGGCATAGAGGGAGCTAGGAGAGTCCAAATGAGGTGCGGTTTTCGGCCACGCGATCGTGATCGAATGCTCTAGATGATGGAGATGGTTTTGGTGGGTTATGGGCCAAATTGGAGGGGTGTTGGGCTGCAACACACACGAGGCCTTTTCGGTCCCTCGGTTAACCGTTGGAGCATCAAACGAAGTCCAAATGGTACGAAACTTTACAGGTGGTCTACCGGTAGTAAACCAAGGCCGCTTGGCAAGTCTCGGTCCAATCAGGAAATGTTTAATCCCCGCACACAAAAGAAAGGTAGAATTGACCACCGGAGGAGAACGAAGCGCCGGAATGCAAAACGGACAACGGGGAAAATGGTCGAATGCATGAGATGAACACGTATGCAAATGCAATGCACATGATGACATGATATGAGATGCATGACAACGATAACAACACACGGAGACAAAAACTTGAACCCGAGAAAATAAAATAACTTAATGCCGGAAACGGCAAGAGTTGGAGTACATATTGGGAAAATCATATCCGGGGTGTTACAACACTCCACCACTACGAAAGGATCTCGTCCCGAGATCTAGGACTGAAAGAACGCCGGGTACTCAGAACGAAGGTGATCCTCGCGTTCCCAGGTAGCTTCACGGTCGGAATGGTGTGACCACTTGACTTTGAGGAATTTGATTGACTTTTTGCGAGTCTTGCGTTCAGTCTCTTCCAGAATAGCCACGGGGTGCTCACGGTAAGAGAGATCTTCTTGGAGCTCAATGTCCTCAAATTTGACGGTGCAGTCAGGAGTCTTGAAGCACTTTCGGAGCTGAGAGACATGGAACACGTCATGCACATTTGCAAAGTTTGAAGGAAGCTCGAGTTGATAGGCGAGATCGCCTCTCTTGCTGATGATCTTGAAAGGTCCCATGTATCTAGGGGCAATCTTCCCTTTGATACCGAAGCGGCGAGTACCTTTCATAGGAGAGACGCGGAGGTAAACATGGTCTCCGATCTCGAAAGTCAAATCTCGGTGCTTACTATCATAGTAGCTCTTTTGGCGGGATTGGGCTGCTTTGAGGTTATCTCGAATGACTTTGCACATTTCCTCTGCCTCTGTGATTAAGTCATTTCCTAGAAGTTGACGTTCACCAGTTTCAAACCAGTTGAGAGGGGTACGGCACTTCCTGCCATACAAAATTTCAAATGGGGCCTTGCCCGAACTTGCTTGAAAACTATTGTTGTAGGAGAATTCAGCATATGGAAGACAATCCTCCCACTTCATGCCGAAGGAGATCACACAAGCCCTGAGCATATCTTCAAGAATCTGGTTGACACGCTCGACTTGACCGCTAGTTTGAGGATGGAAAGCTGTGCTGGAGCGGATGTTGGTGCCCATGGCCTTCTGAAAAGAATCCCAAAACTTGGAGGTAAAGATGCTGCCACGGTCTGAAGAGATCACCTGTGGAATACCGTGCAGAGAGACAATTCGAGAGGTATAGAGCTCCGCCAATTGAGCTGCAGTGATTGACTCTTTGATAGGCAGAAAATGGGCCACTTTAGTGAGTTTGTCGATGACAACGAATATAGCATCATTGCCACGTTTGGACTTTGGAAACCCAGTCACGAAGTCCATCTCAATGTGGTCAAACTTCCATTCTGGAATGGCAAGAGGTTGGAGGAGACCAGCTGGCCTTTGGTGTTCTGCCTTCACTCTTCTGTAGACATCACACTCATTCACGAATTGAGCAATCTCGTGCTTCATTCGAGTCCACCAATAAGCCTGCTTGAGGTCCTGATACATCTTCGTGCTCCCAGGGTGGATGGAGAGGAGAGAATTGTGAGCCTCGTTCATGATCACTTTACAAAGGTCACCTTTGGGCACAACAATACGATCCTCGAAGAAGAGAGTATCCTTGTAAGGCGGTAGCACTTGTACTTGGGTTGACTCTTGGCAATCCCAATCTTCACCTTTTTCACCATAGCATCAAGAAGTTGAGCTTGGTGAATCTGGTCTCCCAAGGTAGGAGAGACTTGAAGGTTGGCAAGGAAACCTTGAGGAACAACTTGCAGATTAAGTTTGCGGAAAGCTTCACAAAGCTCGGGTTGATAAGGCTTGAGAATCAGACTGTTGCAATAAGCCTTCCTGCTCAATGCGTCAGCAATCACATTGGCCTTGCCTGGAGTATACTCGATACTCGGATTATAATCTTGAATCATTTTGACCCATCGAGTCTGCCTAAGGTTGAGATTAGGCTGAGTGAAGATGTACTTGAGACTCTTGTGATCAGTGAAAATGTCCACTTTTCTTCCCAATAAGAGATGTCTCCAAGTCAAAAGAGCATGCACAACTGCCGCCAACTCAAGGTCATGAGTGGGGTAGTTCTTCTCGTTGGGCTTCAACTGGCGAGAGGTATAAGCCACAACTTTCTTCTCTTGCATCAATACTGCGCCAAGACCTTGGAGAGAGGCATCACAAAAGACCTCGTACGGCTTGGATTCATCAGGCGGAGTCAGAACTGGAGAAGTGACCAATTTCTCTTTCAAAGTGTTGAAAGCAAAGTCACACTCCGGAGACCAAACGTACTTGACGTGCTTCTGGAGAAGATTTGAGAGAGGCTTCACGATCTTAGAAAAGTTTTCAACGAATCTTCGACAGTAGCTTGCAAGACCAAGGAAGCTACGGAGTTGCTTCACGTTCTGAGGTGGTTCCCAATTCACAATTGCAGACACCTTCTCAGGATTCACCGCAATGCCCTTGGCAGAGATGATATGACCAAGATAAAGAACCTCATCGAGCCAAAATTCGCACTTGGAGAACTTGGCGTAGAACTTGTGTTCCCTGAGCTTATCGAGTACCAAACGCAAGTGCTTGGCATGATCTTCCTTGTTCTTCGAAAAGACCAGAATGTCGTCGAGATAGACCAAAACGAAGTCATCGGTGTAGGTGTTGAAGATGAAGTTCATCATGCCAGAGAAAGTTGGAGGAGCGTTGATGAGGCCAAAAGACATGACAGTGTATTCATATGAACCAAAGCTTGTCCTGAAAGCCGTCTTGGGAATATCTTGCTCACGAATTCGAATCTGATGATAACCCATACGGAGATCAAGCTTGGAGAATACTTGGGCACCTTTGAGTTGTTCGAACAGCTCGTTGATGTTGGGTAGTGGGTATTTATTCTTGATGGTCTTCTTGTTTAATGGACGGTAATCAACACAAAGTCGGTCCGTTCCATTCTTCTTCACAAAAAGAACACCACAACCCCATGGAGAAGAACTATGTCGGATGAGGCCCATTCTCTCTTGAACATCGAGTTGCTTCTTCAGCTCCTTCAACTCTTCAGGTCCGAGCTTGTAGGGACGCTTGCATACAGGTTCCGTGCCGGGCTCAAGATCAATGACGAATTCAACTGCCGATGCGGAGGCATTCTTGGAAGCTCTTCTGGAAAGACGTCTTGATATTCGCAAACGACTGGAATTTGCGAGATAGCATCCAGTTCACCCTTCTCATTGAAAGAAAACAGACGGATGGTATTATCCCGAGCGGCAAAGACAATTACATCCTCAGACGAATGAGTCAATTGAATCTGCCTGGCTGCACAATCAAGCTGAGCCTTATGCTTAGATAGCCAATCCATCCCGAGAATAAGATCAATATCCGAGTTACCAAGGATCATTGGAGAAGCCAGAAACTTGAAATCACCCAACGAAATAGAAATATCCAGAACCTCGTAGTTAGTGAGCAAACATCTACCCAGAGAGACAACTGCTAACGGTTTATGCATAACTTGAGAAAACCACCCATGCTTAGATGCAAAAGGTCTCGAGATAAAACAATGCGATGCACCAGTGTCAAAAAGAACTTTTGCAGGAACATCGTTAACAGGAAGGTTACCCATGATGACATCTGACGAGTCCTCTGCCTGAGCTGCATTCATCAAGTTGACCTTGGCGGACTTGGTGTTATGCTTGACCATAGCTGTACTTGCCAATCTCACAGGAGGAGGAGGAGGAAGACGCCTCTGATTGAAGCATTTGTTGGCATAGTGACCCTTCTGTTGGCACTTGTTGCACATGACCTCTGAAAACGGACGGTGATATGGAGCACTCGGTCTTGGAGCTTGAGACGAAGTCTTGTTCTGAAAGCCAGGGTTGGGTGGGTGGGAAGATCCACTGCCACCTTTGCTCTTCTGATACGGCTGACGAAACGGAGGAGGAGGAAGCCAATACTTCTGCTGCTTGGCCACTTGAGTAGAGGAAGAAGGAGTAGTGTCTCTGACTCGCTTCTTGGAAGCATCACACCTCAGTTGAGCAGCCTCTTGCTTCAATGCCATGTTGTAGAACTCATCGTACCTCAAGGGCTCAAAGAGAACAAGAGCTAGCTGAATTTCTTCTCTGAGACCACCCCTGAACTGGTATATCATGCTCTTCTCGTCAGGGACGTCCTGCTTAGCAAAGCGGGCGAGCTTCTGGAACAACTTGTTGTAGTCATAGACGGACAAAGAGCCTTGCTTCAGGTTGCGGAATTCCTCACGCTTGCTCTCAACCACGCTCTGAGGAATATGATGAGCTTTGAAGTCTTGACAGAATTCATCCCAGGTAATCACACGGCCTCCTCTGGAATCCTTGTACTGCTGGAACCATTCTGCAGCTTGGTCTTTGAGTTGGAAGGATGCGAACTTGACAAAGTCCTCAGGCCTGACGTTACTGCACTCGAAATGCTTGCACAGATCCACGAGCCAATCATCAGCATTAGTTGCCTCAACACAATTGCTGAAAGTCTTTGGCCCGTTAGCAAGGAACTAGTTGAGTGTAGCAAAGTGATTCTGATTGTTGCCTTGGTTGCCTTGGTTCGCTTGATTGCGCTCTTGAAGAATTTGCATGATCAATTGTGTGTTTGCATTGGTTGCGGCCATCACAGCTTGCCATGCCTCCGGACGAGGAGGAGGTGGTGGAGGATCCTGATTCTGATTCTGATTGGTGCTCTTAGCAGGAGCCATCCTGAAGAGGGTGAAAACTGTTAGCACATTGACAGACAAAATGAAGCTGAATCAAACGGTTTGAAATTGCAACATATAGTCTTCACATCCGAACATAAGAACGAATGCATTCCACCTGAAATGGTCACATATCCATAAATTGAGAAGCCACTTAGAATTCAGGTAGAGGAATAAATCAACAAGGTATGGATCAAGAACGAATACTCGGTAAGAAATCCCAATCTCAAACCAAATATCCGTCGAAGAAGAACTAGAGCTACAAGAATTCCCACCTATGAAACTCCTGAACCTTTCCGGTTATGCAATCAGGTGTTGGGGATATAGGGGAAGCATAATATCTCACCCAAATCTAGAAATTCCTACATCCAGCTGTATCCATCCTTCAACACATAACCGAGAAAAACTTCGGAAACCATCTACCTCAACCTTTGAAAAGCATCCGTTATACAAGTTATGGCGATACTCCCGAACTCCCGCCCCAGTACTGGGTGGCGTCGAGGTTATCTCACCAACGAACTGCATAAAAGAGATTTTTGATGTCAGCGTACTAAACTCAGGTATTCCAGAACTGCAATGATTAAATTATGACGACAACACCTCGGAGCTCAACTCCCCGGGACACTGCCACAACCCCTAAAGACAGGAGGCACCAAGAACAATGTTCTCGTCACAAAACCATCGGAACGATTCCAAGATACCCGCGTGATCCTAAAACAAAATTAGTGAAATTTGAGAAGAGAAGAGTCAAAACTCTACGTCAGGATGCCTTACCAGAGCGATGAGGAGACTGGGGAGTAAAAAGAATTCCTAAACTCTCCGATATATAATTCCTAAATGACTCAAAACATTTTTCTAGACTCAACTCGGCCGCTAAAAATGATCAAGCAATGGGGGCTCCTAAGGTCGGGGAAGGCTCTGATTACCAACTTGTAACGCCCTCGATGCGGCTATATCTCCCACGTGTCGAGGCACGACTTAGAGGCATAACCGCATTGAAAGCAATGTCGCAAGTTAGGCAATCATCACAACATCCCATGTAATATAGATAATAAAAGGGGAGATACATAGTTGGCTTACACTCACCACGTCAATCAAAGTACATAAATAGCATTACAACAATCAAACACTCATGGCCCGACTACGGTGCCAAAATGAAAGATAACCCAACATGCGACACGGTCCCGATCACCCCAACTGGGCACCACTACTGATCATCAGGGAAAGACACATAGTATCGGCGTGAGTCCTCGTCGAACTCCCACATGAGCTCAAGTGCGTCATCTGGAACGGAGTCATCAGGCCCTGCATCTGGTTTTGGAAGTAATCTGTGAGCCACAGGGACTCAGCAATCTCGCACCCTCGCGATCAAGACTATTTAAGCTTATGGGTAAGGCAAGGTAAATATGTGGAGCTGTAGCAAGCGACTAGCATATATGGTGGCTAACCTGTTCGCAAAAGAGAGCGAGAAGAGGAGGCAAAGCGCGAACGAATAACTAGGGGGCAACATGCGGCAAGCATTACTCCAACACCGTGTTCACTTCCCGTACTCCACCGAGAAGAGACCATCACGGTAACTCACACTGTTGATTCATTTTAGTTAAGTTAAGGTTCAAGTTATCTACAACCGGACATTAACAAATTCCCATCTGCCCATAACCGCAGGCACGGCTTTCGAAAGTTCAAATCCCTGCAGGGGGTCCCAACTTAGCCCATGACAAGCTCTCACGGTCAACAAAGGAATAGACCTTCTCCCGAGACATTCCGATCAGACTCGGTATCCCGGTTCTACAAGACACTTCGACAAGTTAAAACAAATCCAGCAACACCGCCCGAATGTGCCGACAAATCCCGATAGGAGCTGCACATATCTCGTTCTCAGGGCACACTCAGATTGTCTTAACTTCTGGTAGGCCAGCCCAGAGTTGCCACTGGTGGCCACCGGCGGCTGACGAGTTGGACCAACACTCAGAGGAGCACTGGCCCGGGGGGTTTAAAATAAGATGACCCTCGGGCTCCGAAAACCCAAGGGAAAAAGAGGCTAGGTGGCAAATGGTAAAACCAAGGTTGGGCATTGCTCGAAAAGCTTTAATCAAGGCGAACTATCAAGGGGTTCCCATTATCACCCAACCGCGTAAGGAACGCAAAAATCCGGGAACATAACACCGATATGACGGAAACTAGGGCGGCAAGAGTGGAACAATACACTAGGAGAGAGGCCGAGCCTTCCACCCTTTACCAAGTATATAGATGCATTAAGATAACAAGGCAATATAATGATATCCCAACAAGTAAATAATGTTCCAACAAGGAACGGTCTCCAATCTTCACCTACAACTAGCAACGCTATAAGAGGGGCTGAGCAAAGCGGTAACATAGCCAATCAACGGTTTGCTAGGACATGGTGGGTTAGAGGTTGAACATGGCAATTTGGGAGGCATGATAAGCAAGTGGTAGGCATCGTAGCATAGGCATAGCAAAAGAGCGAGCATCTAGCAAAGCAAAGATAGTAGTGATTTCGAGGGTATGATCATCTTGCCTGCAAAGTTGTCAGAGTTGACTGGATCCTCGAAAGCAAACTCAACGGGCTCCTCGTTAGCGAACTCGACTCCCGGCTCTACCCAAACAAGACAAACAAGCAACAAGGACACAATCAACCACGTGCAAACTCAAACAACATGATGCAAAGATGGTATGCTATGCAGGATGCAATATGTGATGCATATGCAAGATTTGACAAGGAATGCATGAACCTGGCCTCAACATGGAAATCCAAGTGTGCCACTGGAAAGGTGAGGTGAAACCGCTTGAAAACGATATAAAGAACGCCGGAATAGGAGTTACGGTTTGGAAATGGCAAGCAATTGAAATATGACCACGTTCTGCGATTTACAGCAAGTAGCCAACTAAATGCAACAAGATAAACATGCTACAACACTCAAACATGGCATCAAAATACATGGAAGGGATCCATTCATGATGCTTAACAAAAGACTAGCACTGAGCTACGGCCAATTCATCCATTAACAGGTTCAAACAAGCATGGCAAAAATGCATTTGGTAAACAGATTTCAGACTTAGTGAAATTAACACTTGCCTGGAATTTCAGATCATCTAGCCCACTTTGGAGCATGAAAACAATATGCTACAGGACCTGAACATGGCAAAGTAAAGCATTACATGGAGCTACTCAAAGAGATTAACAAAAGTCCCTTAGTGACCTTGAGCCAAAAGGGATCAGAAAATTCATTTGCAAGCATGTGAACATGGCAAAAACATAATCAGTTCTCAGACTTGGTGAAAACTGGAGCATGCTGAAACAGATATCAAGTAGGCATGTTTATGAGCTCGATGCACTCACTACAGAGCAAGTCATGACAATCTAAGCATACACCCATCAAGAATATACAAAATACAAACTAGACATGGCAAGAACAATAACATAGCATGCATGGATCAACTATAACATCCTCGGCAAACTTGCTAACAAGTAGACAATCTGCCCAGATTCATGAAATAGCAAAAGTAGAGCTCGATTGACTCAAGCTAGGATGCTCCATAAATGCACACAAAGACATGGATGGATAGAGCACTTCAAGATTAACAAAACATCCTTACTGATCATCCTCACAAGAGGCACGGATCACTAGGAAACAACATGAACATATGGCATATTGAGATAACCAGTCCAAGGACTTAGTGGAAATGCTAAGTCCCTAAAATCAGCATTAACGAATGCTCCACTTTGCAAGCTTGTGCTAGTCACCACACACATCACAAAAATACATGGGTTGCACCTCTGGATAGATGGCAAAACATATAACAAAACACATGTAGAGCTCAGGGGCATATCATGCACACAATAATCATGGCAAAAATGACAATTATCTAAATGAAGCAGCAGATCTGACAATTATCTCAAATAGCATTCTTCTAACAGCATTTCGGGCATCAGGATGAACTCAAATGAAAATGATGCAATGAGATGAAATGATGTGCTCTCTGAGACGAACATTTTGATATGCTATATGCCCAAAACGGAGCTACGGATGCAAAGTTACGACATGATGAACATGGGAAAAATAATTAGGGTTTCGGGGATAAAAAGTCAACCCGAGACGAATAATCTTTGGCATGTTGCAGTCACTTGTTTCACTTTTTATTAACTATTAAATTGTAATTGCTTCACTAGGTCTGCGTTTAAAAAGGAAAATAGAGCTATAAACAAAGGAATATGTTTGTGCAAGTAGACGGCCGATCGGTGTCTTACCTGGAAGTTTCTCAGGTTGGGTGTAGCATATGTCGTGCTCGCTGTCCATGGTTGGTATGAACAAATCGATGAGAGACTGAAATCCCGCGCTGTCAGCACTCACTTTGGCCTTAAGATGCTCGATCAGTTCATGATCCGTGGGATCGAACTTGACGCCAGCCGGCAGCACCGGCCAATCCTTCTTCGACTTGCATCGGTAATTCCAGTTATATGGTACTCAATGTATGATCAATCGACTGTTTTAAGTGAATGATGAAAGATTTCGACAGATAAGTGGTACTCCAAATCTGAAGTCCAGAATACCCGAACACGCCGCCGGGATTCTTGTGTCACCTCACGCGCAGCGTGTTGTCACGTCAATTCAATGTGTGGACATGATGAATAATTTGACCGACGTATACTAGTACTGCTATTGTACTACTTACTAGTCATATTTAGTGTCACAATATTATTCATAGGTTTAACTAACAAGTACGCACTTGAAGCCTAACTGATATATATATATATGTATGGCTTCTGCACAGCATCTCCATCATCATTATCAGTACATTCTACGCAGGTGAGTTAGGATGCACTTGATCCCAGGAAGTTATCTATCCTTCAAACCAGAGGAGTGCTTCAAACTAACAACAGTGCATAATATCCAACAAAAGAGGGTCGTGCTACAGCAGCAGAATACATGGCTCAGTCTAGATATCAGGACGAATCAAGTTGTGCATATTTGCTGTTGGCATGAACCACATCGCCGCATGTCGGGTTTGCAAAAGCCATCCATCGCATGGAAGCTTGATGCCTTTCACACATTGAAGATTATCTGGCAACAAGCTGTGTCGATGAATCTCTGGATATGGTGATTCATGAAACCCATGGTATGATGTGTAAACACAGCCCCCCTCGCGAATGGAAGTTGCATAGCACAGTAATCATCGCCGGTGATATGATCGATGATTGGTTGGATGATCGGATAATTGAGCCCGAGGAACAAGGAGTGGTTGCCGAGGCTGTAAACCCGCCTCCAGTTGAATACGCCTGGCCCAACGGAGCTGGGATCTTTCTCGAACACGAAGCAGCCATAGCCATCAATGTCACGAACGCCCCACGCATTGTACTGCATGTGGTTTGATGTAATGGTTTGGTCAATTTGGTATGTGCGAATGAGCATCAAATGACCGCCGTCAGCTGAACGAGCGATAAACCGCGACCCATCGGCTGGTATGATTCCAGGTCCTGGAATCATGAAGGCCAGCGCATTTGCGTCTGCTGCAACAATTCAAATTGAAGACAAAAAGGACAAAAATAAACAATCATGTTCAGAGTATGTGTGGAATTAAGATTATTATAACAGTGACACATATCATAGACAGAGAATTGCAACGTCGTGGTCATAATCATACCCCAAGTTAAAAAAATAAGCCAATGGCTTTCATATTCTAGCAATATGTCATGGTTCAAACATCATGTAACAATGAGAGGAAAACAGCTATGACAACGCCTACTCATATTCTACCATAGCACTTACTACTACTGTTCTCATATCAACTCTAAGAAATAACATGCATTGTTATAAAAATCTTTTAAACGAGAGTAACATATAGCAATCATGGTGTTATGCTCATAATATGTATTCACTACTGGAATCAGCTACTTTGCCATCACCCAGATCTTTGCCGTCTGCTAGCGGACGGCAAAGAAGCTCTTTGCCATCAGCTACCCAAAAGCAGACGGCAAAGAACTGGCTGATGGCAAAGACCTTCTTTGCCATCAGCCAGTTCTTTGCCGTCCGCTAGCGGACGGCAAAGATTCTTTGTCGTCGGCTAGTAGACGGCAAAGAGGGAGGGGGGGACCCACTGACGAGCTGGTTAAAAAAAACTTAACGCCCCCCTCTTTGCCGTCTGCTAGCAGACGGCAAAGAGCAAGTAAGCGGACGGCAAAGGAGGGCGGACGGCAAACGTTTAGGTTACTAACGGCGCCCCACCCCGCCCATCTCTCTCTGTTCCCTCTCCTCCCAGACGACCACCGCCACCCGCCGCCTCCCCCGCCACCCACCGCGCTGCCCCTTGCCCCGCCACCCACCGCCGCCCCCTTGCCCCACCTCCCCTCGCCCCGCCGCCCCCTTGCCCCACCTCCCCTCGCCCCGTCGCCCCGTCGCCCCCATCACCCGCCACCGCCCCGGCGTCCCGTCGCCCGCGCCGGAGCCAGGCTCGCGCCCCGGAGCTCGCCGCCCCTGCGCCTCGGAGCTCGCCGTCCCTGCGCCCCAGAGCTCGCCGCCCCTGCGCCCCGGAGGTCGCCGCCCCTGCGCCCCGGAGCTCGCCGCCCCTGCGCCCGGGAGCTCGCCGTCCTGTCTGCCTCGCGCCCCGGAGCTCGCCGCCGCCCAAGAGCCAGGCTCGCCACCGCCCCGGAGCCAGGCTCGCCGCCGCCCCTGCGGCCATGCCGCCCCCTCCATCCTCCATCGAGAGGAGCCAAGGTGAGCTTTTTTTTTCTACTGTTTTTCTTTGCTGTTTAGGTTTAATTAGGTTATTGATAGGTTTAGGTTAGTGCTAGATTTAGGTTAGTGGTTTAGGTTAGTGCTAGATTTAGGTTTAGATTATTATTACAAGAAGAAAGTTGAAAAAAAGAAGAAGAGGTAGAAGAAGAGGAAAAAGGAAAAAAAGGAAGAAGAATAAGAAGAAAGTTGAAAAACAGAACAATATAGAAGAGGAAAAAGGAGAAGAAGAAAGAAGAAGAAGAAGAAAGAAGAGGAGGAGGAGGAGGAAGAGGAGGAGGGAGAAGAAGAAAGAAAAGAAGAAGAAGAAAGAAGAAGAAAAAATAAGAAGAAGAAGACCCCGACGCGCCACCCCGACACCCCGACCCCGACCCCCGACCCCCGACACCCCGACACCCCGGCCCGACAACCCGACCCCGACCCCGACCCCGACCCCCGACACCCCGACCCCGATCCCGACATGCCACCCCGACACCCCGGCCCGACACCCTGACACACACCCCGACCCCGACACGACACCCCGATACCCCGACACCCGACCCCCCGGACACCCGACCCCCTGACCCTCCAACCCCGACACCACACCCCGACCCCGACACCACACCCCGACAACCGACCCCTTGACCCCCTGACCCCGACACCACACCCCGACCCCAAAACAGCACCCCGACCCCGACACGGCACCCCGACACCGACAGGACACCCCGACCCCCGACACCTCCCGAAAAGGTGTTCTTTGGCCTTCCAGAGGCCGACGGCGTCATATATTTGTGAATTATTAGTTAGGTCATATATTTTTCGATTTTGTTATGAAAAATATCATATATAATTGTGTTGATCGTGTAGTTTTAAACGTGGAGTTGTTTCATCGCTGCGAGGTTTGGTGTTCGACGACCTCGCCGTGCGTTTGACGAGCTCTGCCCCTTCGTTCGTGGGTGAGCACAAATGACAAGTCCTCCTCCCCCATTAATTATTTGATCTATTCCGATGAAACTTGATAGCTAGCTATGTATGTGTCTTGAATCATCAGTATGCGTAACCAATATGTGTCTCCCGTTCGAAAGCATCATAGTTATAAATATGCATGCATTTGCATATATATAACCTTGATTCTTTCGAATTGTCCAACGCTATCCATGGACAGCCCGAGTATGTGTAGATTGGGTTCGTTTTCCCATATGCTTTGCTCCGGATCCGATGCATATATTTCGTCAGTGCCTCCCCTGTTGTTCTCCGGGTACACATCCTCTCTGTTTATTGCAGAGACGTGTATCAGGAGAACAGCGGGGAGGTGCTGCCGAAATTTTGCGTCGGATCCGGAGCATAGCATGGGAAAATAAACCCAATCTACACATACACGGGTGGGATTAGGACCTATCATTACCTATTAGAGTGTAGGTTGCATGGACGTAATAAAATTGACAAAGTAGATCAACTGATGAATATATACATGGTGAATTACATATATAATTGTTGTGTGTCCAGTAGCTCTGAAAGTCAAGATGAGTGACTTGGATGTATACCGGTCACACTGGTCAGAACAAATGGAGCGCTGAATGGTTCACAAAAACTAAGGGGTTTGTGCAAGCCGCATTTGCAAATGGCCAAAAGAAAACCTGGTGCCCCTGTTTCCGGTGCGGCAATTGGGAAAAGAAGACAGAGGCTGAAATGGGCAAACGCCTGCAGAAGAGTGGTTTTACGCCCGATTATACGGTGTGGACATTTCATGGTGAGTCTGCCCAACGTGACCGAGCTGAGGTGGATCGTCGTCGCACCGACGAGCATGGTACCGGGATGGAAAACATGGTGCAAGGCTATGATGATGCTCGGGATTCGGACGAGGAGATGGAGGAATCTGCAAAGGCCTTCAATGAAATGTTGGAGTCTTCGAAACGTCCGCTCCACGAGCACACTGAGCTTTGTCAGTTGGATGCCATCTCACAAGTAATGGCTCTGAAGGCTCAGTTCAACTTGGGCAGAGAATGCTATGACGCAATTATGACAGTATTTGGACGCTTTCTACCCAAAGGCCATGTAATGCCTGCAAACCTGTACCAGTCGGACAAAATCCTCCGTGCACTGAAGATGCCCTATGAGAAGATACATGCCTGTGAGAAAGGATGTGCCTTATTTAGGCTTGACTATGCGGACTTGAACTATTGTCCCATTTGCAAGTCTTCCAGGTATATTGTGGTAGACAACGGTATGGGTGAGAAGACACAGACCAAAATCCCCGTTACTGTTCTTCGGTATATGCCAATCGTACCAAGACTTCAACGTCTTTTCATGGTCGAAGAGACGGCCAGACAGATGACATGGCACAAAACAGGCAAAAGAACCGAACTAGATGCAGATGGGAATCTGATGATGGTACACACATCGGATGGTGTTGCGTGGAAAAAGTTTGATGAATTACATGCTGACAAAGCGGCAGATCCGAGGCATCCTCGAGTCGGCATCATCACGGATGGGTTCAGTGTGTTTGGTATGACGGCAGCCCAATACATTTGTTGGCCCGTATTTGTCTTTCCACTCAATCTCCCCCCCGGACAGATTATGCAAAGAAAGAACATTTTCCTGACGTTGATAATCTGAAAGGTTGGGATGTCGTTTATGAAGTGCCGCCACGTGCTAGACTTTCTCCCCCAAAGGAAGAGGATTATGAACCTCACATTAACCCAGACACATATGAAGGAGAATTCTTCCAAGAGACACGTCTTTCCAAAAAGCGTTTCAAGAACCGCTATACTTCACCCCAAAACATTGAAGTAGACAGCGACAATGAATCCGACATCACCCGAGAGGAGGAACAAGAAGAGCCGGAACAAGAAGAGGTTACTGCTGCGGATGACCTGTCAATGCTTGACCGATTACGTCAAGGTGGCCTTGCACATGTTGATGCCAATGAACCCTATGAGCCCGTCATTGATTATAGTGATGATGATGATTATGCATTTATTGATGATACTGATCGAGATTATTAGTAGTGTCAGGTATTACATTTTTTATGTTGTACTTGATGATGATACACTTAAGTGATACACATATTATTATTCATGTCGGTCTTTTTTTATGTTGTACTAATTTCGTTTACTGTTTGTCATGGCAGGTGTTGAAAGATGGTGGGCGCTGGTCGGGAGCGTGGTCTGAGGTCTTCCATTCCAGACGCACCTCTCCGCCGAGCGTTGCTGGACAGTATGGCCACACCGCCGGGCCCTTCTTCATCGACCGCAGTGCCCAGCAGGGGACGAGCTCGAGGTAGGAAGAGA
The DNA here is from genome assembly GCF_003073215.2 of Triticum urartu. Classification (NCBI taxonomy): domain Eukaryota; kingdom Viridiplantae; phylum Streptophyta; class Magnoliopsida; order Poales; family Poaceae; genus Triticum; species Triticum urartu. Next base: position 154,010,411 of record NC_053025.1, read on the forward strand.
GGAGGTGGGGCACGTGGTCGTGGGAGAGGAGGTAGGGCTACGGCGCCTTCCTCGCCGCCACCCCCGGCTGTTTCACCCGAGCACGTGACTGCTAGGGTGGACTCGTCCGAGGAGGAGGCTACACGGACTCCGGTCCACGAGCCTCCGGTCCACGGGTCTTGGGCCCACGAGCCTCGGGTCGACTGGCCTTCGGCCCACGAGAGTTCGGCCCACGTGACCCCGGAGGAGCACACGTCCGGATGGGGTACCTGGACGGATCAGCGCGAGGAGCCGAGTGGCCATGCTGATGATGGTGGGGAGCCGACTGATCTTGAGGAGGAGGGGGGCACCGTCTACCAGCGTGGTGCTACACGGCTCCCGTCCGTGCCGGTGACCCGCGAGCAGAGGTGGTTGATTTTCCCTGATGGGGAGAGGTACGTAAGTGCATTTAATATTTTTGTACCTTGTGCATTCACGTTTTTTCAAATAACTAATGCGTTGGCCTTGTCATGCTGCAGGGGTTGGGACCACCATCATAGTGTCCGCCGGCCCAACTCCGTCCTTGGAGTTCTTTGCCGGCAAAACTTCCCGGGGTTTGTCACGTTGCCTGGTGAGGGTCGGCTTCCAGAGCTTGGATTGAGCTGGGAGCACTACGTGGCTGCCCCGGCCCCGCCGGATGAGATTATCGACGGTGTCGTGTGCGACACAAGGGCAGACATGGTGATCAGAAAGTTTTGGGTAATTTCTCCTTTACACATTTAAAAATCTTCAACTAGCTAGTTATTAATTGTACTAATCAATATTGTCTCATTTGATTGCAGACATTCTACAGGTGTGAGGAGGGATACGAGGAGGACGCGGCACATGTTATCGAGAACGTCTGCAAGCGCCTACTCCAGAACTTACGGCACGAGGCTCGGGTGCAGGCTGTTCGAGACTACTACGCCTTGCGTGGTATCAAGAAGACCAAGCCGGCGTGCCGCGATAAGTTCCTGAGTAAGGAGCAGTACATGAAGGTAATTCTTAAGGCCTTCTCTACTTAAGTTCCTTCATTTAGTAATTCTTAGCCATAGCGCTCAAGTTTCTATTTGCTAACTTAGGCGCCTCCGAGATGGTGTGCGGATCGGATGGATTGTTGGGAGGTGTTGGTCGATGAGTGGTGCTCTCCACAATGGCTAGCCCTCCACAACGAGGCCAAGGACAAACGTGCCCAAATGGAAGGTGTGCCACACCATCAAGGCAGCTCCAACTTATATCAGTTCGGGCGCAACTGGGTATGTGGTTTGCTTCATGATTCATGCAATTCATTCATCATGCTAGCTTGAGCCCTTTAATTACTAATTTTCATTGTTTCTTTCTTTCAGGCACGCTACAATAAGGCGGATAAGGTGCCAGAGGTGTACGACCTGTATGCCATGGCCCACACTGCCTCTTTCAAGAAAGTCAAGGCTTTCTCTCAGTCTGACCTCGATGATGCAAACAACTTCACCAACATCTCCTCCCACAACAAGCTCGTGAGATATAGAGATGAGGGGAAGGCGAGGAAAGGGGAGGACTTTAACCCGAGCCAGGGTCCCATTGATCCAGAGCTGTTGATGATATCTGGTGGCGGGAGGTCCCATGGCTCCATAGCCATTGGAGATGGACTTATCCGTTGTCCTAGCACTCTCCCAGAGATCAAGGCGCGCCAGTCGAGCTCCGCTCCTGAGATAAGGCCTCGTGAACGGCCAGTGCAACTCGCCATCAAGGTTAGTGATACGTACTCAGTTATCTTTCTCCATTACATTCTGTGCGCTTCCATCAATGATTACAAATGGTCATGTGAGTGGTGTTGCAGGCTGCTATACAGAGTGAGAGAGATAGAACGGAGAAACTTCTGGCAGAGGCGGCGGAGAGGCAGCGGGAGTTGGAGGAGAGGACGACAAAGATGATGGAGGAGGAGAGGGCACGGAATGACATGCAGGCAAGGGCCATGTACGAGCTCCTTGTGGTAAGTTTCTTCTGCAGATTAGCCAAAACATTCATGTAGTGTTTGTCTCATTACTAACTAGTATGACTGAGTCGTCAAAACCAAATGTGCAGTCTGTGTGCGAGAAGACAGGTCAGACCGCTCCGCCAATGCCAGTGATTGCTCCTGGGACCACGGTGAGTTTTATTGAATGGACATTACTTGCTAGTCTTAACATTTGAGTGTCATCATGCTAACAAGACATTGGAAATGATCTTTGGTGCAGCGTAACTCCAGACAAGCATCGCACGATCCTTCTCCAGCTACCGACACGAGCCACCCCGCTCCTACACCTCCTACATCTTGGTAAGTTTATCTAGTGTTTTGCTTAACACATGCATAAAGACCTAGACTTAGCTTTATTTCCTCCAATGCTTACCATAATGACCTAGACTTAGCTTCTTCACCTCCAAAATGACTTAATAAGCTTACTGACCTCCAAAACCATCCATTTTACCTAAGTTAGCTCGAAACGATCTGTAGTAAGAGTAGTAGTAGTAGTAAGAGTAGTAGTAGTAGTAGTAGTAGTAGTAGTAGTAGTAGTAGAGCACTTTACATACAGAGCCATATTGCACAGTTCACAATGCCCCACCAGGCTTTTCCGGCTCCTCGGGCTTAATTGAGAGGCGCTAGTTTAAATATGCTACTAGCTGATGAGGAAGCTGCAAGCGAGGTGCGGCTAGGGCGAGCACGCGAGCCACGAGATGCTGGGAAGGAAAACTCGTTCACGTGGCTAGGTTGTCTAATGCACCCAGATTGTGGGGCCACACGTCCGTTTGACTTCAAAACTCAAACTACCCGTGTAAAATATTGGCTCGCAGCGAAGTGTAGTAGTACTATTTTTTTAAAGGTCGCCGTGCGTTTGGCCAGGATCGAACCCACAAAACGAGGTATACACTCCCACGACCACTAGTAGTACTCGTTGGAGTACAACGCAACCTAGAATCGCCTTTTGTCGCTAGTAGTACGTACATTGTTCCTTGCAAGAAACCCCTAAGATCATGGTTAATAGTATAGCCAGCTGCTGGCAATAAGCCAGTGCCATGTCATCTACAGCCCATCTTATAGCCAACATGTACAATAATAGATCAAAAGAGTGTACTACTTTTTTATTATGTGGCCCACTTCTCATTCTCAGAAAGTGCCTAGGAGCATGTGCTAGAGCTGGCTCTTCACGAAGAGCCCGCTTACCTTCTCTCTCCTCTTCTCTTTCCTCCAACTAAGCAGAAATATACTAGTTTATTTCTTATAGCCCACTGACTCAGCTTTATTGTACTTGCTCTAATAATGCAAGAAACCACTAAGATGCCAAGAAACTACTACCACTTCCATATGTGGCAGACTTAAGATAAGACTACCTTATCAACCATTGTACATGCTCTTACCAACAAAAATCCTCGAGTGACCTCCTACCTCCGGCCCGTCCACCTAGTCATCCTCGGCCATGGGACGCATCTACCACCGTCGGTAGAAGGCGAGGTCAAAACCGCCGGCGGTGCGGAGCCCATGATGCGGCAGCCCGGATGCCAGCTCCGTCCGGTGCTCGCGGCCGCTAGCTAGCCAAGATAGCTCTGCCCACCTGCTTGTCTGCAAGGTTTGCTAGCTAGATTGGCACGGCAGCGCGTCGGCTTGCTCGCGCGCGCTGCGCTAAGGCCAGCCATCTGGCTCGAGCGAAGGCCAGTGTGGCGGCTTGCTCGCTCGTGCCAGCCTGCCAACCCGTGCGGAGGCCAGCGCGGCGTCCAGCCCGTCCGGTGGAGCGGCGGCCAACTCGCTCATCACCGGCGCCACCAACGAACATGCATCAGTACTATTTGAAGTAATGTTCAGGAAAAATAATGATTTGAGGGGGAATAACAGGATAGAAGGTCAGATGTGGGTCCCTCGTGTCAACGGTCAAACAAAATGTGTTGGTTTAAGCTGCCTTGTCAGCATGGACGTGTGGCCAACCCTATCATAAATGGGTTTAAACGAACCTAATCGATAGGAGTACTAGGTAGTTTTTGGCGTGGATTAAGAAATTTTGGGTATGTTTTTGCTATTTTTTGTACAATATATTCTTCCTAGGGCTGGTTGAGAGTGGTAGTTTTTTGTTAAATACTCTACATATTGTAAGTAGGAGTGAAAGTTAAGCTTTGGAAGCCAATAAGCAAGCCTAGTTACATAGTGCATATGTGTACCTGATTGAAAGTAAATATCAACCATGAGTGACTAATATCTTGATGGAAAACTCGAAACTATGGAATACTAGGGAAAAATGCATGGTTGGAAATACTAGCAATGTTCATGTCTGTTGCAACGAATCATAATTAGAATAATACTTATTCACAAACTTAGTACAAAACACTCTAATTTTGGTATACATATGTCACTAGAGATATATTATGTTTCAATTAGAATATATTCCTTGGGATGTTTTGGTGAGGTTAGGGAGGGATGTGGTTGGTTTTAAGATACTAATTATGGGTTTTTCTGCAAATTGGTAGACAAGTGGGATGTTGGTGACAAAAGGCAACAACTTACCTCACAATCATTCGATGTAGATCTAATGGTCAGAAACGACGGATGGCAGACACACCAGCATCACCAACTTAGTCTTGTGTAGGAGTACTAGCAAGATCCGTGCATTGCATCGAACATCAAGATGCATTTTTTTATAAAACACTTGTTGTGATTAACCCTTGCGGGAGTAATCCCATGTGTAAAAACTAATGATATCTCGAAAAATATGAGATAAGGTGAAGAGGAGTGGGGTGTGCTGGTGGTTGGTGGTCGGACTGAGCGGAGGCATGGGGATTGACGACGCCGGCAGCGGCCACCAGGCCAGTTTGTTCCAGAGGCTTCCTTTCTTAATTGCTCAACAATGAGGTTTGTTGGAGATAAGGATGAACGAGGGAAGGCCTTGTCTGCAAATGTGGAAGACCAACAAGCATGGCCTTTTCCCAAGCCTGTTTAAGCAGCGTCTTGAAAAAGTTAGTGCAGGAAGCACCGAGTCTTGCGGTGGTGAGGACATTGGAGCAGCGTGCGATTTCTCCCGGAGGATCGTCGTCAAAGGTCTCCCAGCCCCGACGAGGAGGAGAACCGCCTGGCAAATCCATGGGAGCAGCGACGAACTGGCTTCTCTTTGGGGGGAACTGGCGAGGAGGAGATAAGAGCGTAGTAACCGCAGGGCCTCGTCCCTTCCAACTGTAGATCGTTCCTCAGCGAAGGGGTGAGGCTATTATTTACTACTAGTACTAGCATTATGGAACATTATGGGATTGCATTATACTGTAAATAATAGCACTAGTAAGAAATATTTGGCACTAGATAGTAGTTTTTGGCGTGGATTAAGAAATTTTGGGTATGTTTTTGCCATTTTTTGTACACGCCAACTAGTGTCAAAAATGTCTTACATTATGTGACGGAGGAGTACGTACTCGTACTGTAGCAGTACTAGTACTACTTTTCTCAACTAGTAGTGCGATGTACTGTACTTCTAGTCTAGTCTAGTATAGTGCACCAGTTTTGAACTCTTGAATCTCAGGGCCAAGGAGCTACAGTTGGAAGTGGAGGGTACTACTGTTCTCTAGAACCATCGCTGTACTATCAATGCAGGGGAAGTACACCTACGTAGTGGCCTAGTGGGTACTCTAGGTGCTCTATTCAGCCGCTCCTCTCACGTAGCTGGCCTACTCAGCCGCTCCTCTCACGCACACACTAGCAGCCTGTTTATCAGCGACGGTTACTGCGGGGGCAGAACATTTGAGTTATTTGATACAGCGAGACTAGGCTTTTTGCTTCCATTTGTGGAGGTGTAATGGATCTCGTCGAACTTTGTTAGTAGTTCCTTCTTTATGAATGAGATGAAGCAAAGCTTTTGGCCTACGTTTCAAAAAAACACATCAAGAGGAATTTCTTTTATAGTAGAGCCGATAATGGAGTGAAGTCCATGTGTGCAACGCCACAAGCTACAGAGTAGTAGTAGAGCACTTTACATATAGAGCCATATTGCATAGTTCCCAATGCCCTGCCAGGCTTTTCCGGCTCCTCGGGCTTAATTGAGAGGCGCTAGTTTAAATATGCTACTAGCTGATGAGGAAGCTGCAAGTGAGGTGCGGCTAGGGCGAGCACGCGAGCCACGAGATGCTGGGAAGGAAATCCGTTCACGTGGCTAGGCTGTCCAGTGCACCCAGAATGTGGGGCCACACATCCGTTTGACTTCAAAACTCAAACTACCCGTGTAAAATATTGGCTCGCAGCGAAGTGTAGTAGTACTATTTTTTTTAAAGGTCGCCATGCGTTTGGCCAGGATCGAACCCACAAAACGAGGTATACACTCCCGCGACCACTAGTAGTACTCGTTGGAGTACAACGCAACCTAGAATCGCCTTTTGTCGCTAGTAGTACGTACATTGTTCCTTACAAGAAACCCCTAAGAGCATGGTTAATAGTATAGCCAGCTGCTGGCTATAAGCCAGTGCCATGTCATCTATAGCCCATCTTATAGCCAACATGTACAATAATAGATCAAAAGAGTGTACTACTTTTTTATTATGTGGCCCACTTCTCATTCTCAGAAAGTGCCTAGGAGCACGTGCTAGAGCTGGCTCTTCACGAAGAGCCCACTTACCTTCTCTCTCCTCTTCTCTTTCCTCCAACTAAGCAGAAATATACTAGTTTATTTCTTATAGCCCACTGACTCAGCTCTATTGTACTTGCTGTAATAATGCAAGAAACCACTAAAATGCCAAGAAACTACTACCACTTGCATATGTGGCAGACTTAAGATAAGACTACCTTATCAACCATTGTACATGCTCTTAGCAACAAAAATCCTCGAGTGACCTCCTACCTCCGGCCCGTCCACCTAGTCATCCTCGGGCATGGGACGCAGCTACCGCCATCGGCAGAAGGCGAGGTCAAAACCGCCGGCGGTGCGGAGCCCATGTTGCGACAGCCCGGATGCCAGCTCCGTCCGGTGCTCGCGGCCGCTAGCTAGCCAAGATAGCTCCGTCCAGCTGCTTGTCTGCAAGGTTTGCTAGATTGATTGGCACGGAAGCGCGGCGGCTTGCTCGCGCGCGCTACGCTAAGGCCAGCCATCTGGCTCGAGCGAAGGCCAGCGCGGCGGCTTGCTCGCTCGTGCCAGCCTGCCAACCCGTGCGGAGGCCAGCGTGGCGTCCGGCCCGTCCGGCGGAGCGGCGGCCAACTCGCTCATCACCGGCACCACCGACGAACACGCATCAGTACTGTTTGAAGTAATGTTCAGGAAAAATAATGATTTGAGGGGGAATAACAGGATAGAAGGTCAGATGTGGGTCCCTCGTGTCAACGGTTAAACAAAATGTGTTGGTTTAAGCTGCCTTGTCAGCACGGACGTGTGGGCCAACCCTGTCATAAATGGGTTTAAACGAACCTAATCGGTAGGAGTACTAGGTAGTTTTTGGCATGGATTAAGAAATTTTGGGTATGTTTTTGCTATTTTTTGTACAATAGATTCTTCCTAGGGCTGGTTGAAAGTGGTAGTTTTTTGTTAAATACTCTACATATTGTAAGTAGGAGTGAAAGTTAAGCTTTGGAAGCCAATAAGCAAGGCTAGTTACATAGTGCACATGTGTACATGATTGAAAGTAAATATCAACCATGAGTGACTAATATCTTGATGGAAAACTCGAAACTATGGAATACTAGGGAAAACATGCATGGTTGGAAATACTAGCAATGTTCATGTCCGTTGCAATGAATCATAATTAGAATAATACTTATTCACAAACTTAGTACAAAACACTCTAATTTTGATATACTTATGTCACTAGAGATATATTATGTTTCAATTAGTATATATTCCTTGGGATGTTTTGGTAAGGTCGGGGAGGGATGTGGTTGGTTTTAAGATACTAATTATGGGTTTTTTCTGCAAATTGGTACACAAGTGGGATGTTGGTGAGAAAAGGCAACAACTTACCTCACAATCGTTAGATGTAGATCTAATGTTCAGAAACGACGGATGGCAGACACACCAGCATCACCAACTTAGTCTTGTGTAGGAGTACTAGCAAGATCTGTGCATTGCACGGAACATCAAGATGCATTTTTTTATAAAACACTTGTTGTGATTGACCCTTGCGGGAGTAATCCCATGTGTAAAAACTAATGATATCTCGAGAAATATGAGATAAGGTGAAGAGGAGTGGGGTGTGGTGGTGGTTGGTGGTCGGACTGAGCAGAGGCATGGGGATTGACGACGCCGGCAGCGGCCACCAGGCCAGTTTGTTCCAGAGGCTTCCTTTCTTAATTGCTCTACAATGAGGTTTGTTGGAGATAAGGATGAATGAGGGAAGGCCTTGTCTGCAAATGTGGAGAGGGGTGCGGGTATCTTTTAGTTTAATTTCCATCCGTCACATATAGATCGGACGGTCTATATTGCAAGATGGCACACGTAACATCATCACCAACTCGGTTTTTTATAAGAGAAGAAATATAAGTATGGAGATACAAACGTATTATCGATACTTGCTTCCGTAAACTAGCATCTACATTCTATTCAATGCCTCGGCATGTGGGGCCTTAGCACAATGACTTCTCGACTATGTAAAACAAAGATTTTCCCGTCGCTGACGAGGGGGTGACGGCGGCGCACTTCTTGGCTTGCTCTAGTCCTAGTAGTCATACTAGGTGGTCTAAGCACGTGTATATTTATTCTTTTTCACGTCTCGTGTTCGCCATACTGCCACGACTGTTGATGAATAGACGGTAAGTTATTCACGGGGAAACCCTTGTTGAGCGTGTTTGCGAGAGAGAGAGAGAGAGAGAGTATGTTAGGGACTGAGGCAATGATAACAGGTTCTTTCTGTCTATGTGTGTGGAGGATAGAGAGAGACATGTACATGGGGCTTTGTGTTGTGTAACGTGGAGACACAATAATTAGAGAGTGAGTGTGTGAGATACACATGCGGACATGAGGAGAGATGAGGATCCCGATAAATGGGTGTTTGTACGTGTCTGTGTGTGTTTGTGCACGCGTTTGTGTGTGAGAGGGAGAGAGTGTATGTGGAGTAGAGAGACCACTGATGATGTAAACCTTGTATAAGGGAAGGGGGAATGGTGTGACATGTGTAGTAGCGAGATAGCACGGGTGCGGGCGGGGGGAGCAGACTATTTGGAAGAGACATCGAGTGTGTGTGTGTGTGTGGGAGAGGGGTGTGAGAGCGAGAGAAAGAGAGAGCTAGCGATGGAGAGAGAGAGGGGGGGGAGAGAGAGAGGAAGAGAGGGGGCGAGAGGGGTCGTTTGTGTCCATAAACGGTGTATAGATAGGGAGACAATGTTGATGTTGTCCGAAATTGGCCTATGAACGGAGACGCAAGGGAAGCGAGTCATCGTGTGTGTGATAGGGACTTCATGAGAGATCTAGAATAGATGGTGTAGAGAACAATGTGCAAAATCGAGAACGATTATACATTAGGGAGCTATGCAAAGAGTCACGACATATATGTATACAGGGAAGGAGCTAGGGCGGGTCCGCATGTGGGAGAGATAGAAAGAGGAGAGTGGTGCACAAGGAGACAAAGTGTGCTTGTTTGCAGTGGGGGTGGTGTGTGAGGTGAGTGCTCGAGAACCAGATAACTAGGGAGATAGACGTTTGGGGCGACGTTTTGTGTGTATGGGAAATATACACTCTACATAGTGCGTGTTCTTGGGTAAGAGAGATAGCGGGAGACCTAGAGAGTGAGGGAAGAGATGTGTGCATGCCCGAGAGACAAAGTGATAGAGACCTATGTTGGGGTCCGGACTTTACAAGAGAGAGGGTGTTAATGTGCTCGTGTGTTGGTGTTTGGGGGAGAGAACGACTTCTGTGTGTGTGTGTGTGTGTGTTTGTAGTGGGGGGTGACTTCAGATAAAGAGTGAGGTGTCTATATTTGAGGGACTTTAGCGTAATTGAGATATTGTGCACTCATGGTTGATCCCCGGGTACCGAGCTCGAATTCGCCCTATAGTGAGTCGTATTACAATTCACTGGCCGTCGTTTTACAACGTCGTGACTGGGAAAACCCTGGCGTTACTCCATCATTAGCTTTTTTAATTCATTTAAACGGAGGTACATTTTTAAGCCGGGATTTCGTGATTTCAAATTCATATATCAAACCTAGATATATACACATACGGGCATGTTCAAACTTTATAATCATCCACTTTATTCATACACATACACATTTTTGCTTTTGTC